>NW_006921633.1:7988902-8008741 GCF_000298275.1 Orycteropus afer afer
ACCTTCCTTCCGAGGAGTGGCTGGTGGGTTTGAACCGCCAGCCGTCTGGTTAGCAGGCAAGTGTCTTAGCCACTATGCTACCAGAGCTCCCCTCCTGCCTCTTGGGTCCTGTATTTTCTTCTCTCAGGCAGGTGTCTCTCTCAGCTGGGCATTTCTCTCTCAGCTGGGTATCTCTTCATCCAATGAGGTCCTGTGCAGGGATCTCAGGTCCAAGGACATGCTCTGCTCCTCTTCTCTCCTGCTACTGGTGAGATTCCCCCTCTGCCTCTTCTTGTTGTTGTTATGTGCCATCAAGTTGGCCCCGACTCATAGCGACCCCTCCTTGGGTTTCTGAGGCAGTACCGCTAGGGAAGTAGATTGCATAGTCTTCCTTCTGAGGAGTGGCCGGTGGGTTTGAACCGCCAGCCTTCTGGTTAGCAGTCAAGTGCCTTAGGCACTATGCTACTAGAGCTCCTCTGCCTCTAGGAAGGCTCATTTTTAACCTGGCAGAGTGAAAAAACTAACCAATTCCAATATCAGCATTCTACACATGTTATATGCACAGTCCCACCCAGTAATTTGGTGGGAGTTTCAAAGACTATGGCTAGAAAAGCTATACCAAGTAATTCACTGTACCACAGCTTGATAATATTATTAGTTTGGTACATTTTCATCACCATTTGACAGATGAAGAGATTGAGGCATAAACAGGTTAAGTAACTCACCCAAGTTCAATATCACAAGGTCCCACAGCTAGTAAGAAACAGATCTGGGGTTTAAACCCAAGCAATATGGTACTAGAGTCACTTTCTCAACACTGACACTCTATAACCCTACCAATGGAAGATTCTATGTTTTACTTAATAACTCAAATTGATTGAGTTCATCAGTTTGAAAATAACTTTCATTTATGAAGGCAGCATGATGTAGTAGAAATATTGTCACTTTTGGAGACATTTAGCCATTATCCACTTAATGGTTAACTGGCTTGGGCAAATTGTTTAACCTCTCTAGGTTTAGCTGTATCTGAAAAAAATGGAAACAGAAATACCAACTGATCACGTCTAGAGAGAATATACGTGATACATCTATTACAGTGCCTAGCACCGCTAGCTCATGAATAAAGGTAAATATTAGTGTTATGTTCACGTCCCTTGATTCTCATAGACACACTAGGAAGGACATGAGAGGACTTTGGAAAGGTGAACTATGCTGGACTCAGTGCATAATGTTTTGCCTACACTTATCTCCCTCCAGTAAATGAAGTGAGCTTATAAGTCTGAATCTGCTCTGACACATAATATGCTGGGTGAATCCTCAATTACATCATGAAATAAATGTCAAAAGTCTTTTTCCCATTCTTTCTGGAAGCGATAGAGAAGAAGACACATGTTGGGGTGGGTGGTGGAATGGGGTAGAAGATTGGTGGCATATCTTCCTTTTCTGATTGTCTTTATTCTGTTTTACTAGTGAACGATTTAATTTTACTTGCAGAATAACAAATGTTAATTGTCATGTCAGAGCTTTTACATGACAAGATACAGTTAGTTATTGAATAGATAAGGATAATTTCAATGCACTACAGTTATGGTTGAGGTAGCACAAGTGAACAGTGACATTTTTTATTTAACTCCCTATTACATTAAAAAATCAAGTCTTTACGCCTCTTCTTAAGAAATTATCAGCCATCAGTCTTTTGAACTGCAAGGCTCATGAGTTAAGTGTGTCTCCAGAATATGTCTGAACAATCATATTATAAAATGTCCCCTGCCTACAAAGTTGCCATCCGAGTCTACTCTTGCTTTGGATGCTCAAAGTCTGGAAACGAAATAGGTAAAAAGAGAAGTGAATGGACACAAAGTTGGAAAGAAGTTAGAATAGGAAATTTCTGCCTGAGTGAGAGAAGGGGTGCGAAGATGGAGAAAGGAATGGGAGAGTTTGTACGGTGACAATATGTGAAATGGTACTTGGTTTTCTTTCCTTAAGGAGTCAAGGCTTAGGACGTTGTCAGATGTGGCAAAAATATCATATGACCTTTAGTCAAACTTCTGAAGTTTTACTTAAAATTTTTACACTGTTTCTATTTACTTACCTCCCTCGAATCCCTCAATATACACTACTTAGGCTTCCATCATGCCATTGTGTCAGGACAGTTCTCAGCAGGGTCAACATAACATGCACGTTAAATCCAACTGCATTTTGCTCCTTATCATCTGTGAACCTCTCAGCATCTTTTGACATTGCATTACCATTTTCTAAATGAACAAACACACTTGTGCTTTGGTTTATGATGCTGTACCTTCTGGTTTTCCTTCGAGTCTGGCTACTCCTACTCAATAGCCTTTATCAGCTCACTTTTTTCTTCCTCTTCTTTAAATGTTTGTTATCGTTTCAAAGCTTTGTCCTTATTTCTTTTCTCAGCACTCTATGCCTCTCTCCCCAGCCAATCTTATTTATGCTTGTGGCTTTAATTACGTTCCACATTACAATGTCACTGCCTTGATGGCTTGGAAATGCATATTTTAGCATGGACTTCCTGCCAAACTCAACCTCTTAAAAACCTTTGCTCATCCTCCTTCCCACGCCAAACAAAATCTTCTAGTTTTCTCTATGTCAGCCTTTCATCCTGTCTCTTACATCCCATCTCCAGACATTCACCATATTCTTCCTCCTAAATTTCTCTTGAGTTTGTCCACTTCTTTCCAGTTACAGTGTCATTGTTCTAGATCAAGCTACCTCGATCTCTCTCCCTGACCACATGACCTCTTACCTGATATTCTCACTTCCCTGTTCCAGTCTATTTTCTGTCTATGTTTCTAATTAGCTTCCCATTGCTCTAAGACCAAGAATCAAAATCCTTCACATAGTCTCAAGCCCTAAAGGACGGGAAATTTACTTCTTCTCCCACTTTGAGATGCACTCTTGCTCACTCTCTGAAGTCCAGACCCTTTAGTGTTCCATGCTTCTTTCTGGCTGAGGGCCTTCAAATGCTCTCTTTCTCAGGAAACACTCATTCCCCCTCCACACGTCAGGTAATTAATTGCTACTTTTCCCACTTTCTATCGGAAGCATTTGCTGACCTTCCAGGTCCTCCTATTTTATGCTATCATTATACCCTATCATCCTCCTTCATCCAACACTTACCACATACTGTAACTAAAGAATTAACCGGGGAGATAGTAATATAATATCTTTCCCATCCCAATGGGACTGTAATATCCATCAAGATAGAGACCTATCTCTTGTTTGCTTTTATCCCAGTGCCTAATACAGTTCTTTATACACAGTAGGCACTCAGTAAATATTGGGTGAAAGAAAGAAAGAGTGATTCCTTTGGAGTACAGAAAATTTCAGGAAATAATCTATACTAAAAACAAACAAACAAACATGCCATTACTAAATCTCAAAAGAATAGTTTAAATTGTTTTCTCAAAACTGGTCAATCTAAATTTTTTAGTCAAATTCTTTCCCACTTGATAATAGTTGGGAGGATAGCATACTTCTCTGCTGTAAAACTTCAATTAAATGAAGGAAGACATGTTATATTTATGCAGAGAGTATATGCTCGGTTATATAAATGTTCTTCTCTAAGGAAGAAGCTATTAGTTTTTTTCTTCTTTCTTCTGTTTAAATAAATTTTTAACAGCAAGAAAGTTGAAAGATTACATTCCAGATTGCTAAAGCATGTTCCAGGTTTAAACACATTCTTTTTTTTTAAATGAATTTATTGAACAATATGTTAAAGATGGTTAAGGGTATAAAGTTTTGTGTTGATATCACTGTGAACACACCTAAGTAATTAGTGAAGAATGTAAATACTTTCTTTAAATAAACTGCTATCTTTTTAGAACTTGAGGGAGATTTCATATCCTTCTTTTCTTGATTGAAAAAGAAGTGATATGGCTGTTGTAACTTAAGGGGTTTTACTCACTCCAAAGGAAATGTTGACACTGGGGACCATTACACAATGGGGAATGGAAGGCAAAATTCTCACCCCTAACAAAACTGTCACAAAATCACACTTTCACATGTCTGAAGGAAAAGGAAAAAGTACAATGCTATTCATTTCCAAGTTGGGTGCTTCAACAGCTAAATACAAGTGACAAGTGGATAGTATCACACAACTGTTTTATACATCATTTCCAAAAATTCTCTCTGGAAGTCTTTTGTATGGAACAGTATTTGGAGCATAAGCAACTAGTAATTGATAATAAATGGAGAGTTGCTAGGATGGAGACTAATGGAAGACTGTTCCAAAGGCAAGAAGTAAAGGAACAAGTTTCTGTGGAAAAGAAGGAGAAAGTGGTTTGAAGAGATTAGAGACAACAAAAGGATGTGGGGTAGACTGCTGCAGGTCTACTGAGAATTGAAGACCAGAAGTGGAATTTTGAATTGGATGTACACATGAGAAGAATTGATTGAGGATAACAGAGCGGGATGTAGTATTTCAGAATTATAGATGTGAGGAAATGGATAGAGTCATTGTCCACAAGCATCGATGTGCTGACCTGAGTAAAGGAATGAGCTCATTATGTTACAAGATTGGGAAGGCGTGGAGTATTGCATCAGCCTCCCAATGAGGCCCTTCTCCTCTTTTGTCCTGTTTTTCTGAGCTGCTAGCAACAGCTTCATTAACAATAGTCTTCATTTTTTTAAGCACCTAATCTGATGGTATTCCTGGCTTTTATTTTTCTTTTCAATTTTAAATCATATAAAGAAAAACAAAATGGTCTTTTGGTTAGCATCCAAATGCCTTAACCACTACACCATCAGAGCTCCTTTGTTGTTGTTGTTGTTGTTGTTATGTGCCGTCAAGTCAGACCCGACTCATAGCAACCCCTCCTTGGGTTTCCGAGGTGGTATCACTATGGAAGGAGATTGCCCAACCTTCCTTCTGAGGAGTGGCTGGTGGGTTTGAACCACCAGCCTTCTGGATAGCAGTCAAGTGCCTTAAGCACTATGCTACCAGAGCTCCCAAGATACATATAGCAGGTAGTTTATGCACAGGTTAGTTAACCTGGGTCCCAGAGGGGCCCTGGATTGTAAGAATAATAAATATATTTGATATTATATATATATATATGTATCATCCATCTCTCTCTCTCTCTGCCTCTGTCTCTGTCTCTCTCTCCAGATCAATAATTTGTTATTTTTGTTAGTTACTCCCAAGTCATGGCAACCCCATGTGTTCAGAGTAGAACTGCTTATAGTTTCTAAACTGACTTTCTGAAAGCAAATCTCCATCTCTATCTTCTTAGGTTCTCTGGGTGAGTTTGAACCACTAACTTTTCAGCTAATAGTCAAGTGCTTAACTATTTGTGCTACATTGGGATTTCTTTCTGCTTCTCTGTCTCTCTTTCAGTCTCTTTTCCTCTCTCTATATATATACATACATATACACACGTTTAAAAAACAAAACAACAACAAAAAAAACCCAACAACTCTCTGCCATCGAGTCGATTCTGACTCATAGAGACCCCCCTTGGGTTTCCGAGATGGTAAATCTGTACAGAAGTAGATTGCCCCATTTTTCCTTCCACAGAGTGGCTAATGGGTTTGAACCACTAGCCTTCCAGTTAGCAGTCAAATTCATTAGGTACTATGCCACCAGAGCTCCTTATACACACATATCCATACATATATTTATAGATGTGTTTAGAAATGTTTAAACTCCCTTATTAATTGCAATACATACTGTACACCTATGTCTTTAAGTATTTGAAAGCTTTCATGTTAAAGAAGGTTTCAAATAATCCTGAAGGGTGGCTCTAGAAAAAGTGATGGCAGTAAATTTTGATTCAAAATAAGAGCTGTCCATAATATGGACTTTAGCTACTCCCCGCCCCCCAATGCCATCTACTTGATTCTATCTCACAGTGATCCTATAGGACAGAGTAGATTAGAACTGCTCCAGAGGATTTCCCAGGCTGTAAATATTTATGGAAGCAGAGTGGCACATTTTTCTCACATGGAGCACTTTGTGTGTTAGCAGGTCAAAGCTTTAACCACTATGTCACCAGAACTACTACTATAGCTTACACAAGAAAAACAAAACAAAACAAAAACCAAACTCACTGCTGTCTAGTCACTTTCAACTCATATTGACCCCCATTGAGTTTCCAAGGCTGTAAATCTTTATGGCAGCAGAGTGCCTCATCTGTCTTCCACAGAGCAGCTTGTGGGTCCAAACACCGACCTTTTGGTTTACCAGCCAATTGCCTTAACCACTATGCCACCAGAGCTCCTCACTATAGATTAAGGAACACTGAATTCTTCAAGCAGCAGTTTGGCAGGAATGTGGCATCAAGAGATGAAAGAAAGTCTGCATAAAATATAGTTGGTAGGTAGCTTATGTTCAGGTTGTTAACCTGGGGCCCAGAAGCAGGGAGGTCATTGTCTCCAGATACATTTTGTCTCTCCTGTTGGATTTCATGATTTTCAAACTAGTTACCAACTTTTAAAAGTTCAGAAATTTCACAAGATCCAGATTTCCAGCTTCTCTTCAAAAACTAGAAGATCTGGCATGGTGGACTAACCTTTATAAATGACAAGCCTGCCAGAGGGAAGTAGCTGTTTTCTCTTGAGATGGTTATCATGCCAAATACTATCCACTTCAGAGTCTCATTACATTTCTGGCCCCTGTAAGCATTGGGGTTTTCACATGGCTTATATGTTTTCCCTAATGCTGAAATTTTCCGCAGCTACTTTTTCGTTTCAGTTATCAATTATGTATTTCAATTGTGGGTATGATTAACTAGTAAATTGTGGTTAAGTTATTCCCTGTTTGAAATAGTAGTGTGAAGTTCCAAGAGAACTGTACAAGTGAGAACCATTAATATTTTTTACTGATTTTAAGTTAGTTATGTCACAGATATTTCAGATTGATAATCACACATCTGATTAGATTAATCCAATGCATTATGTATAAAAAGGGTAATTTTGTAAAATATTGTTATATCTTTATTGGAGTAGATATATGCTTTTCTTCATAAGGCATCATGCTTGAAACTGTAAGACAACAATGAATCACTATCATAAATCTTATTATATATCTTCCAGGAATGTTTTAAACCAGATTGCAGTGATTTTTTTCAGAATCTATGTAAATTCTAGACATCCATATTTTATAAGCACTCAGGCTTAACACAAAAAAGGCTGAAATAAATACATTTTGTTTGGGAATTTGGTGTTCTGTAATACTTAAAAATATAACCAATAAATTAGAAGCCTCAAGTCTTTTTTAATTTTACCATATACAAGACAACTCCTTGTAAAGCTTATTATATTAAAAATTTGAGGTACATGCAATGGTTCATGGTAACAAACAGTTGCTACTTTGTGATGCACATCAAAACATTATTTTTTATTATTATCACGTTAACGATATTTTAGTGTATTTGGAAGTATTTCTTTAATATTTTTCTATTCACAGAAGATACACTATATATGATATACTAAGACAAACATTTGACTAACTGACATTAGAAACAAACTATTCCTAACTGTTCCGATTTACCTACAAATTTGACTTAAAGAAGGATTTAGAAGCAGGACTCGTTCATAATCCAGGCACTGCCTGTAGCTTGATTGCATCTTCTTTGTCTATTTCATTGGCAAAAACATGTTCACAATTTGCCAGACTTTTTCAGTGCTATATAACTCCAGTGCTCAAGTCCTCAAATATAAAATGATCAGACTTATATAGGTTTTGAAATGGAATCAAATCCAGATCTGATCATCCATAGCCTTTGGTAAGCACAAGATAAAAAAATAAGAGATGTATTTCTGTTTTTCTTTGCCAAACTCTGAAGTATATTACCTTTCCATTGTAAGAAATACACCTTTAAAATGCTTCTGTACAGCTTCTGATAGTTGCTCTGTTTGTACTCAGTAAATATTCTCATAAATATCTACAGAATAAATACAAACATTTTGGTCTGGTGTCATTTCCCCATTAAAGAGCAGGACAGAGCAAAGATGTTTTTAAACCGTTTTTTTTTTAAGGGACTGTGCTATATACACATTATTTATAAATAAGCACTGAAATAGCTATAAGATATATGTGGCAGACAGTTGAGTAAAGGTGGTCAATATCAAGACTTCCACAATTGACTCAAACGGGTAAAATTGATTTTTTAAACCTATAACCCATTATGCGTATGCATTTAACCTAACCAAACTCACATGGTGGTGTTTGCATTCTTGTGTGGCTTGGATTTTCTGTCTATTGTCTAGCAAATGTTAACAGTGGGGAAGTGGGACTCTTCTTGGACATATGTGTGAGATTCATAAAGACTCTTTAAATAGTGGAAGAAAACCTTTTGGCTCTTTTTTTCCTATTTAAAAAATTTCAGACTAATTCATTGTCAATGTCTTTACAAATGATAGTACATAAAGCGTTTCAGAGTTGCCCCACGTATTTTTTATAACTTTTGATGAGAAGCGTGTCATTTTCTGGAATGGAGCAGTTCTGTGACCTCTGTATTTGTCATGGTGAAAATCTGGCAGTTTATTGACTTTCTTTTTCCATTCATGTTGACTTGTCATCTTTCTTGCTTTCTGGTTTCCTAATCATAGTAGCTGTTGTTTGAAGCTTCTCTTTCCAGGGGCAGTAGCAGAATATTACTTGCTGCATTTATTACATTTTAATGTAGTTCCTTAATGATGTCTTCATAAAAGCAAATATAATATTTTTAAAAACTACCTTGCCCTCAGCCTAATGCATTTTATAGAATCATAGAAAGCTAGAGCTCGAGGGAATTTCTATAATCATCTGGTGCGCACTCATAAACTGCTGGCCCACGAGCCCTCACCTCAGCGTTGTTTGTTTCGAATGCCATAGTCAACTTTCATAGTGAGTTTTCCTTGCTTGTTTGTCCACTTACTTGTTTGCTGTTTTTTTTGTTTTTTTTTCCCCAGTCTGAATCTCTTCAATTGAAGCATGGGTTCTTCAGGTTGTTGTAGGCTTCAGTATTCTCCATTTTCTCACAACTACTACTTGGCACATCTATGCTACTTCCCTGACCTATGGGAGTATTTATGATTATAACCTTTCATCTATTAAGTTACACCATAGAAATCACAAGGTTTCTTTACAATAATAATAATAATAAAAGATTGAATGTTAGATATTTCATATCATCAATTCACTAATTTCACAGATTAAAAAGTAGAGGTCCAGAGGAGGACTCATTCAAAATAACAGAGCTACTAACATTTCCAAACAGGCATATTATTTTCCAGGGATTTCTAGGTAAAGGATAGTTTTGCTAGATAGAAAAATGCTGCCTATTAAATTGCAATTGCCCCTGGGATTTATATTTTTTGAAGCTTTATCACTAAGCATATATGTATGTGAATAATTAATTCTAATTCTTTCCTGAGAGTAGGATTTGAAAGGTAGGGAGGATTGTGAAAGGAAGTGAACACCAATATTTAGAGAAAAGAAGGGGTTCTACCAAGGAAAGGGTAAGAGCACACAGACATAAATACACATATGAGTGTAAGAGAGAGATAGGATGTGCAGAAAAAAAAATAATTCTCATAGCTACAGAAGGTACATAAGGAGATATTCAGTAGAGGAAAACTAAAGGGAGCCCAGTCTTCACGGGAGTGGAGTGGAATTTTCCTGAAACGCTGTTTTCTCTGTAGATGTACCATTTGTTTTATGTGGATTAATAGTCATCACAATCAATATGCTCTAAGTGATGTAAGTGAATTTTAACATTCTTTCATTTAACAGATTCCTAGTGTGAACCATATTTAATGATCAGCCCAAAATTGGACATAGATATTTATTGCAGGGCTCTAAGTTATGAGTTAATTTTGTAATCGAGTTGGGACAAAGATATGATTACAGTTTGTTCATTATCTGCACTATGGCTTAAATAATGCCTCTGAAATGCATGCATGTAGATGAAACTGCATCTGTGCGTCTAAGGAAACAAATCCTGTCCTTTTTATTCCAGAGTACTGGGAAAATGAATTCTGAGACTGATTTGGGCAGTTAATAAAATAGAAAGCAAGAAAGTACAATGTTGTGTTGCATGTAGGCTAAAACTTAAAGGGAACAGAGCTACTTAAATTCAAGTGGCCAGTTTTTCAGCTTTATATACCTGTCCTTGTTATGAGATCAGTAGGAATTATTTTCTGACTTTTTTCAGTTTTAAACATGCCAAGACACCAATTACCCTAATCTGATATGCTAACACTAGTAAGTCATAATCATATTCTCAATAATAAAAGCATACACTGTACTGAAGGGTTTATATGGCACTTAAAGGTACATTATCTCAGAGTCCTATGATAACCCCACAGAGCAAGCATTGTTATTGTCTTCATTTCGCAGAATGGGAAGTTGAGGTTTGTTGAGAAAAAAGTGGTTTGCTCATGAAGTATCAGGGATGGGATTAGATTAGAGATACTTTTACTCAAATTCTCTTGTGTTTTTCACCCTATTACTGATGGAAAAAAGATGAAAAAGCAAAGAAGTACCTACATTTAGACTCTTAATAGCAATGAACTGTTTCAACACTAATGGAAAAGCTCTTGACAGTTTAGAGATGACACTCAGATTTTAAATAATTGAGGCCTCTCTAAACCAAAAACTCCGTAACATTGCCATCAAGTTGATGCTGACTCATAGTTACCTTGTAGGACAGAATAGATCTGCCCCATAAGGTTTCTTACGCCATAATCTTTATGGAAGCAGACTGCCTCATCTTTCTCCCATGGAGCAGCTGGTGAGTTTGAACTACCAAACTTTTGGTTAGCAACCACTTTAACTACTGTGTCACAAGGGCTTCTTGAGGCCTCTCGAACCACCTGTATACTAGAATTTGCTGAGAGGGCCTTGCTTTCATGGCAGATCAGAACTTACATTGTCATACTCTCTTTCTGCTTGAGAGGGTCATAGATATACACCTTTCATTATCTAAGGAAATTCCATATCATTAACCAGGGGCACTGAGTGATGTATATGAAAACTAGTCACACAATTGTGCATAGATGAGATTTCCCAGTGGTCCTTTGGAGAGCCTATTCCAATGTATTGAGGAATTTCAAGTCACATTAGCAGAGAAAAGTGCTGTTCACTATATCACTTTTGTCCATGAGGTAGAAAAACATATAAGGAGGAAGTTCAATTTCTGTTTCTCTCTCATCCTAAAAAAGGAGCTGTGGTGGCACTATGGTTAAGGTATTCGGCTGCTAATCAAAAGGTCAGTGGTTCCAACCCACTAGCTGCTCCCTGGGAGAAAGGTGAGGCAGTCTGCTTGCGGTAATGATTTACAGCCTTTGAAACCCTGTGGAGCAGTTCTTCTCAGTCCTATAAGGTCACAATGAGTCAGAATTGACATGATGGCAGTAGATTTGTTTTGGTTTGATAATCACAAAATGATTATTTCTCTCATTTTGAAAAGGAATATCAGTCTTCACAATTGAGAAAACTCAGAATTGTTGAAGTGACTGTACTAGGGCAATTATATAAAGGTGTTTCATTTAAAAATAGGTCTTCTGATGTTTACTTCAATGGTAATTTCCTATTACTAGGAGAGGGGTGTCTGTGTGGTAACTGATAGTCGGTAAGTGAAGTCTAAAAACTACTACTTCATAGTACATGTTTATCATTTGCAGAAAAGAAAAATAAAGAAAGAGAGGCAGTAACAAGAGGGGTTGTATGAAGGTGGGAGAATTGTGGGAGATAGTTTTCCTTGTGTATACTTTTCAAATTATTTTGTCATGCAGCTACACTAATTATATAAAGGATACCTGTTTATTGTACAAATGCATGATAAAAGCTTTTATTAGATATTGTAGGTACGTTATCAGTTTTATAAACATACCTACTCCTCATTTATTGACATGTTAGGTCCAAAGACTAGGTCATTATTCCAAAATTGGCATTATGCAAAAATGGAGGACAACCACATGAGATTACAAAATGGAGGATGACTATATAAATATATAACTGCCAGATGACATCATTAAGTGGCAAATTACTTTGTTATATAACTGCCAAACCCCTGAGACTCACAGCCTAGCCAAATTGACACATAACTTAACCATCACAGCCAGCATTGCTCTTGCCTTGCACCTCAGTGTTCCCTACTGCCAGTGATAATGTTGCTAATGCCCAAAATAGTTGGATAGTAGTTTTTTACTATTGTCATAAATGCAAAATGTAAGATAATGAGATAGGAGTAGGTGTTTTTCTGTCAGCATTAAATTTGGATGAAAATAAGAATGACTGACGATGATACACATTTCAATTTTATACACAAAATGGTCATTTAAAAAAATTTGGTGTTTGAATGTGTTGCTATGTATGCTGTGTCTTTTAATTTTTTTCTAAGAAGCATGAAATGAGTACAATAAATATTATAAAGAAAAATATATCCCAAGTAAACTTATTGGCATATTAGAGGTTTTGCATACTTTTTGTTTGTTTGTTTCTGGAATCATAGTTCGGTTCTGGTCCAGTTAGGAGAGCACTCATAAAAGAACACCTATCAAAAAGGTTCTCTTTCTATAGTTGTCTCTTCTCTGGCTCCTGGGTAGCAATGAAATGACCTTACTTGAGTCCATTAAAGTTTTTGGTACTGATGTACAGTGTAAGTGATCCATTTTGTCTGTCACAAACCAATATTCTTTGAAAGTCCTTAGCGTTTTAGGTGCAATTCAGAATATAATAGAGAGAGAGACTCAACCCTCAAGGAAGTTGCAATCTAAAGGCAATCTGTCATTCAATGGATAAATATTCTGCTGAGGTGAAGTGCCTGCCTATTCCTCTGTGGAGAGAGATTGCCTTTCACTTTGGGGCTATCCAGTGAGAAATCCATGTCCTTAACTATTAGCTTTAGAGAACAATTTGGAGACAGAAAAGTCTTCAGAATGCTTTTCTAATTCAATATATTTATGTTGTCAAAGGCCAGACTTTATTTCTTTACTTCCATTGTCTTCATGTGGAAGAACTGTGTTTACATTCAGAAAGCTGACAGCTTACTAACTTCTGCCACAGCCATTGGCATCAGATGATTTTCCAATAGAGAGGTAAAGACAAAACCAGAAATTTTCAACTCAACACACTGCAGCAAATTAGGTAGCCTAGAAAGACTCGATATGGTCTTTTTATTGTCCTATTGAACATAAATGCTCTATAGTATTTCATTCCACAGAGCTTGCATTTGGGCCACCAAGTGCCTGACAAGTTGAGAAGACAAGATCAGTCATCTTTGTCATTCATAGAGTGATGTTTCTGTCTGTGGTCTCACCTTCTGATTATGTCCATGGTGTTCAGTACTATAATACTTTTGAGCCCACATTATAATCATACAAGTTCAAGGAGTGTCTGCCTCATGTTACAGTGGGGCCTGTGAGTCACAGCTTGTTTGAAGGTATTGCTTTTGGCTAAGAAGCAAATAAGCAAAAGAGGCTCTCAAATCTCATTGCATTTTAATTGCTTTAACACAATGATAGTAATTCTGAAAGTATTTTTTAATCTCTGATTTTTAAAAATATTACATGGTACAAAGAGGAGCATTTTCAAGCATACTAAAATATCTGTACTATACCTATACCTATAATATTTTTGTCATCTCTGGTGGTGTAGCAGTTAAGGCACTTGGCTCCTAACCGGAAGGTTGATGGTTTGAATCCATCAGCTGCTCCATGGAAGAAAGATGAGGCAGTCTGTTTCGGTAGAGATTTACAGCCTTAGAAACCCAAGAAGGGTTGCTGAGTTGGAATTGACTTGATGATAGTGGGTTTGGTTTTGGTTTGGGCTACATCTATATTGATAATCTGGTGTTCATCACAAATAAACTTTCAGTAGCTTGTCATATTACTTTGTGTGGTGTTATGATTTATAAAGGACAGCTTTTACAGAGTACTTGTAGATCATAAATTTTAATGTGACAGGTTCTGATTTGTATTAGGGGCAGTAACAAAAAAGTCTTAGGATATCTTTATACATTTCCTAGTGCAAACTAATAATTATCTAATATAGATTATCCTGGTCATAGTTTCTGCCTATTCCTTCTTTGAGCACTCTAAAATGCAATAAAATAGCCATTTTACTTAGAAAGTAGAAATATAAGTCCAAACGCAGATAAGAATGTGCCATTTTGCATGTGCATTCTGCTGTAAGCTTTGGTCCTTGAGTATAAGGTCAAGCTGCTAAGTATTAAGGTAGTTCTTTTACTCTGTGTATTTATCCAGTGATAGAAACCATGGCTCTCATTTTGTAGAGATGTGTTTGTTTAACTACTGGAGGGTTATCCCAGTGGCAAGTTCATCCTTATTTGATAATAATGAAACATAAGTTTTATGTGTTTGCTTGAGTAAGATTGCCATCTGGTAAATAATATGTTTTGTGAGTGTTTATAACAATCATGGTTTAAGCCAAAATTGACTGATCATGATTGCTGCAAATAACACTTGAGTGTCCTAACTGGTTTGATTTTTTTTTTCTTTGTTGAATTGAGAAAATGGATTTTACGAAGCTTCCTGCATTTATTTTTAAAGTATTTTGTGGGTTTTAAAGCTTGAGTTTTCAAAAGCAATAATTACATCTGATTACTATCTCCATACAGTACTTCTGCTCTAAAGTAGAGGAAAAAAAAAAACTACATTGTTTATATAGCATCATAAGTATTGTTTTACATATAGTTTCGCCTGCAACAAGTTAGAAGTTTATTCCTTTATGAATTGAAGAACCCTAAACATTTCACCTTGGTAGAATAGTATGTTAGGAAAGCCTGGGTAACAGATCAGCCAAGAGTGTCTTGGTACATTATTTCTCAGGCAGTAATAGCATTAGAAGCAGTTGTGGAAATGGTTTCTAACCCATTATCTCTCCTTAAAAGAAGAAACTTATGATAGAAAAAGGTTTTTTTTTTTTTTTTCTCTCAGCTTAAGTAAAGCTGAGATTGCCTTTTCTCCATGTCACATGTATAACAGCTTTTCTAGTTTCCACAGGATTAATTTTCAACATATCAGTTCAATTTGAAGACCTCAAGTGAGATTCAATGACTTGCTCTTGAAATTGTCAATTAAAATCTTTAACTGGTTGCTTTGCATATCAAAAAGAATTGAAAGAAATGAGCATTTATACTAGAAATTTGGGTTGAGTCTAGAAAAGGGGTTTTATAGTTGGCTAGCTGTTTTTGGTGGGAAGACCAAGAATTTGATTCTTCCTGTCAATCAATTATTTTCACTCTGTTTTAAGGTCAAGGTTATGGCACTTGGCCGTAGTCAGCTATTGCTTTTGGGACAGAAAGGGCCAAGGAAATTACTGAGTCAATGCAAAGCCATGTCCTACTCTAGCATGTGGAAGATTCTTTTTCATATCTTTATTTGAATTCATTAGAATGAGAATTCTGCATGTACAGCATATCCAGAACCCCATCTTTAGCCTCCTCTCACTGTATATTCTTTCTTTTGGAAAGCTCACTTCCACACATGGATTCAATTTCCACTGACCTGTGTCTGATTCCAAATGTACATTATTGTCCCTTAGCTTTATATCTCTTGCCATATATACACCAGCACTTAAAGAATTGATCAGTGACCTCTTAAGCAATTGTTAAAGATCATATTATTCCCCTCTCTGTTTTTCTGCACTCATGACTTCATACATATCCATAGCATACAGCCTCAAAACTATGTCATCAAATCTGTATCTCTAGTCTGAGGAGCTCATACATATATTAATTATCTACCAGACTGCTCCTCAATATCTCATGATAGTTCAAACTCAACTGGACTCATTACCTTCCTGCTCAAAATCTGCTCCTCCTCTAGCTTTGTTTATCTCAGAGAACAGGACTGCCTTCATTCAGAAGCCAAAGTCAGATTTCTCCCTTCATTTTACCCTTTATGTCTAATTGGTAACAGTGTCCTGCTTTTAAATAGTTAGCAAATCTATTCCTTCCTCTCAAGTCCTACCACCTATACCCTGAATCTGGCCCTCATTTTATCTTGCCTGAATTATGATAGAAATTTTGTAACCAGTTTCATCTTGCCACATTGCCCTTTTTATGCCACCCTTGCTAGAGTAATGATTAAAAATGAAAATTTGAATGTGCCTCTCCTCTATTTAATATCCATAACATTCCTGTTTATTTTTCCATTGCTAGGGACTAACATAATGACTGTAGCATAATAATAATAATGGTATTTACCTCATAGACTTGTTTTAAAGATTAGATTCAATTATTTATATAAAGCAAACATGTTAGGTGTTAGTCAACCATTTGTAGTTGTAATAACAAAAGGATTCAGTAGTATCTGAGAAAGGACAAGTCATTTTCAGAAAGAGGTTCAAGCCCTTAGCATACATAGCACAATACAACCATGGCAGTCTGGCTGTGCCCACAAGCCAACATCATCTCACTTTATCTCCACAATCCCACCTGGGCTCTAGGAATTCTGAACCTTTAGCTGCTCAGGGTGGGTCATGCTCTCTTTTGCCATCATAGCTTTGCATACAACACTTCCTCTGCATGGAACGCTCTGATTTGCATGCTTCTCTGCTTAGCTTATAGTTACTCATCCTTCTAGTTACTTACCCTTTAACCCACAAGCTAAATGGGCCCTTTCTCTACAGGCTAATTTAGGTGTCTGCCCTCCATGACTGTGACATCCTGGGCATAGTTCTGTCATGATAGTTACCACATCAGTAACCACTATTTGGCTAACTTGTCTGTCTTCCAGCTTATGAATTTCTTGCGGATAGCAACTTTTTGTCTACATGTCCACATCATTTGGGACACAAGGCAGATAGTGATTCAACATGATTTTCCACCATAAGGTTTTGGCTCTTGGTATTTGTTGTCCTTAGAATTTTATTCCTTGTCTGATTGGCTTGACTTAGTTCAAATGTCATCTTCAATTTGACATCTTTCATGACCTAGTAAAACAATCCCTCCTTCCCATTGCATAGTGCACAACTAGCGACGCAGCAGGAGAGAAGCATGAACATGGAGTACGGCAGAGCTGCCACTTATTTACTGGGGGATTTAGGGTGAATTACTCAACCTTGATTTCTTCACCTATAAATTGTGATATTAATAACTACTTAGAGGGTTACACGGAGATGCAGGAGAAAACATGCTTAACTGCCTAGCACCGTTAATGGTGGAAAATGTTTTTACCCTGACCATAGTGAAAGGTGTTCTGGTGGCGTAGTGCCTAAGGCATTTGATGGCTAACCAGAAGATTGGAAGTTCAAACCCACCAGCCACTTAGCAGAAGGAAGATGAGGCAGTCTATTTCTGTAAAGATTTACTGCCTCCAAAACCCAATGGGGTTGCTATGAGTCAGAATCGGCTCATAGTACCTAAATCATAGATGATTTTCAGCTCTGACAGGATAAAAATTGTCTTATTTAGAAATGAGAAAAATATAATTTATCCAGGAAATTGATAGCCAGAGAGAAAATTCTTTTCCTTAGGAATCAATCTACATTTTTAGAAACATTAGCTCATTATAGTATATAATTTTTGAAAACCTTTGATTCTCATCCTCATAACATTCTTGCCAGGTAAGTCTTATGTCACTATCCAAAAAACTAGTTTTCATGGATTAACAATTATCCCAACAATTGCCAATAAGCATAAAGATCTTTAAAATATTGATATCCTTTTGTTCACCAATTCCAATTATGGTTTTCTTTAGGGTGAGTACAGAG
Organism: Orycteropus afer afer; assembly: GCF_000298275.1. Taxonomy (NCBI): domain Eukaryota; kingdom Metazoa; phylum Chordata; class Mammalia; order Tubulidentata; family Orycteropodidae; genus Orycteropus; species Orycteropus afer. The sequence continues at coordinate 8,006,571 of NW_006921633.1, forward strand.
AGATGTATGTATTTGCACATTTACCATGGCTTATTTATACTTAAGTGAAATGAGAAAACAAAGCAAAACAAAGCCCTAAGTTTCCAGAAACAGAGAATTAATTAAACTTAGCTTCACAAAAGTAAAGACTTGAATCTTTTTTCCTTGATGCAATCATATTCTAATATAGTTTCTAAGTCTCTCTTCACTTGTCTATTTGAAAATCGAAGACTAAAATTACAATTATTTTAGTTTATTTATTTATTTCTGTGTCTGGTTTATCCAATTGGTCCTATGTCCTCTCAAATCTACCAATCTGATTTATTTTTCAGGAGGTTTATGAGGATTTCTGCTAGTTTTTATGATGGAAATCCTAGGCAAATTCCAACCAGAAGTGTGAATTTCATCACAAAAACACCCATTATTAGAAAAAGGAGTCACTTGTAGTATTCTAAAACAAACCTATCATTTCTGCAGAGCTGAGCAGTTTACTTAGGCAATGAGGATATAAATATTTGCATATCTGATAGACTAATGCCAGCTCTGGATTTAACACACAGCACACAGCTGCTGCTGACTGATGATGACTTTCCTCTTGCAAACTCAAACATCAACTAAAACAAATGATAGATTTTTTAGCTTGTGGTGATAGGTGATTTGCAAAGTGGCTTCAATACCTGAGGTAAAAGACAGTCATGTGATTCTAAGGTAAATGTGATTGTTTATAAAAACTGCCCCAAATTGCAGTGTCACCAAATGTGGATGTTAGATGAAATACAAGTGAAAAAACAATATTAGAGAAATGATATAATGCAATAAATTGGGTTTTCAAACCACCTAGTCTGGGAGCTCTGGTAGCATAGTGGCTAAGACACTTGCCTGCTAACCAGAGGGCTGGCGGTTCAAACCCACCAGCCACTCCTCGGAAGGAAGGTTGGGCAATCCTACTTCCATAGTGATACTGCCTCGGAAACCCAAGGAGGGGTCGCTATGAGTCAGGTATGACTCGACGGCACATAACAACAACAACAACAAAGTTCTCCATAACATGAAAATAAAGCCTTTCTACTCACTCCAAAAGGCCTTACTATTAGAAAATGTTAACTTATCTTATTTCTTCCATTTTTCTATAGCTCCAATACATCTGAAATGGGTTAAACTCTTTGATCTGCAGCAAACTGAAGATTCTTTATATTAGAGTGGGACTTTAAAACTGATTTTTCAACTTTTTAAATTTATTGATTTTGACATAAATCTGTACAGAACCCTTCCTTTTGTTTGTTTGGTTTGCATCACCCCACATAGGACACACTCACAAAGCCCAAGGTGAGGTCATCTTCACAGAGATCCGGAGGGCGGAGTGCTGAGAGCAGGAATGCTATGGTTGGGCATTGGGAGCAGTAACTGAAAAAGCAATTTATGCCGTGTCTGCTTCACACGAATATCCATTCCATGAAAAAGCTCTCCAGGAATAAATATACTCTAGTAAAAAGTTGGGTTAATATTGCGTTTTCAAAAATGAAACACATTAGTACATGTAAATATTGTGAGCATTTAGTGTAGTGCCTAAAGCACTGGACTGCTAACCAGAAGTCTGGTGGTTCAAACCCACCAGCCACTCCTCAGAAAGATGAGGCAAGCTACTTCTGTAGTGATACTTACTCGGAAACCCAAGGAGGGGTGGCTATGAGTCAAATCTGACTTGATGGTACATAACAACAACAACAACATAGGAAAGAGTGGTCAGTTTTGGTGCTAGGCTTTTGTGTTAGGAGGGGTGAGTTTTTTCTTCTTGATCTTGAGCATCATTTAATTCTTTGTACTTTACTTTATATCTATATATCTATATATCTATATATCTATATATCTATATATCTGTTGTTATTGTTATGTGCTGTGGAGTCAGACCGACTCATAGCGATCCCTCCTTGGGTTTCTGAGGCGGTATCACTACAGAAGTAGATTGTCCCATCTTCCCTCCAAGGAGGGGTTTGTGGGTTTGAACTACCAGCCTTCTGGTTAGCAGTCAAGTGCTTTAGGCACTATGCTACCAGAGCTCTCTCTCTCTCTCTCCCCATATATATATATATACACACACACACGCACACACACACACACACACACATGTATATACGTATACATACACACCCACCAGCCACTCCTCGGAAGGAAGGTTGGGCAATCCTACTTCC
>NW_006921633.1:8008841-8013153 GCF_000298275.1 Orycteropus afer afer
ATAACAACAACAACAATATACATACACACACACACACACACATATATGGAGAAATTACTCTTTCCTGCTTATTGCAACTCATAGCAACCCCCATTGAGTTTCTAAGGCTGTAAATCATTACAGAAGCAGACTGTCTCATCTTCCTCTCATGGAACAGCTGGTGGGTTTGAACCATAGACCTTCTAGTTAGCAGCCAAATGTCTTACCCACTATTCCTTTTAAGTAAGGAGTGTGGAGCTCCTTACTTAAAAGGTGGATCAAGGATGCATTACTACTTCAGAAAATATTTTCTATTTCCTGAAAATACTGTTATAAAGTCCTAACCCCTAGTATCTGTGAAAGTGACATTTAGTTACAGGGTCTTTGCAGATGTAATCAAGTAAAGATGGAGTCACAGACATTAGGGTGAGCCCTAAATCCAATGACTAATGTTCTTATAAGGAGAGAGATATTTGAAGACATGACAGAGAAACACAAGGAAGAAGGTCCTATGAGACTGAAGTGATGCAGCTTCAAGCCAAGGAACACTGAGGATTGTTGGGGGTCACAGAATCTAAGAAAAGACAAGGAAGCATTCTTTCCTAGAGCCTTCAAAGGGAGCATGGCCCTGCCAAAACCTTTATTTCAGAATTCTAGTCTTCACAATAGTGAGAAAATATATTTTGGTTGTTTTAAACCACTCAATTTCTGTTACTTTGTTAAGTAACAGGTTACTTAGTTAGGAAACTAATACAGTCAGTGTGGAATCATCATAAAACTATCAGACCAGGGTGATAAGACAGGGGCTTTAATTTTGCCTTTGTCCCCTAGTGTGTGTGTCCCCTTTGGAAACTTCTTTAAATTCTGTGTCTCAAGTTTCTACTTGGGCAAATCTGCCTAAATTCCTGGGCAGATTACATCAAAGGCACAGTTTTTGAATTTTATCTGTAGAATGAATCATAATTTATTTCCCTTTGGGAATATTTTATTTGACATTTCTTTAGATCATAACAGTTGACTAAAAAAATTAAAAGGACATAATGGAAGAAGCTCAGTCTAGCTGAGAACTAGCCTTTGCATGTGTATGTGTCTGTGTCAAGGGGGAAGGGTCAGTAACACCATGAGTAGGCAAGGACTGAGAGCATTTAAAACTCTCATATTTCTAGTGGAAACTATAAAAACCACTTAGGAAAACTGAGGAGAATGTCAAAGCATTTCTTTAGATAAGCACTGGTGATTAAAAATGTGAGAGTGACATAAGAAACTTAATTTAGTTGAAACTAAGGTTCAAAAAAGGGGGATGAGTGGGATCTTCACAAAATCCAATCTTGGCAAAAGTGTGGAGCAATTGAAACTCTTGTACAAAGTGGCATTTCTTGTAAAGTTAAACATACGCTTATTCTATGACCTAGCAGCTCTACTCCTGGATATCTACCCAGAGAAATGAAAACTTACATCCACAATAAAAGATTTGTAATGGCAAGTTTATAACAGCTTTATTCATAATAGCCCCAAACTGGAAGCAACCCAAATGTCTACCAACACAAGAATGGTCATTTTGGTGTATATTCATGTAACAGAATACCAACCAGTAAAATCAAGGAAATAAATACTTACACATCTGACAACATGAGTGAAACTCAAAAACATTGTGTTGAAAGAAAGAAGCTTGACAAGGCAACATAAAGTGCCATTATGAGAAGTTGAAAAACAGGCAGAACTAAACTATGGTGACAGAAATTAGAACAATGTCTACTTATGAGACAGTGGGAATTACCTGGAAGGAGCCATGAGAGACTATTCTTAGAGGATAAAATGATTGATATCTTGATTTGGGTGGTGATAATATGGATATATACAATTATTAAAACAAATAAAATTTTACTCTTAAGACCTGTACATTTAAACCTATGTAAATTTTACCTTGGTTTTAAAATAATAATAATGACAGGGTTGGGCAAGAGACTTTTATGGTAAATGGGAAAGTTGATAAAGGGAAGATTAAGGACTTACCTGATAGAAAATAATAGGATGTTAGTGGGTTATGGGCAGTAAAGTAGATATTATTTACAGCAATGATTGGAAGAGATTAATTAATTTTCTCTTCAAGTAGAAAGTGTTCTAAGTTTAGATAAAGCAACAGCTTATAGTTGCTTCACTCTGCCCTTCATATTGGTTGGAAGCAAACAAACAAAAACAAAGCATAAATCTCCTTCCAAATTTTCTATTATTCATGATTTTAGAACTTCAGATAACACAAGCACTCCCTCAAAAATAATAGACATTTTGTTTTCTGAAATACTGAGTTTGTTCTATAGGGTTGTTATAAAGGTCCCCAGGTGATACCCAAAATTCAGTTTCCATAATAACAATGTTAGTTTATTTAGACAGAAGGAGGATGAACATTGTGGATGACAGAGAGCAGTTAGTAATTGGAATGTGGTTCCAAACCTAAGCAACAACAGGGACTAATCACTCAGGCATTCCTCTTGGGTTTGTGAGACTAAATGCAGACCCCTGAGTTTTTTTTTTTTAGTTTTCTCATGCCTTTTTTTGTTTTCTTTCTATTGTGATTTGGGTGAAAATTTACAGAGCAAATACACTTTTCATACAGCAGTTCACATACACTTGGTCTCATGACATTGACCACAATTTACCACAATGCAACATCTTCCCTCCTACTTCCTCCCAAAAGTTACTTCTTCCTTGTGTCCATTCCTCCATGCACTCCTGCCCCCTGAGCTGTCTCCCTGTGCATAAGCAGCCCTTCTTTCTCCCATGCTTGTTCTCTCCAAGGAGTGTATCTACCTCAGGTAAATGTTCAACTCATATGCCTGTCTATTGTTTGGCTGGAAGCCACAGGCATGTGTTCAATTCCAGACCTGAAGGGCAGCTAGGGGCCATAGTCTCAATGGTTCCACCAGGCTCTATTGGGCCAGGAAACTTGCCCCCCCCTTTTTTTTAAATGATTTTGAGTTTTGTTCCACATCGTTCTCCCTGTCTATCCAGGATCTCCTACATAGATCCTCTTTCAAGTGGTTGACAGTAGTAGCTGGGAACCATCTAGTTCTTCTGGTCTCATAGTCGTATAGGCTGCAGATCTAATGGTGTACCAGTCACTAGGACTAATTGTTTCCATAATTTTTAGTTTTCTTCATTCTTCTTGGCTCTGGACAAGGAGAGACCCATCATTGCATCTAGATGGCAGCTTGCAAGCTTTTAAGATCCCAGTCGCTACTTGCCACAGTAGGAGATGGAACAATGTTTTGTGTAGTATGTTATGCCAGTTGAGCTTGATGTCCTCTGTGACTATGGTCCTGATTCCATAGGTTCAACTACTCAGTCCCTCTGGGTAGCTGGCTGTGACCAAGCAGTGAATGCAACCTTGCCCCTTGTCAGCTCCATTATACACCTGGGAATTCAGATCATACACATCAAGTTATTGGACCACTGTGCCAACCCTATACATGTTCTTGGGTGCACTCCCCACTTCATAGACATACCTAATATTTCAGCCTGCCCACCCTTCTATCCACCCATATACCCGTGTTTGCCTTCACTGACCATGCCGTACTATATGTACAAAAGGGTTCATCTTTGTTGTCTGTACTTCCCACGTACCTCTCTATGTCTTTCTCTTCCTCAGTGCCACTATATTGATCACTCACATTTGGAACATTGCCCTTCTCTTCACCCAAATCAAAACTTATCTCTATCTATCTAACAGTACTCCCTCTCCCCCCCTCCCACCCCTGGTAACCAGCAAAGAAAATGTCCTTCCATAGATAATTGTTTCCTTGACTTTTACAATAATGGACTAATACAGTATTTGTCCTCTTGTGATTGACTGATTTCACTCAGCATAATGTCCTCCAAGTTCCTTCACGTTATGCAGTGTTTTGCAGATTCTATATTATTCTTTAGGGTTGTATAGTATTCCATTGTGTGCCATAGTTTGGATATCCATTCCTCAGTTGATGGACACCTAAATTGTTTCCATCTTTGGGCTATTGTAAATAGTGCTGCGATGAACATGGGTGTGCATATGTCTGTTCTTGTCATGGCCCTCACTTCTTTAGGATATATACCTAGTAATGGAATAGCTGGGTCAAATGGTATTTCTAGTTCCAACTTTTGAAGAAATCAAGATACTCCTTTCCACAATGGTTGTACCATTTTACAGTCCTACCAGCAGTGTATGAGAGTTCCAATCTCTCCACATCCTCGCCAGTATTTGTTATTTTCTGTCTTGCTGAATTTTACTACTAGTGCTGGAGCAAGATGGTATCTCATTGTTGTTTTGATTTGCATCTCTCTAATAGCTAATGATCGT
>NW_006921633.1:8014303-8016062 GCF_000298275.1 Orycteropus afer afer
CTTCCATTTATGTAGATCTCTTATGGTTTCTTGAAGTAGTTTTTTATAGTTTTCTTTGTAGAGGTCTTTTGTGTCCCTGGTAAGATTGATTCCCAAGTATTTTATTTTTTTGGTAGCTATTGTAAGCAGTATTGAATTCCTTATTCCTTCTTCAGCAATCTCTTTGCTGGTGTAGAGGAATCCAACTGATTTTTGGATGCTCAGAGCCCTGAGTTTTGTGTGTGAATTGAGATCCATGAAAGTGAATGCTGATTAGCATAACTGCTAAAAAAAAAAAAAAAAACAAACCTTTGCTGTCAAGTCGAGCATGCATGTTTTCTGAGCACCTAGGCTGCTGTTGATCAGTATGTTCTGTTATTATTAGGGTGGGAAGTGGGTGGGGAAGTTCATTTATAACTGATGGGTCAGCTCCAACATAAACAGATTTTGACTCTAGGTTATGATACATAATACATATTTCCCTCATTAATAATCAGTTCAGTAACCTGAATCAGATTTTATATATTGTAACTTCACAAAACATAGAACCGTTTTGTATTCTATCTTGATTAATCTACTATAAATCAGGCTGAAAACTCCATTTTGATACAGATTAAAAAATACCTTCAACAAGTCAGCTTCAGACTAGCAAATTAATCGTTCATGTGAAGGGGGGCCTGGGTGATTTATAGAGTTCTTTTGAAATACATAATGGTATTCTAAAGGAGCTGTTATTTTATTTTCTAGAGGGAAAGGTACAATAACTTATAAAAGTATCGCTTAAACTACTAACAAAACCATATTTATCTTACCAAAAAACAGAAGTTTCACTTGCTTATTAAAAATATATATAATCATAAATTTCTGTCTTCAAATATTTGATCGCCTGTAATATAAAAGGAAAAGTATTGTGCTACATTGTTCCCGTGGACAAACCTTCTAAAAAGTGGAAATAGGAGAGGTAGATTTCCAAGGTAATGAAAGAATTTTAACATTCAGAGAATGAAAGTTGTTGAGTCTCCTGAAATAAATGTCCATCACCAAAGGGTTTAAGCCTCTAAGTTTAGAAGACCTCTCTCATAAATGTTAGAAAAATAATTCTGTAGAAGATAAGAAAGGGAATAACAGATCAGCAATGCTGTTCCAACTCTGTATTAAAACTATACTACTAGATAAGCATTGTATGGTATAAACCAGTCCAGGGTGGCTGAGATCCCCTGCCTCTGATGCCACATCTGTGGTGGATAATAAATCTCATTTCACATACCAACTGTATGCTGGCTATATCTCAGCTTCCCTTCCTTGGTCAGTCCAGACTCCAGCTGATTCACATAGACCTTTCTTTCTATTCCCCATTTACCAGGTTTATTTCACTAGGTACTTGTCTTTTCTCTCTCTTTCTCATCCCCGTTTACCTGTGGCTCAGTCTGTTTCTTGGGTCCAATAATCTGTGGTAACAACTCACAAGCTCCGGGGAAAAGGGGCTAGAGTTTCCCTGTCCCCAGGGGACACATTTCACCTACAGAGCACAAGATATTTGCTATTACTACGCCAGAATCTCCACCTAGCTTTCATCTTCCAAGGCTTTTATTGGCCATACCACACGGCGGTGATAAATTACATAGTGCCTTATGAGACTTACTCAGCATCAGGCTCCAGATGGTACTTCCTGGTTTGGTCAGACCCCAGTCATTGGCCTCAAGTATAGTCTGGGTCTAAGGAGCTCTGGTAGCATAGTGCCTAAAGCCCTTGACTGCTCACCAGAAGGCTGGCGGTTCAA
>NW_006921633.1:8016347-8056776 GCF_000298275.1 Orycteropus afer afer
GGCACTTGACTGCTAACCAGAAGGCTGGCGGTTCAAACCCACCAGCCACTCCTTGGAAGGAAGATGGGGCAATCTACTTCCGTAGTGATAGCGCATCAGAAACTTAAAGAGGGGTTGCTGTGAGTCGGGTCCCACTCCATGGCACATAACAATAACAACAGCAACAGGTATGTGTGGAAAAGTGATTTCTAACATTACCGTGGAATAACAGCACTAGATTTAGAAGGTAGTTTGGTTTAGTATACTCCCTTCCTGCAATTCTTGACAAGTGGTAATTAAGCTGTTCTTTTAAAACCTCCAGGAACTTAGGCCTTATCTTCTGAGACAATCTACTACAATTTGTATAATTCTAATTATTAATAATTTATCTTTACTTAGGCCAGCAGTTCTTCAAATGTGATCTGGAGACTCCTTGAGGGGTCCCTGATACTCTTTTCGGGGCCCTCAAGGTCAAAAGTATTTTCATAATAATACTGACATATTGTTTGTGTTTTTCATTTTCATCCTCCCAGAAGAGTCCTGTGGAATTTTCCAGTGGCTATATGGTGTGTGATGTTGTAACAGATTGTATGTTGAATCAGATATGAGAATCTAATTGTCTTCTATTAAACTAGGCATTAAAGAGATTTGCAAAATTATAAAACAGTGCCACTGTTACCATTAAATTAATTTTTGTCTTGGAAAATATAATTTTATTTCATTAAAAATGTTATTATATTTATGTACGATGGGTTTATTATTATTTTTTAAATTAATATATAACTTAAAAATTTGTGTTTCTATTTTCTCTATCACAAATATCTATAGATACAACCCATGTAAGTGAAAGTTCATTGAAGTCCTCAATATTTTTGAGTGTATAGGGCTCCTGAGATTGAAAAAAAAAAAAAAGTATTGAAAACTGCTTTACTAGATCAAAGACTGCTCCCCCCCAAAAAAAAACAACTCACGGATGTGGAGTTGATCCTGACTCATATTGATCCCTCCTTGGGTTTCCAAGGCAGTATCTCTACGGAAGTATATTGCCCAACCTTCCTTCCGAGAAGTGGCTGGTGGGTTTGAACTTCCAGCCTTCTGGTTAGCAGTCAAATGCCTTAGGCGCTATGCCAATAGAGCTCCCTCTAACATTACTTATAATAATATTCCCTCTAATATTACCCATGAATCTTAGATCTACCTTGAGTATGTTCGACCAATTTTTAGCTGAGAGCCTTGAAAATACTTAAAGAGAGTGTAATAATCTCTTTCTATAAATTCTCTCATCTACAGATAAAGCACCATCAGTTCCTTTAATCATTATACATAGGATATCATTTTGAATTTCCACACTATTCAGTGGTCCTTCTGTGAATTTATTTCAGCGAGTAATGTATCATCTTAAATACAGTACTCAGCAATGAGCAAAATATTGTAAGGTCATACTTTTAATAGGAGAGTAGGACTATTATCTTTATCACTAGAATTTTGCTTCTACTCATACTACTTACGATTGAACTCATATTCTTGGCAGCTGCATCATAATTTTGATGCACTTGGCACATTATTTACACATAGTTAGCCTTATTTATACTAGGTTAACTAAAACTCCAAGGAGCCCTGGTGGTGCAGTGGTTAAGTGCTTGGCTGCTAACCAAAAGATCAGCAGTTCAAACCCACCAGCTGTTCCATGGGCGAAAGATGTGGCAGTCTGCTTCTGTAAGTATTACAGCTTTGTAAAGCCTATGGGGCTATTCTACTCTGTCCTATAGGGTCACTCTGAGTTGGAATCAACTTGAAGGCAGTGCTAATAAAACTTCTAAATGCTTTTCATTCAAGCCATCACTTCTAGGCCACATTTCCTATGTGTATATATATTTACTTTTGGCAGTATTTATTTCTCTTTTTAGCCAGTGGAAGAGCTTATTCCCTGTTATAATGAATCTTATTTTACTCAGTTTATTATTATTGGGACATTTCCAGGCCCTCGTTGTACCATCTGATGTATTAGTTAATTTTCTCAGCTTTGAGGCATCCAAATATTCATTACACATGGCATTTACATGTTGAATCAAATCGTGGATTCTGGACAAGGCTGAAGGTGGAGCTCTACGTTCTGTCACTGCAGAACTTTGGATTCTGAAGATATTCTCACTCTTCAGATTCTTCAGCATTTTGCTACCAAGTGGCCAAGATATGAATTGTGAGTTCTGTCTGTGTCCTGAGTGAGAGCACTCCCATGAACCATGAAGCTTCTGACAAACTCCAGGTTCTTCTAACTCTCTTGTCACACATCTTTCCACCTACTTACTCTAGGCTTCACCTCCCCATTAATCATGTGTATCTGTTTATATTAGACAATTACTCTCTTTCACAAAGAAAGCAGAAAGGAATTGAATGACTTTACTTATTTTTCTGCCATCATTGTTTTTATACCTTCTGCCCCAAGTAGACCTTCTTATTACTTGCATCTTCCTCTAGCTGTAGATGTAGCTTTAAAAGATGTTGGGTTGTCATCAGAGTTTCTCAGAAGCTTCCCCTCATTTTTCACTTTCTACACAAATGATCCTGTTCCTTTCTGCCAGGGTACTGTACACCCTTGGTGGTTCACTCCTCCTTTTATCTATTGCATATGCCCTTTGCACAATCTGTAGTTTTCATGTTGTCCCCTTGGCTGTCTGTTTAGATACTTCACCCTTCTGCATTGTCAGAATTTCATTTTTGAAAGTCTCTCTATTGTCTTGAACATCTTTTACTTTTGTGAGTTTCTGGTCTGGGATCTTGTTGATCTTTCCATGTAACACTTTGAAATCACTTTCAAAGCTGACAGGACTAATCAGCTTTGCTTAGCTTTTTCTTATTTTGGCTTCTTGAACTCTAAAATGACAGTCACTTAAAAAAATTATATATATATAAAATGTTAAAAAAATTCATAAGTCCTTAAATTTTTATGACATTTAAATGCCATGTTTATTTTCAAAATAAGCTTCTTGCCACCAAAAATATATTTGTCTTGTCTGTGGGGTAGAATGCAAATGTTTTATTTCTGTTGCATGTTTGTTTGATGTTAGTAAAACTTGCTATGTACTGAGTGCCCAGTATATATTTGATGACACAATACTAACTCTTTCAAATGTAATTTATTTCAACTTAAAAGTCCTTTCCTAATGTGTCCATGTGCCTCTCACCATGTTAAGGTAAAACTATGAAAGAGTAAGACTTGCTTCCTGGTTTCAAATGATTTATTATATGCCTGAAAAGGCAGCAGGGCAAAATAAATATTAAACAATATGAAGTAGCCAGTGGAATAATGGATCTATTGGGTTAGCCATTCATTGAACAAAGCGTTATTGAGCACCTACTATAATAGTAGATTCTTCAATAGGCATCTGAAACACAAAGGTGAATAAAGTACAGGACATGTCTTGAAGAATACTAATGTGGGGAGTGAGGTGGGCAAGGAATGTATATGAATATAATAGAATACAGTGAAAACTGAGATATGTATGCCCAAAGGGTTATGCGATCCCAAGGGAACACCAAGACCAATGCTCACTATACCCCTCAGAGCACTCTTCTTAGAGAAAGAGCAGAGGTTTCAATCATGGAGTAGCTTTTACTAAGCAGCACGGAGAAGGGGATTCTAGATAAAGGGAACAAAGCAAGCAAATGGTGCCTGAGAACTGTGGGCAATTCCGCATGGCTGGAGTATTTGGCATAAGGTCTAGAGGTGAGTTATGAAAGATAGAATTTAAAATTTAGTGTTTAAACCAGTGGTTTTCCATTTGTGTTCTCTGTAATCCTTTGGAGACAATAGGATTAGAGTTGTGGAACAAAATAAAGTTGAGCTGCAGGGCACCGGATTTCTCAACCTCATTTCAACTAAGATGGGTCCTCTTATATTTGTTTTATATATTGAGCTTTTGAGTATGCTTTTATTGAAAGAATTGTCCTTGAACTTAAAAAATAAAAATGAAGTCCATTGCAATGGAATAAAGGGAAATCCTGATAAATTTTAAACAGAGGGGCAACATGATCATTCTAGATGTGCCATAGAGCATGAATAGGAAGCAGAAAGGCTATTTTCGGTGCCCATTGCATTTATATAATTATTCTTTGAAAATAATTATTACACACTGACTATATGTGAGATACTGTATGAGGTAAGGAAAGCAAAATCCAGCACTATGAGATTCCAGAAGGACAGAGAAAGCTTTGGATCTGACAACATTATTGCAGAAGTGCAGCTGTATGTGATTCTTGAATGATGAAGGCTGTTTTTTACTTGCCTTTTTCTTTCTTGTAACTTTTAATTTTGATGGCATTTCAAATTTAAAGAAAAGTTACATTTTACTCACTTTAAAAAATGACTAAATCCTGTAGAGTCACATGGAAATATTCATATAGTTATTTTATGTTTATCTTTCTATTCTATTTCTATTTCTATAATGATGGAGATAAAGATAATTACTATTTTAGATTCTGAAGTAATTTATGCAGTGAATTTTCAGGACCTAAATTCCCAACGATGAGATAAGTCTTTTTCCATGTGGGTCACTGTATCCTCTAGTTATTGTTAAACCAAAGGCCTAATCTGGACTGTGCCCTGCTTTGTAGTCCATGTGGACAGGATGCCCAGATGAATGTTCAAGTCCCTTCAAGACATACATAGGCCACTCTGTAGAGTTCAATCCTTGAAAGAATCTTAAGGCACCCTGTAAGGCCAATTGAATAACTATAATTCTATCTAGAGAATGCAGTTAACTGGGATACGCTGAAGTTCTTATTACGTGTTTAAAGCTTACTATGTGGAGGTAAAATACTCATCCTTTTTCTCATATTGTTTCATTTAATTCTCAGAGCAAATGAATGAAGAAAGAATCCTTCTTCTTCTCATTTTCTACGTGAAGGAACTGCAGCTCAGAGTTCTATCACTAGCCAAGACCACAGATAGTAACTTGTAGGGCTGGGATTCAACCCAGCTGTGATTGTACTCCTAAAACTATGCTCTTAATCACTATGCCATATTGTCTCCAAAGGTTTCAGAGATCATGATCTAAGCAGAGATTTGGTCAGTACCTCCTCTGCAATGGACTCGTGGGTCCTTGACAGCTTCAGGAAGTCATCTTGGCTCCAGAGACTCATAGCTGTTTTCCTTGGTGCCTACCTTGTGATCCCTGGTGTATCAGTTGGGGATTGTTTTCAGGTGATTGTAACAGAGATGGGGAAATTCTACGGCTTAAAAAGATGGAAAGGGGGGCATTGCTGCTTCAGTGGTAGAAGTCTTGCCTTCCATGTACGAGACCTGGGTTTGATTCCAACCAATCACTTCATGCTCAGCCACTACCTGTTTGCCCATAGAAGCTTGTGTGTTGTTATGATGCTGAACAGGTTTCAGTGGAGCTTCCAGATTAAGGCAGATTAGGAAGAAAGGCCTGGTGATCTGCTTCCAAAAAACCAGCCAATGAAAACCCTATGGATCACAATGGTCAATCTACCAGCTTATCATGAGGATGGTGTAGGACTGAGTAGTGTTTTATTCCCCTGTGCATAGCATCACCGTGAGTTGGGGGCCAACTTGACAGTAACTAACAGCAACAACAATAAGTTAGAAGTTTTCCTCTTATATGAAGGAAGCCTGTAAAGGAGCAGTTCAGGACAAGAAGGCAGACTTCCTGGGCTCATTAGGAGCCTTGAAACTCTCAAAACTCAATGTCATTGAGTTGGATCTGATGCATAGTGACCCCTCCTTGGGTTTCTGAGGCGGTATCTCTATGGAAGAAGATTGCCCAATCTTCCTTCCAAGGAGTAGCTAGTGGGTTTGAACTGCCAGGCTTCTGGTTAGCAGTCATATGCCTTAGGCATAGCCTAGGTCCCTTTAATGTTTATGCTCCATCATCTTTAGCTCCAGTCAATAGCAAGATAATGATTGAATCTCCAGCTGTCATAATCAGGCAAGTAAGAAAGGAGGAAGTTTGAAATGATCTCCAGTTACCTGCCAAGTCTTTAAAGAGCTTTTTCTGTTAACTTCTCATTGGCCAAAACATGTTCACTTGAGATGAAAAGGAAGCTGTTAGATGAGCAAATTGGCTCTCTGAATAAGTGCAAGATTATTATAATGGAGGAGGGGAGAATTGATAATGGGTGGGAAGCTTGTCTTCTCTCTGGCACATTTTCTTACACTGAAGTCTACCTGGTTTATTTCTTGATTCGAAAGGTATCCTCTACAACTTGCATTGGATCTCTACTCTCACTTAAATGCTGAAAACTGAACCTAGTGAATTGTGACCTATTGTTATAGTCTTGTTTATGGTGTTAGCAGCCATTCTCTTTAATTCAGAGTCTCAATAGTTGGAACTTGCTTAGGAATATTCTTTTTAAAATCTTTGAATTTCTGACCACAATGGTTCTGATGGTACAGACAGAGAATACTGTCACTAGAATATGAAAAAAGAATCTGAAACCAAAGATTATTCACAGCCTTTATTCAGAGTTGAGGCTCCCTACTGCAATCTGTGATATAGTCCAATGACTGTATCATTGTTTTTCTAGTGTATCTTTTCCTTATGTTTGGAGGCCATTTAGTCAAAAGCAGGGCTTCTTGTGGGTGGAGGATGACCCAGGCTCATCTGTATATTGACAAACCGAAAAAAAAAAAGAAAAAAAAAAAAAACCCACTGCCATGAAGTCGATTCCAGCTCATAGTGACCCCCAGTTGGGTTTCTGAGGTGGTGAATTTTTACCCAAGTGGATCACCCTATCTTCCTTCTGCAGAGCGGCTGGTGGGTTTTAACCAACTGTCTGGTTAGCAGTCAAATACCTTAGGCACTGTGCCACCACTTGTACATTGACAAGCAGTTATCAAAAGAAAAAGGCATACTAAAACAGGATCCAAAAATTGTAACTTTTCAACTACTGTATTTCAAAGTGTGCATTTCAAGAATTTACAAGAACACATTAACCTTTTACAGCCACCTCCCCCACCCACAACAAACACATCCCAAATATTCTCAACAACCCCACAATGCAGTATTATTGTGGTAATTACAATTACAGCATTTATCAGAAACACAAATACCATTTAAATGCTGAAGTCAATGTATTAAGGTCAGTGGTTTCATACAATACAATTTTATTTTTTCTCATGCAAAATCCAAGCAGATGTGGACGATACTCCAGGCCGACCCATTGATGACAGCAGTTTGGGCTGACTGAAGCGCCACCTTCCTGTAACTGCATTACCCTGAATCACATGACCTGCACAGTCTGCTAGGCTGAGGAAGAGGGACCTGAGAATTCAGACTAAGTTTTCTATTGCCTTAGTGTGGACGTAGCACACATCACTTTAGCTCACTTTTCATCTATCAGATCTAGTCACATGTCTTTGCTTAACTGCAAGAGAACTGAGAAGTGACGTTTCTGAGTTCTTGGAAGGAGAAAAAAATCTAATAAATGGTATCTCCACCTTCCTCAAAATATGGGATAATTGTTTCAAGTCACATGATGAACATCACCTTTTAATCCTGCCAGAGTTTCCTTCTGACTGTATGTATAATGTTGGTTAAATATGAGGCCCTTTGTGATCTGGGAGCAACACCAAATGGTCCTGAAAAATCTCCTCATGACAGGCCAAGATAGAGAGTCAGAGGTTCAGGAATCCCATGAAGCAAAACCCACCAACGTACCATGTAAATGTGAATTTCTTAGGCTGACATGTCTCAATATATAATCTTAAAGATGGTGGAGCTATGAATGGGTTGTTATTTGGAAACATCCTCCAAGTTCAGGCACTGTAGTAAGGTATTATTTCTAGTGAATTATCTTGGATAACTACTCTGTATTTATTTTTTAGTAGAGGCCAGTTGCAATTTCCTAGGAAATTAGAAAACTGAAAATCTCTTTTGCCCTCTCTGGGCCAAACTTTTGTTCAGGATAACAAAAGATAAAGAAAATCCTATCACCTAAAAAGTGAGACAAAGTAGTTTGTGAACTACACAGTATATCTGAAGGTTTTTTAGTCCTCTTCCTCAGTGCTATAGTCCATAAATAGAAAGTCTTCCTATGTCCCTTTGTTTTTCTCTTAAAAATGAATATTTTGACATGTTTCATTTAAGCATTTTTTTTCTCCCTACCATTTTATTTATAAAGTTCAGGAGTTTTCTCTACACTCTTTGGTTATTATGTTATAATTTTGAAAACAAAAAATGAAAGTGTCATCTATAGAATTTCACTGCATAGAAGGTTGTATATTTTTATATGACAGATGGAAAAAAAATAAAAATAAAAATTTGCATAAAACATCCAAACGACTTGCTTTTTGAGTGAGCATGTGTGTAGATTTCCCAACCAGAATTCTAGATGGTTGTGGTTAGGTTCCATTGAATTAGTTCCCATTCAGCAACCCTATGTACCATAAAATGAAACACTGCTTGGTCCTACACCATCCCCACAATCATTGCTGTGGTTGAGCACATTGTTATAGCCACTGTGTCAGTCCATCTCATTGAAGGTCTTCCTCTTTTGTGCTCACCTTCTACTTTTCCAAGTAGTCCCCCAGGGACTAGTCCCTCCTGATTCTCTCATGTCCAAAGTCCATGAGATGAAGTCTCTCTATCCTCATTTCCAAAGAGCATTCTGGTTGTACTTCCTCCAAGACAAATTTGTTGGTTCTTCTGGCAGTCCATGGTACACTTCCTTAATTGATCTGCTTCATGTAGCACCATTTGGGGAAGTTGCATTTTTTACCTCTCACAGGTAATAATAGACATAATCGTTATGATACTATTAAGTTGTACCAAGTATTTTCACCTTGTTAAGGCTGGTGTACAGCTAGCCAAAGTCAGAAAGAAGGGGATGTATGTGTATGTGTGTGTATTTGTGTATGTTAGAGTTGGGAGGGCTTGGGAGGCAGGAAAAGGAGAGGACACCTCTGAATCCTCTCTGCCATATAGAACTGATGGGAACTGGTGGGAATGACTGTTCATACATTACGGGTGAGTAGAAAGAAGAATCTTTCTTGCTGTAGACAGCAAGTCCAGCTTTTATTTTTTGTTTTAGTGAGTGAACAAATGATCTTGTTATTACTTTATTGATTTAGGCCAAGTTCTTAGAAACATTTCTCCAATTTAAAAATAAAAAGTCTCTTTGTTCTTAGTTTGGAAAGGCTTTTCTTTCTTTGGTCAGCCCCTCTGTTTCTGCAGTGGTCGGACCACCAGTGTGACTCCAATAGCACAGTCACACATGTGATGAGGCGAGGGACAGACATGGGAGCAGATTGTCCCAGGCGGCTACTGTTTCTGTTGACTTGGATGCAATCCTAGGGGAAAAAAATCATTTTAAATAAGGCTCTCTTTAAATCTGAAAAGTTTCTGGGACAGCAGGCAGGGACTTGGCAATGTGCTGGTAATGTGTTTTAGCCAGGATGGTCTTCAGAAATATGCTTGAGAATTATTAACTCGTCTGGGCATAATTTAGCAGTATTTACTGGCTGTTTCTCTGAGTCACTGCACAATCTGTACTGTCCCTGGGCTATTTAGACCTTCCTGGCCTGATCTATTTTGTCATGTAATGATATATAAAGATACAACCATTCTTAAAGTGCAAGCTTGTACCCTGTCGGAGTGTGACCTCTTTAAGTTAATTTTTATGCATCAAAGCTATTTGACATTTACCCAAACAAATTCAAATCTCTTGGAGAGTTTTTCTTTCTTTCTTTTCTTTTCTTTTTTTTTTTTTTTAATGACAAAAACACCATTGATCTGACAGCTTGCTCTCCAGGGAAGAGATATTATGGGTAGCTTTAAAGCCTTAATGCTTCCAAAGTCCTTTCCTACTACCAGTCCCAAAGCAGTGTGTCTGGAGCCGGGGCAATGCAGCTTGCCATGGTGGCAGCTGGGAGTTTGACAGTGTTATGAAGAATTGCAACTGTTGATCAGTGAATTGTTACAGTGTTGATGACAGCGTTGCAAATTAATTCTGAAATTAACTGAGGGGACATGAAGAGGTCCCATTGCTTATCTGGGAGAAGAAGGGCAGGGTAAAAATTACCCGTAAAGCTGAGTGAAGAACGCATTCAGAAAATCATGCCTAGTAATCAAGGTGCCGGGTATAATTTCTGTAGTCTTTGGGAGATGCATTTGCGTAAGGAAAATTGGTGTCTGAATGATACATGTAGAAGGAGTTATGACTGAACATGTTCAGTACTTTTTTATTTTAAAAATGATTTATTGGACTCATTGCATCTTGGAGTGCAAGAATTAATAGGTTGCTATTTTCCTTCTGTTTTGAAATTAACCCAATATTTTGTGAAAATGAAACACTTGTTCAAAGTTTCTCCTTTTCCTCCAGCTTCTCCCTACAGTTCCTTCCCAACATTGTGTGTATGTTTCCCCAGTTTTAAAATACCTTCTAGTTCTCAGTGTTACTTAGGCTACGTGTACAGAATGCTGTGTACCTGAAACCAGAGGTATCCTTCACCAGTTTGTAGTAGCCATTAACATATGCTTTTCCCAAGGTTTCATGTACTTATTCTGAGCATGTGCCTTTTACAATGCAGAACACAAGAGACTTGTTTTGTAAGATTAATGAAGGTCACCAAAATTCTCAAAAGTATTCTGATAATTAAGGCTTTGTTTATCAAAAACAAGTTATATTAAGAGCAAAAAGATTCATGGTAATTATTCATAATCTTAACAATTCAAGTGTAGCCACCTCATTTGTGCATTTAATTCTTCTTGTTAATGTTTTGCATAAATCTGCATAATTACTTGAGTTGCCTGTTGTAATTTTGACAGCTACTCAGTTCATGTGCACTAAAGTATATCAAAAGCTTGATGTGCTGAATATTTATAATTTTACGTATGTTCTTGGGATAATATTTTTTCAACAATATTTTTAGTTTTTATAAAATTGACATGGTATACTTGGAAACTTTGCCAAATGTGGCTCTCTAAAATAGGAGCTTACGAGGGAAATAAACTAACATTAAAAGGTATAGAACCCACCATAGGCAAAATTTTTTCAGGAATCCAGATGAAGTATGTCTGTTCTGACCTCTTTCTCTGGTGCTTTCTCTTTCTCTGTATTTTATCTGTCTCTCTCTCTCACACACACACAGACACACATATGAAAACCTCATACAATTTTTTTTTAATAGTAACTTTTAAAAATTAGACACACCAGGTTTTTTCCCCCATAATTACTTTATAGGTATAAAAGATGCCTTACTATCTAATGACTTTCTTTCTGGGTAATAGTGATAGTAAAAGAAATAAATACACAAGAAAGGAAGTAAGTAAATTAATAAAACAAAGAAAATCTCCTAAACAAAGTCTCAAGTCTAAACTTGCTTTGCCACCTGAATTCTGTGAGAGCAAGGAGGAAGCCAGGACCCATTTCGTTATGAAATTTTTTACATGAAAGAAAAGATTTGACTCAATGGGTGTTTCTTATAAGATGATTCTCCAGGTAATGTAAAGTATCCAAAAAATAGCCACTCATAATCAATGAAGTGACAGAGAGAAAAATAGTAGAGAAATTCATTAATAAAGTGATGCTATACCTCTTCCAAATTCCTGGTGAGGAAAAGATTTTATGGATTGAGAATATTCTAACCTCTTCCAGATAAATGGAAGCAGGCATGATTTCAGAGTGATAGCAGATGTTGCAGTTGTTTGTAAATAGCTCCGTGCTTGTGAAATATTGAGGCATTTCAAATCTAGATCCTAGAGGAAATTTTATTGTTTTTGCTCAGATATACTTGGGGGATTTTCATCAGTCAATTGAAGTTGTATAATTGATTGTGCCAATATCAGAATGGAAATAACATATTAAAACAAGGTAAGCTTGAAATTCTTGTCACTGACTTTCTCATAGATGATTTTAAGCCATCTCTGAGGCTCTGCTTTCCCTGACAACACTGTCATTTATTCAGATTGGCTGAATTTGAGACTAATTCTTTGGTTTAAAAAAGACTGAAGGAGTTGAGACCCTCATGGTACATTCTATAACATCTGAATACACTATGAAATAGGAGATGGCATTCCTTGGATCTCAAGTTACTAATTTTTCAGTGCTTACAAACAATGCCATTATAAGACTTGATGTACAATATCCATTGCTATTTGTTGGCATATTGACCATAACACTTTTTTTAAAATTCTATAAATTGACTAGCTTTGCAGTATTAAACAGCATGCCACTGTTTGTGAGTTATTATAATCACTTAAAAAAAGAAGCTCAAGAATGAAAATGATTGCCCATAAGACCAAAAAAAAAAAAAAGATTGCCTGTTTATTTATTAGAACTCAGCTTCTTTGAGATGGACACAGGAGTTCCATAAGCTTCTCTCATGCAAATAAATTATATCAGCATCTAATCAACAGAGTTTTGTGTTGTTGTTTAAAATGTTTCTCATTAATTTATTGAATATACAAATTTCGGAGATACTTTGCAAGTAGGGATTCTGAAGGTGACTGTCAAATGGATTTATCCAGAGTCTTTTCCTATACACATATATTTCTGTGACGTACATGTGTGTGTGCATGCAAGTTGTCAGATACACACACACACACACACACATATATATACATATTACACACATATGATTGATTAAAGTTAAAAGTGCAGTCATATGCCTGTTTTTCATTTTGATGAGCACTCAGATGTAAGTGAAAAATTAAAAGGTGATTATATTTAGCTGTAGCTGTACACTCAATGTATGTTGCACACAGTAGGAAATGACCATAAAACCAGTGAAAAAAGCTTCGACATTGCAGCTATATGCATTAATTAAAAGAAGTTTGTTAAACTAAATTTGAAAAAAAAAAAAAAAAAACTTCTTTAATTGTGTTTACCCAAAAGCCTTTTCTTCCTAATTTAAATGGCATAAACATCTGGACTAAAGCAATATTAGAATCATGGCAGTAGTCAAGCAAATCTTGTGGAAAATAATGAAATTAGATCCCTGGTGTTGTGACAGAGTAAGGGCAGGATACATCAGTTCGATGTTAATAAAATTTCCATGAATGACTGAATACAATTAAGAAATTGTCAGTTGCGGCAATGAACTTTTGTAGCTCATAGATGTTTGCATCATTTGATTATGCTGGCAATTTAAAATTGTTTGTTAGTGTCTGTGTTGGGATATTAATTATGACCTTTATTACAGCCCACAATTAAACTAGTCATATAGCAACAAGCAAACTGTGTTGCGATACTAACGGATCTGAACTATTGAAAAAGAGGTCTGCTGTGTTCGGGCCACCAGTGCCCTTTCGAACCAGAAATTATTTTTCAAAGATGCAGTAGTTGAGCAACCACAACAACCACAACAACTGGGATGAGTAAGCCCTTTAATACAAGAATTTCTTTTTAATAGTGTTTTAACAGTTTTAATTGCTAACAACATCTGTAAAACTGGAAAAAAAAAACAAAAAACATTTTTAACTGTGACTCTAAGATAAGCTTTCCCTGTCTCATGAAGGAAAAACAATTATTCACTGGTTAATTAGCTGTAAACAACTTTTAAAAGACACATCCATTATATATGTAATTATTTGAAAAAAGGAAAAAAGGCTCTAATGTTATTTGTACTAATGCATAATTATTAGTCTTGCTAAAAGGATTAGCAGTACTTAGATGACCACTATTGTTGAGGAGTATCACAGTGGAGAAATGAGATTAGCATCAGGAAGGAATGAGTTATGATGAATCAGATACAATTGTTTTGTTGTTTTTGTTTTATTTTGTATTCTTGTCCTTTCCACCCCCTTTGATAGAGGAAATGAGGAGTCACATCACATTTTCAGAAATAATCCTTTTCAAACTCATGTAACAGTAGTTGTTTTTCTTTATTTTTATGGTGCATAAAGAAACTATCTCATCAGGCACGTGTATATTCCTAGAGCTACATTGCTGCTATGATTTACTTTGTTTGTTTAAACTCTGAACTATTATTTTTAAAAAATCAACCATAAATTGTATTTTAAATCTCTGGTTATTAAATACAAAGTAATTACTGATGAAACCCTGAACCATTTAGTCTCATGTGTGCTTATAACTACCTTTGTCTTATATATACTAGATCATGCACTTTTTCTCTGTGGCATGTTTGATAATTCACAACCATTGGTAGACATTAAACACACACACAACAGTATAGCTTGATATTTGGATTTCAGTTGATGAAGTTCATTGTTGACTTTTCTTCTACTGATCAGTGATTTTGTTTGAAACAAAGTAAGTTGAACATACAAAAGTCAAATAACGTGGGTATTGGTCTCCCTACCCGCCTTTGTGTTTAGCTTCTTTTTCCTTTATCTGGTTACCTGATACCATTATTAGACAGACTCAAAGTTGGACATTTCATTTTGTAGTGATCTTGATAAAGATATTGCATAGCCTGGAGGCAAACTAAGGGGTTTTGGACATGTTGCTACCATATATTATAATTAACTCATTTTAGGTGGTTTAAAGGCTTGGTGTGGGATTTCTTACCACAGAATCTGGATTTAATTCCACTCAAGAGTTCTGTCTTTTAGAAAGAACCAGAATTGTGGGGCTCTGGTTTCAGAGTTTAAAGAGTTTCCCAGGGTGGTAGTCAAAATAGCAGTAGTGGTGACTCAACTTCTTTATCAGAAAAGCTAAATATTTTGAGAGAGAAGGCCTCTGTGACCTAAAATCTTGCCTGGGGCACTGTGTAGACTGAAAAACTCTTGCCTATGTCTCAATAATGAAATCTTTCTTCTAAAGTCCTTGACCAAGTTTTCTTTCTGAACTGAGAAAGTGGGGTAGTGTCCTTGCAAATCACCCTTCTCTCTATTGGAGAACATTACCATTTCTCTATTGGAGAAAAATTCCTGTGACATTGGGGATGAGCTTCCTGTCTCTAAGCAATGGTGTTTCTTGTCTTGAGTAATGGGGAACAAACTTGTTTGGACTGTCACATTGGCCAAAGGAGCTAAGCCAGGTCCTCTTATGGCTTGAGAGACTAAATGCAGTGTTATTTCCGTGGCAGGTACACTCTGAGTGTACTTGACCATTAGTCAATCCTCGATCATTTCTACTCCATTTTCATCGTGTGTCCTAAATAATTAAGGGCTGGGGAGGGTCAGGAAAATTTACTGATACAACCCATTCAGTTCTTGTATTTTTCTTTAAAAATTCTAAAATTTAAATACAGCCCATGGCTTTAGGCTTGGAAGGGGTTTTAAATGGAGGCTGCAGCACTGTTACTTTTGTTAGTTGACAGAGAAATTATTTCATTTTTAGGGATTTGTGAATTTAAGCATAGATGATTACTTCCAACGTTGAGGTTTTGCAAATGGGAAGCCTTGTTGCTCAATTTACTAATTTATTTTGTGATCTGTGACTAAACTGAGTAAAAATGCAAATAGTGCAAGGCCCTTTACATTTTATCACCGGATCAGTTTACTGATGGGAGGATCAGAGTCACTAAACACTCCAACACTCTTGTGATTCCTAAGTAGTTGGGCATTAAAAGCAGCTAAAGTGAAGACTATGGGAAGATTGCCGCGTTTCACACAGGGAGGTTTAAATGAAATCTAGTTATTTATTTTAGGTTTAAAATGAAGAGTCTCCAGCTCAGTTTTATTGGCCATTGTGACAACACAAACAGGTCTGTTCCCATCACACACAACAATAAACTGCATTGCTGGGAGGTGGCAAATTCACGCACAAAAGGAAAGCAGTTGGCAAAGGCTGAGTGAATAATGCTGCGAGCTTAAAGGGACCCTGTTAAGTGTCTTTGTATCTTGCTTGTGTGCAACTTCTGGCTTTTAAAAATGTTTTTGATTCTTTTTCTTTTTCAAAATTTATAGTGCTCCAATAAGTTTCCTCTAATATTTACGACATTAAAAATTATTCCTCAAAATGTATTTCTTTGACGTGTGTTATATATTAGTATGTTTAATGAAGACAAGTCAGCAAGGGGACACTAACAACGGAAGTCTATTGTTCATACATTGCGTTCTCACATACCTTTAGTTATACTGTGTGATTGTATGCCATCGAGTTGATTCCCACTCCTAACAACTCTAGAACTGCTTCCTCTGGTTTCTGAGGCTGTCATCGTTAGGACCGCAAATCATTGTCTTTCTTCTCAGGGAGCCACTGGGTGGGTTCGAACCACTGACCTTTCGATCAGCTGCTGAGTACTAAACCATTGTGCTATCGGTGCTCCTTAGGTATACTATGGGCCAAATGAGATCCCAATATGATTTAATCTTCCTTTAACATGGAATTTATTCTGAAAATCCAGAAGAGTGTGTGAAATTCCTTGTATTGAAGATGCTTTTAAGTAGAAAGGATGGGAAACATGTTCCCAATATAAGGGGATCAACAGACCAGATTCATCCTCTCCTCAGCACTTCCCAATCTGAAAAGGTCTGATATGGCATAAAAGTTGAAATGTTTAGCTTTGCCTCTCCCAAATGTCTCTTCTTGAAAAATGCTTTAAGCCGAGTAAGTGATGTAGATCTGTTTGTGCAATACGTTATGGATTAGATGGTAGGAAGTTCACCTAAAATCCTTGGGCAGATGTATTTCAACATTCACAAATGTTCTATTTTAGAAAGGTAATATGGTGCTTATAGTACAGATTATGCAATACCTCCAGCTGGGTCTGGGGCAGCACCCTACAATCAAACACATTCATATTTCTGTTTTGCAATATATGAATATTCACACTGAGTGGGATAAATAAAGACTACATAATCCCTTGAAATTAGTTCAGGTCTAGTTTTGCTGCCACATGAGTTATGAAAAACCTTTCAGAGCTTTTTGCTTTCTGAGTTGCAGAAGGGAGATTGTGAATCTGTGCTTCGGAACTCATTCCTCCACTCCAGGTACCTTTGGTGTCACGTTTGTGATTTTTATTTCAGTCAGGTCCTAATGAATTACTGTGAGCAAACAGCTAAGCAGGGACAAGTATGATGAGAACCTTACTGGTAGACTCAATGATTTTTTTTTTTTTTTTTTAACCATAAAAACAATCAACAAATATTTGTTGATTTTCAGGTATAAGCCATGTACTGTAGTAGGTGCCCAGGGCTGTGTTGGAGGAGTAGAAGCTAGGTCTCTGCCTTTGTAGAATTTATAGTGAAATTAGGCATGAGAGAGACTTCCTCTCTTTCTCTCATGCCAACGTGCACACACATGCATACACACATACACTCGCATTTTAGAATAATAAGAAAAAGTATATAAACAACTGTTAATTGAGTGTTCCAAAGCAGACATGCTTTAAGTGAGGAGTGGCAAATAGACTTCAAATCATTTGTCAAAGGCTATTGATTGATCTTCTGCTGTTATACTGAGGTTTCTGGGATAAGCATGAGATTAACTACAAGTACTTCCTTCTTGATTGTCCACAGATGCCAGTGTAGCAGGAGAGCTGAGTGACAATAGACATGACGCAGGTCTTCCAGCCCTACATGTCTGGGTAGTCATAGTTCAGGAAGAATTGTCCTCAGTGACGGTGATGTTTTGTTGCTATTGTTGTGTAGTTATTACAGTGAAAACTGAGAGCTGGAACTTGATGAAACTCCTGTTTTTCCGGGTCTCCCAAGTTTCTGCCTTTGACAGGGTGCATACCATTTTTCTATCACTTGTTTTACTGGCAGATATTTGAGTTTTCCTTCTCTAACATGTTTCCACCATACACAGGTCCCAGGTTCTCAGGTTTTACTGTATTATTCTTATTTAGTCATTCCATATCCACTAAAAAAATCTCATGGGAATTTGTTATTTTCAAAAGCTTGAGTATTAATGGAATTATGTAATTGTAATTTAAAGATTCCTTAAATATGACATCTTAATATTTTGTGCATAATTCTGATTTGGTAATTTTAGGTGGGTATGGAACAATAACCAGAAAGCTGGCGGTTCAAACCCACCAGGCACTCCTCGGAAGGAAGGTTGGGCAATCTACTTCCGTAGAGATACTGCCTCAGAAACCCAAGGAGGGGTCGCTATGAGTAGGGTCCAACTCCTGGGCAGTGAGTTTGGTGTTTTTGAGTATGGAACAATAAAGGAGCTTTGGTGGTGCAATAGTTAAAACATTCAGTGGTTACCCAAAGATGGGAGGTGCAAACCCTCCAGCCACTCTGTGGGAAAAAGATGAGGCAGTCTGCCTCCATGGAGATTTACAGCCTTGGAAACCCTATGGGGCAATTCTGTTCTCTCCTGTAGAATCACTATGAGTCGGAATCAACTCAGTGGCAGTGGGTTGGGTTTGGTTGGGGATCAGTGGGTTTTGGTTTTTATTGGACAATAAAATGCTATGCAACAATGTAACAATGTAGATTATAATCATATTAATTACTAATTAAGACTCTAGCTTTCTCTCTCTCTCTCTTTTTTTTTTGGGGGGGTTGCTATTATTATTTTTGTTTTGGTTTGTTTTGTTGTTGTTACGTGCCGTCAAGTCGGCCCCGACTCATAGCTACCCCTCCTTGGGTTTCCGAGGCAGTATCACTATGGAAGTAGATTGCCCCATCTTCCTTATGAGGAGTGGCTGGTGGGTTTGAACCGCCAGCCTTCTGGTTAGCAGTCAAGTGCCTTAGGCACTACGCTACCGGAGCTCCTTTGGTTTGTTTTAGTATGAGTTATAAAAATGTGGTAATGTTTACTATGAACCTCTCTTCCAAGAAATAATAATTCATTTTGAGTTATTACCCTAAATATCGCTTCTTCTGTATCTTTTTCTCTCCCTCATTATTTCAAGAGCCCTGTTTTTTATACTTGGTGTATTTGAATAGAAAGGCTTTATAATCTTGTTGCTAACATTGTTTGGCTCTTCAGTCCACCTCCTGAAATGTTTAATTATGATGTGGACAGGATGCTGGAAAAGAACTCATTCCAATGGGAGTGTAAGGAAAAAAGTGTGTGTGTGTGTGTGTGTGCGCGTGTATGAATGCAGCAAACATTCATTATTAGCCCGGCTGTAACACTTTATATAACTTTGCTGTCTCTCTCACCCCAAGCATTCTCACATGACCTAATCACAGAAAAATATGTCAGATTTCTCCTCACTCTGGAGTTTGCCTTCTTCCCATAAGAATTGGGTTTTGACATATGCTTTCTCTAGTCCTGACTGAAATATCTTGAGCTCACATCTGAGGGATTTCTTTCTTGAAACTCTATTCTCAGATTTGGGAGGAAAGATTCTTTTAGTCTTCTAAATTATTTCGTATTTCCCAGGTCCATCGTAAATTCTGTCATAATGTCATTTTATATCATTAACAAATACTGAGCTGAATATTTTAAAGTGAATTCTGAGAAGTTCAAAGTTCCCTGCTGCTTGTGTGAAAGGTGAGGCCATCACATTTAAAACAAGACAAAATGGAATAATAGAGGAGCCACAGGCATCTTTTATTTCTCTATCTTTGGGAAGCAGCAGCAGGGATCAAACAGTTTAGCTATGACAGTGCCCTCCTAACCTACCATGTACCTCCTTGGGCATGAGAATGGACAACCCAAAGGACCTGAAAATGTGTTCATCCAGACTCTTTTGAACATCAAACTGGGCAATCATGTATATAGTCAGGGGAAGCTGATTCATGGCTGGCCACAGAAAGCAAATGCAGGCAACCAAATGAATTGGATTATAAAATTGGATTGGTATAACAAATAGAAGTTAAAATGTCTCTTAATGCCTTTAATACTAAACTGGGAAACAGTGATCAGAGAGTATAGAATTATCCTTTATTTTTGCCAAAAAAAAAAAAAAAAAAAATCAAATTTTACCTCATATCCAGAAGGGTTTTAGGAAAAAAAAAAAGAGAGAAATTAAGCTATCAATTTTTTAACAGCTATCCACTAACAATAGACCTTATATTTAATGCAAAGAAAGCTTATTTAAAAGATATTAGGTATAGGCCAACAAACATATGAAGAAATGCTCACGATCATTAGCTATTAGAGAGATGCAAATTAAAACAACAATGAGATACCATCTTGCTCCAGCTCTAGTATCAAAGTTCAACAAGACAGAAAATAACAAATGCTGGCGAGGTTGTGGAGAGATTGGGACTCTCATACACTGCTGGTGGGACTGTAAAATGGTACAACCATTGTGGAAAGCAGTATGGCGATTCCTTCAAAAGTTGGAAATACAAATACCATTTGACCCAGCCATCCCATTACTAGGTATATACCCTAAAGAAGTGAGAGCCATAACAAGAACAGATATATGCACGCCGATGTTCATCGCAGCACTATTTACAATAGCCAAAACTTGGAAACAACCTAGATGTCCAACAACTGAGGAATGGATAACCAAACTTTGGTACATTCACACAATGGAATACTATGCAACACTAAAGAATAATGTAGAATCTGCAAAACACCGCATAACGTGGATGAACTTGGAGGACATTATGCTGAGCGAAATAAGTCAGTCACAAAAGGACAAATATTGTATTAGTCCGTTATTGTAAAAGTTAAGGAAAGGTTTATATATTGGAAGACATTTTCTTTGTTGGTTACCAGGGGTGGGAGGGGAAGGGAGGGAATGCTGTTAGATAGATAGAGATAAATATTGATTTGGGTGAAGAGAAGGGCAATGTACCAAATGTGAGTGGCCAATATGGCAGCACTGAGGATGAGAAAGACATAGAGAGTTACCATGGGCAGTACAGACAACAAATATGAACTCCTTTGCATATACAGTACTGAGTTGTCAGTGAAAGCAAACATGGGTATAGGGACGGATAGATAGGTGAACAAGCTAAACAATTAGGTATGTCTAAATGGAGAGTGTATCCAAGATCATATATAGGGTTGGCAGACAATGGGCCTATAAGTTCATGTGAATGATCAGAATTCCCAGGTGTATAGTAGAGCTGACAAGGGGCAAGGTTATGGTCATTACTTGGTCACAGCCAGCTACCCAGAGGGACCGAGTAGTTGATCCTGCGGGCTTGGCACCATAGTCGCAGGGGACATCAAGCTCAATTGGCATAACATACTATACAAAACATTGTTCCACCTACTACTTTGGCGAGTAGCAACTGGGACCTTCAAAGCTAGGAAGCTGCCATCTAGATGCAACAACGGGTCTCTCCTCGTCAAGAAGAAAGAAGAAAACCAAAATGAATGGAAACAATCAGTCCTAGAGATTGGTACACCATCTGATCTGCAACCTATACAACTATGAGACCAGAAGAACTAGATGGTGCCCAGCTACCACTGCCATCCACTTGGAAGGGATGTAGGAGATCCTACATAGAGAGGGAGAACAATGTGGAACAAAACTCAAAATCATTTGGAGGCAAAAAAAAAAGAAGGTGGGAACCAGTTTTGCTGGTCCAATGGAGCCTGGTGTAACCACTGAGACTATGGCCCCTAGCTGCCCTTCAGGTCTGGAATTGAACCCACAACTGTGGTTTCCAGCCAAACAAAGTACAGGCATGTGAGTTAAACATTTACCTCAAGTAGACACATGCCCTGGAGAGAACAATCATGGGAGAAGGAAGGGCTGCTTATGCACAGGGAGATAGCTCAGGGTGCAGAAGAGTATGAAGGGATGGACACTGGGAGGAGGTAACTATGGGGAGGAAGTGGGAGGGGAGCTGCTGCATTGTAAATTTTGGTCAATGACATGAGACAAAGTATATGTGAACTGTTGTATGAAAAGTGAATTTACTCTGTAAATCTTCACCCAAATCCTAATTTAAAAAAAAAAAAGATATTCGGTATATAATATGTCAGATTCATTCTGACTCAATTGATAAGACTAGTAATAAAGAAATAACAAGCAACCATGTTACTTAGTCTCAAAATAATGAGTAAGAAAAATAAAACCTATCTTAAATTCTTCCAGCTTTCAATCTATTTGAAATGCTTGGACAATTTTAAACATGCAAATAAAAGCAAAATACTACTTCTAGAAATTAAACACAAGGAGTACAATTGAATTTAAAGAATAAACCAAGTTTAACTAGAATTGCACTTAAGTATTTAATTTGATTTAAGGTAGAATTTTCTTCTTTAGTTTCTTTTTATTTTGTTTCATCAACATAGTATCTAAGAACAGGCTCATGAATCTCAAATGATATAATTGGACTAAACAGTGCAATATTTTAATTCATTGCATGTCATTGTATTTTCCTTACATTAAGGTGCATAAAATTTATTGAACATTTTGACTGCCACAAATGTGTTTGATGATGATTATGATAATACCTTCTCTATGCTTTGGTCGGGTCTATCAAACAAGATAGTTCCTTATTTTTTAAAGAAAAAAAAACAACTCACTGCCATTGAGTTGATTCTGACTCCTAGTGACCCTCTTTGGGTTTCTCAGGTGGTAAATCTTTACAGAAGTCTTTACAGAAGTAGATGGCTTCATCTTTCTCCTGCAAAGCAGCTGGTGGGTTTGAACTGCCAACCTTTTGTATAGCAGCCAAATGCTTTAACCACTATGCCACCAGAGCTCCTTTAGTTCCTTATATCTACTCACAAATCTCTGTATGTCAAAAGTCCATAGTAGCCTCAGATATATTAATATGTATAAAGTATTGTGGCATCCATGAGAAGGTAGCTGCAGACCTTCAACTATGTGGAGTGCACTTGACAAGGTATCAAACTGCTCTGTTCTGATATCCACCTCTTGAGACTGAACCAGGGCCATATGCTTCCCACATGCCTTAGCCAATCACTGAGTTTGGCATACATACTAAATTAGGCTTATTCTCAGGACACTTATGTGTCCTCTGATAGCCAGCTTTGACCCAAGGACTCCCCTAAGGCTAACCAAACCTTCTGTAGCCCAGCAGTGTATGAAGTTTCTTCCCAACTTTCCTTCTCTCCTATTCAGACTTGCTCCATGGTCTGAGACCTCTCTTAGTCCCTCTGTACTTGTTACTTGGAGGACCCAGACTAAAACAGTGCTTTTGGTTTATCTTAGTCTTTTTTAGATTTTAATTGTCGAGTTGTGACGGTCAACTTCAACAGACCCCAAGCTCTTTGAAGACTACAAGAGCTCTGTCCTAGGCATTGTTATATTCTTTACCACCTAATAGGATACCTTTTCTTTAATGAGTGTCCAATAAATGTTTTATGAATTCATAAATGAACGGATAATTCTTTGAAAGTGAGCATATCTATTCATAGATAGTGAAATTTAAATATAATGTAGTTTTTTGTCAACAATATACTGTAAATTTTACTCAAACTCTATCTTGTTTACACACACACACACACACACACACACAAGTATGTGATGCTTAGTATTTACAATATGTTCTGTGGAATAAGATGATATGCAATTTGGACATTTTGTGAACACTGTATTATCATATACAAGTAGTCCCTGTATATTCTGTAGTTAAATCATTGCAATACCTGTTACATTATAATATTATGGTATCCCACTGGACAAATCCTGAGAGCTGTTTAGGTTGGATACAGGAGGCCGGCCTTGCCAGGTGTGCAGATAGGTGGGGTGGGGGTTGCTCTGCAGCTGGACTGGGACTTTGTGGGTGTCTGGGTGAGGGATGGAGGTGGGGATAGTGGGGGTGAGGGATGGGGTGGGGGTGGAGAAGTGGCCATGGGTACCAGGTGCCTGGGTACTGGGTGCATGGATGGTGGTGGTGGCCCTGGCTGCTGCTGCCCTGTTGGTGTGGTTGCTTCTTGATCACGTGGAGTCACTGCCATGCCAGAAGTCCAGGAAAGCCCCAAGCCCAGCCAGTGCTGCCAGCACCCACGACAGAAGTGGGGGAGCCACAGTAGGTGCTGTCCTGCTGGGAGAGTGAAAGGATGGATGGCTGCTGGGCAGGGGGTGAGTGAGGCCAGGAAGAGAGGAAGGAGGTGGTGGTGGAGGAGGTGTTGCAGGGATTGGAAGCACTTGTTCACTCTGGAGGTCTGGGGTCTTTAACATTATTTGTTGTTGTTGTTGTTGTTATGTGCCGTTGAGTCAGACCCGACTCATAGCGACCCCTCCTTGGCTTGCTGAGGCAGTATCACTACAGAAGTAGATTGCCCAACCTTCCTTCTGAGAAGTTGCTGGTAGATTTGTACCACCAGCCTTCTGGTTAGCAGTCGAATGCCTTAGGCACTATGCTACCAGAGCTCCTTTAACATCATTAGGGGGAAATAATAAACAAAAGGAGAGCTGCTTTCTCTAATTAAAAACAACGAAATAAAAAATCCTTATAGGACCACTGATGTGGTCGGATGTTGTCCTAATGGATGTTGCGTCATGCATACTTGTATACACATCTTAAGGTTTTAATGATTTTCAATCATAAGTACTAGCTATGGCTCACCAGGGATAGGACACATCATTATATTTTAATTGTTGACACGTCCAAAGTAACTGGACATAAGTAAATCTAGCCATCCTTGCTTCTAAGGAACATTCTTGTTGAATTCCTTCTAAGACTGATTTCTGCACTCTTCTAGCAGGCCATGGTACATTCAGTATACTTTGCCAACACCACAACGTGAATGCATCAAATCTTCTTCTGTCTTCCTTTTTCATTGTCCAACTTTCACATGCATATCAAGCAGTTGAAAAGATCATGACTTGGGTCAGGCACACTTTAATTATCACAAAAAAAGCTTTATAAAGTATATTTATTTATGCAACATTTTAAAGAAAGCATTGGGCTTCTAACAAAAAGGTCAGTGGTTGGAACCCACAGGACACTTTGCAGAAGAAAGATAAGGCAATCTCTTTCTGTAAAGATTTACGGCATTGGTGAAATCCTATGAGGCAGTTCTACTCTGTCCTATAGGGTCACTATGAGTCAGAATCGACTTGATGGCAGTGTTTTTTTTTTTTTTTTTTTTTTAAAGAATAATGTTAATAAGAGTAACAAAAACAATAGGACTAATAATGACACTGTTGGAAATTGAGGTGAAGAGGAAGTATGGATAAGAAACAGAAGTCATGGTATGTGTCAGGGGGAGAGGGGGTTACACAAATCCATACACAGAGATCTGGTGTAGGTGTCTGTTTTTGCAATAACAAGATTGTTGAGGACAATGGCTATTATGTTAGTCACTGTCCCCTGTATAATATTCTCCATGACATAGGCTTTCAAACAAAAAAAAATAAACAAAAATACCCAAACCTATTTCCATCATGTCAATTCCTACTCAAAGTGACCTTATAGGACAAAGTAAAATTGCCCTATAGGGTTTTCAAGGTTGTAAATCTTTAAGGAAGCAGATGGCTTCACCTTGTGACAGTGGAGCAGCTCATGGGTGAACCGCTGACCTTTTGGTTAGCAGCAAATGTTTTAACCACTTAGCCACCAGAGGTGATTTTTCAAAATTAGTGCCAGGAAAATCTTTGTCTAATTTGAGGAATGGCTGTGGTCCCTTCTTTTTGACAGTAAAACTTATCATCATGTTTCTCTCTTTTCTCTGACTGCTAGGAAGCCGAGGGCCAAATTTTATGATAATCATGGACACTATTTTAACCTTCACAACTTGTACATTTCCCTCTGTTTTCTTTGATGACTTAAAACGATTTAATTTTACTGAATATATGTGCTGTATTGTAAGTCTGTTCAAATCACTTTTAGAAAGGACAGTTTTAGGGAATAATGGAAAGTCTATCACCTTACAACCAATTAGTACATTTTATTCTCATTCTGAGTGATGTTGAAAAGGGTGATGGTGATTTTTCTGCAACACTATGGAGCTCTGGTAGCATAGTGCCTAAGACGCTTGACTGCTAATACAGGAGGCTGGTGTTCACACCCACCAGCCACTCCTCGGAACGAAGGTTGGGCAATCTACTTCACTAGTGATACTGCCTTGGCAACCCAAGGAGGGGTCGCTATGAGTCGGGTCTGACTCGACGGCACATAACAACAACATGAGAAATGAGTTGTTCATTCCCTCTTAATCAAACTTTGATTTAGCTGGTTTGAGCACTTCAGAATTCTGATGAAGTGTAAATCTGATGAGAAGTAAATGATTAAGATTAATAATGTTGAAAGTCATACTCAAAGGAAATAGAGGAATGACTAGGAAATAGAGGAATGTCTAGGAAATAGAACAAATTCAGAGGGACTTATGTGGTTGTATACCAGCCCCACTAGAATCAAGCTCCATGGACTACCTTCTGTATTGTGGGAATGCCCAATCCATGGAGAGAGACAGTCGAGGCTGTCATTTTCAGCATAGATAGGGGCACATCCACTAGAATGACTGTAGTACTATAAACTGTAATTTTTCTCCTCTGGTGGTGTAGTGCCTAAGGCATTTGACTGCTAACCAGAAGGATGGTGGATCAAACCCACTAGCCACTCCTCAGAAGGAAGATTGAGCAATGCACTTCCATAGAGATACCACCTCGGAAACCCAAGGAGGGGTCGCTATAAGTTGGGACCATCTCCACGTCAATGAGTGTGCTTTTTGGGGCATAAAAATGTGTTCTGATCGATGCCTATGGCCATGAGAAAATGGAGTTAGGCTATATAGTAGTGTATTTTCACTGTATCTCCAGATAGCATTCCAATCACCTTAGTACTTGAACATCCTTATTAAAATTCCATCTATTTAAGGCTTTGGGTCTTGATCAAATACGGATATTCTGAGAAACATCATATTCGAACTATTATCCTGCATTTGCTCTTTGGATGAATGAAATATCTGTGGCAAGTATTGCTGTGGGGAGAGGGGATAAAGGCTGAGAAAGCATGGAGGAAAGAGAGAGAGGGCTGCGGTAGGGAACTGGAGTGGGGGTGTTGGAAGAGAGGAGGAGGAAAAACTACATTTTTCCATTGGATCCTATCTTCCCTCTAGGGTAGGTAGGTTAGTAGTTTTTTTTATTATTCATTTATTTATTTTTATTGTCCAGAGTAGGCTGTTATTTTTATGGATGGACTGGGTATTTTTAAGTATGGAAACTTTTGCCAACCTACTTGCTGTATATCTTCCTGCTTAGTTTTCTGAATTTTGGACTTATTTGTAGCCAATTTTTGTAACAGCTGTACGTAAAGTACAATGTAATTGAAACTTTATCTTTTTAAAATGTGTGAATAATTTAGGTTTGTTTTTAAATATAATTTAGATTTGTTTTTAAAAGTTCTTGCCCTTTAAAATATTTATTTCTAAATACAACAAATATGAAAGCTTTAGGATTTCATGGTCACATAAGTGATCTGTGAAAGAGACTGATTATCTTCACAGTGCATAATTTTTATTTGAGTACTTATTACCATGTAAGTAATAAATACATAGAATTTAGGTTTTATTTTTTCCAAATTACATTTTTAAAAAAGTCTTTCTTCTTGTTATTGTTAGGTGCAACAAGTTTGCTCCAACTCATAGCAACCCTATGTACAACAGAATGAAATACTGTCCTGTCATGTGCCACCCTCACAAACATTGTTATGTTTGAGCCCATTGTTGTAGCCACTATGTCAATCCATTTTGTTGAGGCTCTTCCTTTTTTTTTTTTTTTGCTGACCCTCTACTTTACTAAGCATGATGTCCTCCTTCAGGGACTGGTCCCTCCTGATAACATGTCTGAAGTATGTGAGATGAAGTCTCACCATCCTCCCTTCCTTCTAGCATCTTCTGGCTGTACTTCTTCCAAGGTAAGTATGTCTGTTCTTCTGACAGCCGATGGTATATTCAATATTCTTCATAAACACCATAATTAAAGTACATCAGTTCTTCTTCAGTCATCCTTATTTATTATCCAGCTTGAAAATACCATGGCTTGGGTCAGGCCTATCTTAGTCCTCAAGGTGACATCTTTGCTTTTTAACACTTTTTAAAGAGGTCTTTTGCAGCAGATTTGCCCAAATTGTTTGATTTCTTGACTGCTGCTACCATGGGCATTAATTGTGGGTAATGAAATTCTTGACAGTTTCAAACTTTTTTCCATTTACCATCATTTTGCTCATTGGTCCAATTGTGATGATTTTAGTTTTTTTTTTTTTTCCCCTCTATGTTAATTTGTAATCTATACTGAAGGCTGTAGTCTGTTCATTTTCAACAAGTAGTGTCTTCTGCATATTATAGATTGCTAATGAGTTGTCTTCTACTCCTGATGCTACATTTTTCTTCATATAGTTCAACTTCTCAGATTATTTGCTCATCATAAAGATTAAATAAGCATGGTGAGAAGATACAACCCTGGCGCATACCTTTCCTGATTTTTAACCATGCAGTATCTTCTTGTTCTCTCAAACAAATGCCTCTTGGACTATGTACATGTTCCTCATAAACACCATTAAGTATTCTGGAATTCACAGTGTTTTCAATGACAAGACACAGCCAAATGTCTTTGCATAGTCAATAAAGCACAGGTTAACCTCTTTCTGGTATCCCCTGCTTTCAGCCAAGATCCATCTGACATCAGCAATAATATTCCTTGTTCAATTCCCTCTTCTGAATCCAGTTTAAATTTCTAGCAGTTACTTGTCAGTATACAGCTGCAACTGTTTTTGAACTATTTCCAGTAAAACTTTACTTGTGTGTAATATTAACAATAGTGTTTGATAATTTCTGCATTCCAATGGATCACCTTTCTTTGGAATAGGAATATATATGTGTCTCTTCCAGTGGGTTGATCAGGTAGCTATCTTCCAAATATCTTGACATAAAGTGAGTGCTTCCAGGATTGCATCTGTAGAAGCATCTCAACTGGTAGTCTGTCAGTTCTTGGATCCTTGTTTTTCACCAGTGCCTTCAGTGCAGCTTGGACTTCTTACTTCAGCACTATCAGTTCTTGATTATATGTTACCCAAAATGGGTGAATGTTGACCACTTACTTTTGATACAATGATTCTGGGTATTCTTTTCATCATCTTTTGATGCTCAATTTTTTGCCCATACAATCCTAAAATATTGCAAATCGAGGGTTGAAATTCTTTGTTTAGTTTTTTCAGCTTGAGAAATGACAAGCAAGTTCATCCCTTTTGATTTTCTAACTCTAGGACTTTGCACATTTCATTATAATACTTTGTCTTCTTGAACTGCTTTTGAAATTTTCTCTTCAGTTTTTACTTCATCATTCTTCCATTTGCTTTAGTCATTGTATTTTCAAGAGCAAATTTCAGAGTCTCTTTTGACAGTCATTTTGGTCTATTCCCTTTCCTGTCTTTTTAATGACCTTTTGCTTTGCTTCATATATGATGTCCTTGATGTCATCCCAAAACTCATTGGGTCTTTGATCATTAGTGTACAATGTGTCAAATCTGTTCTTGTGATGGTCTCTAAATTCAGATGAGATATACTCAAGGTCATACTTCGGAGCTCATGGACTTGTTTTAATTTTCTAAAGTTTCACTTTAAACTTGCACATGAACAATTGATGGTATGTTCCACAGTTAGTCCCTGGCCTTGTTCTAACTGATGATATTGA
This sequence comes from Orycteropus afer afer, assembly GCF_000298275.1. Lineage (NCBI taxonomy): Eukaryota > Metazoa > Chordata > Mammalia > Tubulidentata > Orycteropodidae > Orycteropus > Orycteropus afer. Next base: position 8,045,680 of record NW_006921633.1, read on the forward strand.
GCTTGTCCATTGTCTGTTTTCACAGACATACTTGATTTGATTCCTATCTATTGCATCTGGCAAGGTCCGTGTGTATAGTTACAGCATTTATGTTGCTGAAAAAAGGTATTTGCTATGAATAAGCCCTTGGTCTTACAAAATTCTATAATTCACAGTTACAAAGTATTCATTAAATTTGGCAGAATTTTACTAAAGGTCTAGCATGAACTTTGCTTATATATGTTCTATGACACTTAGGTTTCTTGAAGATTGTAAATAAAGTTGTAGGCCAAATCCAAATAGAAAGTTTGCCACTTGTTACTTCAGCTATTGAATAACATTTATTCTGTACATGCATACCTTGGAAATATTGTGCATGTGGTTCCAGACCACTGCAATAAAGCAAATACCACAATAAAGCAAGTCACATGAACATTTTGGTTTCCCTGTGCAAATAAAAGTCATGTTTACACTATGCTGTAGTCTATTTAGTGTGCAGTAACCTTATGGAATAGTTTGAAATATTGTGAGAATTACCAAAATGTGACACAGAGACAACATGTACACATGATATTAGAAAAATGGCAGTGATAGACTTGCTCAATGCAGGCTTGCCACAAACCTTCAATGTGTCAAAACACAATATCTACTATGCTCAGTAAAGCAAAACTCAATACCATGAAGTATGCTTGTGATTGATAGATTTCAGCCCATGACTTTTTTTACCTCATTATACCTTGAACATTTTAGTTTTCACTAATTTTTGTAGCCTTTATGTCCTACCCTGTCATTGCATTTTTCAAATGATGAAATGAAATAAAGTGGCCTTTATTTATGTCTTAATGGACCAGGGTTCTCAATCTGGATGACAGGACAAAATCACCTGAAGAGCTTTTCAAAATTCAGTTGTCTATGCTACATCTCAGATTAATTAAATGAGAATCTCTGGGTGTTGGGGAAGGTTTAAGAATCTTTAAACCTCATCAGCTGATTCCAGTGTGCAGCCAGGTTTGAGAACCATTGGATGGGGCAGTAAGCCTGTCTTCTCTGAGCCATTTCTGATGACACCAATAGATTTTGAAAGATACTCAGTACATCAGGCCTCATATACGTTTAGAGTGGTCCTGTCTTGCTTCCTAATTTAATTTCGTGTCAGTAATAGCTTAATACAGTACAGAAGACATTGGAAATATTTTTGTAGCAAGTTTTACCTAATAAAAATCATTGGCTTGTTATATCAAATTCCCAACTTTGATTCTTTTTATTGGCATAACTGATTGAATCTGAAGTCCATTATAAGTGTTCTTTTTATGAAATATCCAAGTAATTTCACTCCACTGAATTAGCATTTAACACTCAAATTGGATGTACCATTAAAAAGTCATATGTGTGAATCCACATGACAGGTAAAAGTATAGGACCTGGAATATCCAATAGAGCACACAGTTCTGCTCTGTAGTACATGAGATCCCTATTAGTTGGACATTATGGCACTGGGTTTGGTTTTGGTTCCACACACACACACTCACACTCACACATACATGCACACACACACACACACACATCTTTAACACAGATGGAGTGGTTAGACTATCTTAGTGCTAGCAGCCTTCAAATTGGAGCCAGGACCCTGAACTTTCTCCCTTCCTCAATGTCTGTTTCTGCCTCAACACTCTGTCATTTTTATTGTGTAGACAGTTAAAAATGTAAAATCAGGTGAGATTGATTTTTTCCTCTTTCTACCTCCCACATTTTTTTTTTTTTCTAATGCAGAATCTCTGGATAAATAGTCTTAAGAAAGTTTAAGTGCCTTCTCTGACAGTTACAGATAATTTTATACAACAGTTAGACAAATTGTACTGATTGTCTGTATTTCTTTAAAAAAAAAAAAGAGAAAGAGAGAGAGAGAGACAGAGAGAGAGAGGGAGAAAATCTGGCCTGGAGACTAGAGTAAATCACAAAAGTGATCTCAAGTGAACAGAGATAGATTTCTAGAATACGGTGTGCAATGAAACCACTGACCTCTTATACATGGGTTCATGTCTTTTTCTACAGAAACAGATGGGTAATAGCATAATGCCGAAATCATGCTCTACATAATATGGACCTAGTGATTGCAGACCTGATTGCTTGCCATATGGTTGCTGAAGGGTTGAAGAGAAAATGGGATGATATGCAAACCCTTAAAAGCAACATTTTTATTGAATGGCCATTACATTAAAACCGAAACTCTGCAAATGAAGGCAAGAACTGTGGTGAATAATGATGAAATAACAAAGCAATAAAAGCAGCAGCAGCATTGTATGTATTTTGTTTCCTGTATGCAAACTAAGGGCTGACTTATTTTTGTCACTTTGCAGAGCATTATTGTGAGCGTGAGGGGGTAAGGTGGTTGGACATAAACGCCTTTAGGGCAGAAATACTTTGGATGTGGAGCACTGCTGCCTGCACTAGGTCAGAGAGAGAGAAATAATCACTTGTCCCAGAGGAACGGGATTTGACTCAAAAGCTACCTGCAGTATGTGACTAACCTCCATGAAGCTCAGCATATCAGCGAGAAGCTCGTAGCAAAAACCTGTTTGGGAGTCTAGTGTGATAATGCAGTTTGAGGAAGCTTGTTTGCTTTTTACCTTTGAATTTCTTCATGCAGATTTTGCTGCCATTCACTGTTGGCAAACAGGTGTATGGGATAAGGTGGATGCCGTTTCCCAGAGCATTACATTACAGTGTAGTTGAGCAGCTGTGATCTGTTTTGCTCTGAGTTGTATTTTTAGTGTGTTACCAGGCACAGAATAGGCTTTTTTTTTTTTTTTAAGAAATTTATTTTATTAGCTTGCTTCAAATTTGCATACACTTCATTTCCTGTCTCTTTAATGAATGCCTTTCAATCATGTAAAAATCATAAGAGTTTGTGCTCTCAGAAATGGAACTCAAATATATTAAACTAAACCTACTCACAGTGTGTGGTGTGTGGAGGGTAATGAGGTGAGAGGTAAATCAGTCCTTCAGTGAGAAGTCTGAAGCATCTAATTTTAATTTGGTGTGTAAGAGCTACTAATTACGATGAAAAATCAAAACTAAGTTTATATTTTTAAGCTAACAATTCTTTGGGGATATGGGGTAATTTCTATTCCCCAATGCTTACCTATAAAAGTTCACTCTTCAAGAAATGTGTTCCAATAAAAAACCCACAAATGCACATATACCCACAAATGCACCTTTCCATGAATGAACTTCCTTATTAAGCTCTATATAAGTTTTTTTTTTCTATTCCTAAGCATTAGACTATATGATTAGTGGTTTGTTTGTGCAGTTTGCTTTAAATTTCCTCAAGTACTATTTCTGCTGAACAGGTTTGTAGCTTTAATTCATATTTCCCAAAGCAGAGATATTCCATGAGTTTTTAATACTAACCAAATTCAACTTGGGAAGAGTTTTTGCTCTACTCAAGTAACTAGTGGGTCTCTTATAAACACTACACTTGCTCTTGTTTATTTGGAGAAAGAGTTTGATGTTGGCCAATACGAGATGTGAGAATGTTCTTTTATATGCCTTGATTCCCCCTAATTGTTAAGGATAGATTACTTTGTTGTAATGAAACTGTTAAATCCAACTTCAAGCTAAATAATCTAAGTAATCCATAGCTGAGTTCAGGGGTTTTCAGACTGAAAAAGCAGTTGCCATTAAGTCGATTCAAACTTACAGCAATCTCATGCATGTGTCAGAGTAGAAACTGCGCTTCATAGAATTTTCAGTGGCTAATTTTTAGGAAATGCGTCACCAGGTCTTTCTTCTGAGACACCTCTGAGGAGGACTTGAACCTCCAACCTTTTGGTTAGCAGTTGAATTTGTACCACCCAGGGAATCCTTTCAAACTACAAGGCCAGTTAAAGCACAAATCACTGGGCTTCAATCCCAGGGTATCTGATTCAGTTGGTCTGTGGCAGAGACAGAAAATTTACATTTTAAACAGTTTTCCAGTTGATATTGATGCTACTGGTTCTGGGACCACACTGTGTGACAGTTGGCTCATTTTAGTGCCCAGTGGTCTAGCAAAAAGAAAAAAATATATATATATATGTTGTTGTTGTTATTTGCTGTCGAGTTGGCCCCGAGATATATATATATATATATATGTGTGTGTGTTTGTTGGTGTTGTTGTTATGTGCCGTCGAGTTGGATCTGACTCATAGCGACCCCTCCTTGGGTTTCCGAGGCAGTATCACTACGGAAGTAGATTGCCCATCTTCTTTCCAAGGAGTGGCTGGTGTATGTACATATAATTGATTTGAACATGGGAATAATTTTAAAAGTCTTCAATTTGTTTGATTTATTTTAAACAATGGCTTGTACATGGACGCAGAATGAAGCCACACTGAACAAAAACAACAGCTTTGTCCAAAGCAGGGGTGGAGGTAGAGGTGGAAAGCCACTATAGCTCTGACAAGATAGAACTTTCCATGTTTCCTCACTGTTAAAAGCAATCAGTAAGGTCTGCATCCTGTGAAAATACACTTCATTTTGGTTTGGTAACTGAGACCTGCACACCTTCAAAATCCCATTTCTATAGCAGTGTTCAAAGAACTCCCATCCACTTAAATGAATCCCAGAATTGTTAGGCATTTCATCAGCCTCATTGCTTTTATTACTTTTTGTGGCCTAAAGACATGTGACAAGCTACTATAGTATTTAAGACATTTTATGTATGGCAAAAGAGGTTTTTTTTTAAATACTTTAGTGATGAGTATAATTTTCTTCCTGCCTAGAAAGCTGAGTTTTATACAGCTTGACTGGTGACATATCATCTGTGTGGCAGAAATAAGTTTTGCATAACTTTTAAGAGCCCAGGCTGACCTATTTAACAGATACCCAGTGCTACATAATGTATTTAGGTCAAGTATTATGTTTGAGCTCCTCATCACTCTGTACTAGTCTTGCTGTCTACGAAAACCTCAGGTATATCACAGATACAAATATAGGTCAAGAGATGTTGCCCGATATTACAATGTAATAATTCTCTATATAACATTATTATCATGTCACCCATCACACCATTAGAGTTAAAAAGAAAACAGACTTTAATGAAGTATTTGCCCTACTAGTATTAGTTGAAGGTATTCACAATGCCACTATTAACAGTGCAATGACTAGGAAGCTGAAAAGTAGAGTTAAAATGCTTTTGAATGTCATTACTAGTTGGAATACTTTTTTTTCCTTTAAAATTAAAGAAAATGGTGGTCGTGTTTTTTTTTTTTTTTTTTCTAATAACTTTTTACTTGAGAAGTTGAATGACTAAGTTTTGACACATGTCTCTCAGGGTTGAGTTTTTTATAACAGAACTTTCTCAGTTATAGATTGAAGCCTGAATGTGGGCAGTGCCATTATTCTAACATTTTGGAAGACAAATCTATCTATCTTATAACAATACCCCATTGCCTCCAAAGATCTTAAATTGCATAAAAGTAAATGTGAATATGAAATGAGATGTTGAGAAAATGCAATTTAAAAATTATTTTAAACCAGCTTTTAACATGTATTTATTAAATATTTTTTTTTGCCATATCTAAAGAGAGAACATTGATTTTTTTTCCTCCCTAATTGGTGCTAATAACATCCTTCTTTTTACACTAATGTCCCCTTTGCCCTCCAAAAAAAGTACATTGACCTTCAGGGCTTTAGGTCAACTGCCCCATGGTCCATATATGGAAGGGAAAGAATAAAAAAGTGTTTATTTCGCTTTGGTAGATAAAGCTATATTATTCCCATTTTACTGCTTATAAAACTAAGATGCACTTGCCTAAAACCCTACATTGGTGGGAGTATATTGTGGATTAGAAATCACCTCTTCAGCCTTACAGTGCAACAAGACATTGGCTGCAGTTCCCCGTGCTGTAAAATCAATGGGTCTTAACCCTGGCTGCACATTAGAGTCAACTGGGGAGCTTTTGAACAAATGCCCATGCCTGGGCCCCACCCCAGACCATTAAATCCAAATCTCTGGGGATAGGGCCTGGTGGTAAGAATTTTTTTAAGCTCTGCAGGCAATTCTAATTGTGCAGCCAGGGTTGGGAACTATGGTTTTAAATTAAGCAACACACACTTTCATCCTCAGTCTAGAGGAATCGCTTTTCACCCATTCACGCCTGTAGTCACAAATTGCCACTGGTACACAAATGAAAATGAATCATATAATACATGGAGTGAGAGAGAAGGTAAAGCTGTCTTTTGAATTTCCCTTACACAAGCTCCTTAGGCAGAGAATAAGACCCTTGAAGGAGGCTTGAGAACAGAAGCTTTGACCGAAGGTTATGAGTATATAAAAGGTGACTGCACTGGATGTCCTCCTTCTGCCTTTGACTTAGAACCATAATTGGTGAGACAAGGTTGTGAATACTCAAACCCAGTCAAGACGCTTATCACTCTGTTCCCTCTCCATTATCTATAAAATGGGTGTAGTAATAGGGTTATGAGGGGAACAGTCATGGTTCAAAGAATTCTCACCTACCGTGAAGAAGACCTGGGGTTCAATTCTTGTCAGTACCCCTCCTGAACAGCCACAACCTGTCTTTCAGTGGTGGCTTGTGTGTTTCTATGCTGCTCAATAGGTTTCAGTGGAAGCTTCCAGAGTAAGACAGACTAGGAGAAAGGCCGGTGATCTAGTTCCAAAAATTAGCCAGTGAAAACTGTATGGATCACAGTGGTCTAATCCCTTTAGGCATGGGTTGCCATGAATTGGGGGCCAACTCAATGGCAGCTAGCAACAACAAAAGTAAAGCAGTAATGAGAGTAGATTAAAAGTGGAAAGCATCTAGCATATTGTAGTCATGGAGTAAGTGTTTTAAAATAAAGTGTTAAGGAGTATAGTTCCTGCTGTAGGCCAAATAACAAAGCAGTCAATTTGTCTCATTTCTTTTGTTTTTATCTACCAAGTGAATAGATTCAAAAGGATATCAGAGATATATAATGCAATTTAAAACCAAATATAAGTAATCTTTGAATGATCTGGTATTTGGATTTTTAGTGTGTTCTCTGTTACTACAGATATTTAAAAATGGATTTTTTCCCTTCTCATCTTCCCCTTCCTAGTACTGCTTTTCCTAGATGAATATACAGACATATTTTATTGTACTTTGCTTTACAGTACTTCACAGATACTGCTTTTTTTTTTTACAAATTGAAGGTTTGTGACAACCCTGTGTTGAGCAAGTCTATGGGAGTCATTTTTCCAGAAGTATGTGCTCATTTCATGTTTCTGTGTCACATTTTGTTAATTCTTACAATATTTCAAATGTCTTCATAATGCTATTGCATATTTGAAGGAACTCTGGTTGTGCGGTAGTTAAGGCTTTGTTTGTCAGCAGTTCAAACCTACCAGCTGCTCTGTGGAAAGATGAGGCGATCTGCTTTGGTAAAGGTTTACAGCCTTGGAAACCCTATGGGGCAGTTCTACTCTGTCCTATAGGATCACTATGGTCGAAATCAACTCATTGGCAGTGGGTTGGCTTTGGTTTATTGGACCTTTAATAGACTACCAAAAACTCACTGCCACTGAGTGAGTTACACTGCAAGGCTATAAATCTTCACAGAAGCAGACTGCCCCATCTTTTTTGCTCAGAGCAACTGGTGGTTTTGAACCATCTACCTTTTGATTAGCAGCCAAATACCTTAACCATTAACCACCAGAGCTCCTTTAATAGATTACATTATAGTATAAACATAAATTTTATATGCACTGGAAAGCTAAAAAATTGTGTGGCTTGCTTTATTGTGATATTCGCTTATTGCAGTGGTCTGGAGCTAAACATGTGATGTCTCTCAGGTATGCTTGTAATAGTTACGCAGTTCACTAGTATGCTACTATCCTTGTAGAGAACTTTTAGGTGATAGGACACATATCCAAGAGCTTAACTGTGTGAACAGTAGTCATAGCATGGTGGATGAGGAACTTCATATGAGGTGTGATCAGTGCAATTCAAACATTCTCATCCTCAGAAGGAAGGTTGGGCAATCTCCTTCCGTAGTGATACTGCCTCGGAAACTCAAGGAGGGGCCACTATGAGTCCGGTCTGACTTGACGACATATAACAACAACAACAACAACACCCACTGCTAAAACAGATCAATTTACTTTAGTGTTAGAAGCCTCTACATTTGTTTTGACCATCTGCCAGACAGTAAATACATGTATACTATCCCTTTTTTTTCTTTCACTGTGTTTTTTCTTGTTATATAAATTACTTGAAAATATGATTTTATAAGCCCTGAAAATAATTTATCATTTACCCATATAACTTAACTGATAATGTATTTTTTTTGTTAATAACTTAGTTTGTTGTTGTTCTTGATTTACACAGAAAAACATACCCTAATCCAATCATTTCTGCATGTACAACTCAGTGACAATGATTACATTCTTCAAGTTGTACAAACATTCTCACCCTCCATTTCTGAGTTGTTCCTCTCTTGTTAATATAAACTCACTGCACCTAAGGTTCATATCTAATCTTGTGTGTTGTTGTTGTCACTTTGATCCCATATAAATAATTTTTAAAAGAGCATAATGTTCAAGCCAGATATTTTTTGCTAGTTAAACTGAGCTATTGTTTCATTTCAAGAAGACTTCAGGGAATAATTTGGTAGAAGGTTTAAACATGGTCTCAGGACCATAGTTTTAGGGGTTCTTCCACTTTCCATGGCTTCAGAAAGTTAAGAGTCAATGAGAATTTGAAATTCTATTTTGAATTTTCCCCCTTTTGATTAGGTTTCTTCCATAGAATTTTGATCAAAAGTAATGGTAGCTGGGCATATGACAAATTTATTCTCAATAATCAGTTATTAGTTGTGTGAGTGTTTGAGCATAAATTTTTGTGTCTCCTATTTCTGATGTTTTGGGTAGTCCAACACTAGATGGGTAGATTTATTATTTAAAAACATAAAGCATTAAAATGGTATCTAAATTTCTTTTTCTTTAAAGAAAGTCATCTAATGACTTTTGTATAATCAAAATAAGATTTTTACCAATAGACTTTTTTAAACTACTTAATTTTGATAAGGTATAATAATGTTTCTTTTACACTATAATCTTACAGATGTATTTAAGAGCTGCATTTAAGTGAAATAGTGTCATTTTTGACTCAGGCACATTTCCTAAGCATGAGACTTTCTTTTGTTTTTCTGTAACTGTAATAATGCCCCCAGTCTGAGAATCTATACAAGAATTTATGTGGCACTTCTGTATGAGAACTTACCCCCTCAAAAAATAAAATGATCCTTGGAGGAAAAATAGTGTTTTGCACTGTGTTCCTTCTGTCTTCATCCCTTTGTCCCATTCCCAGGGCTGCATCTAAGAGTCTTCATTTTGATTAACAGCATTTCTCAGGAAGTAGGAGGCAGAGACTAAGATGCTAAACTCTCTGAAGTGTGTGCTAAATGATTCACAACAGTGTGAATGAATCAATTTCTCCAAGTATTTCCAACCTTTTAAATATATAGTCTGCCAAATCTTTGTTGGATTATATTCAATAAAGAAAAAGGAAAAAAAAAAAAAAAACACCTTTCTCCACAGCACCCCTCTCCAAGAAACCCACAAATATACAAGCCATTGGTATTTCAACTTATTATTCTTGCCACAGAGATGGAACATTTAATATTATTTGTCTTTCCATTTAAATGTAACCACTGCACCAACCAGGCTCCTTTAAATGTGTTAAGGCTACCCTTTTCCTTGTCATCACTATTAGAGTTCATTTTAGTGGCCCCAAATATTTATTTTAGAAACTGCCAGAAATGGACAAAACTGAATTTTGATTCATCCTGGTTGATGCATAATTATGTATCTTATGTGATGTTGAAGAAAGGTTAATCCATTGCTGAGTTGATTCTGACTCACAGGAACACTATAGGATAGAGTGGAACTGCCCCATAAGGCTATAATCTACGGAAGTAGATTGCCACATTATTCTCCCACAGCAGCTGACCTTCCAGTTAGCAGCCAACCACTTAATCCCTGCTCCACCAAGCTCCTTTGAATCAGCCATTAAAACAAACAAAGACAGAAATAAAACAAAACAAAAAAACATTGCCCTCCAGTGAATTCTGGCTGCTAGTATTTGCTAAACCCAGAGCTCCTGATCCCTCCTCAGACATACTACATCCAAGACACTGGAGGTGGAGGCCAGGGATCTGTATGCTCACCAGCCTCCCATATTAAGTTAAGCATGTTCATGCTTAATTTAATTATGAGAATGCCACGGTACAGTTTTAACATTCTCTTTCAAATTTTTGTTAACTTTTATAAATAACCATCCAATCCCATTGCACAAAGAGGAATTCCATTCTGATTGTAAATTTACCAACCAAGCTACCAGGAGGGTAAGATTGGCTGTCATCAGGTAGATACCAATATAGAAAAAGAGAGAAAGGTTGAATAAGAGATGCAAATTGCTTTCAGAAAGTTTCTTGTGAAAACTAAAGGGTTCTCAAAAAGAAGAAAAGGTAAGCTCTATTAGCTTCTAACAGTTGTGGCTTGAGGCACTGCATCCTTTTCTCTTACAATCATGTCTTCATGTCTTCTCTCCCTTCTCTCTCTTTCCCTTTCTATGTCTCTCTCTTCCCCACTGCTCCTTCCCTTCCTCATTAGAAAGCTCTGTGAGGTGTCATAGAGTTTATGCTCTGAAAGCACATAGAAGAAAATTGTTTTTTGTGGAAAATAATCATGGCTTTAAGTTTCACTAGGGTTTTTTTGAGAGGGGAATCAAGAAATCTGACCTAGACACAAATGCTATTCTCCCTAAGTGGTATAACAGGCGCCCTAGTGGTACAGTGGTTAAGCACTCAGCTGCTAACTGAAAGAATTGCTGTTTGAACCCACCAGCTGCTCTGAGGGACAAAGATGTGGTAGTCTTTTCCCATAAAGATTATAGCCTTGGAAACCCTCTGGGGCAGTTCTATTTTGTTATGAGTTGGAATGACTCGAAGGTGATTTTTTTTTAAGTCATATAACACAATTTCAGTATGCTGTATAAAAATCAGGACACTGTGGTATTTATGTCAGAGAGCAAAAGAAATCTGATGATTATATTTTAAAAAGAAAACTTGTTTACATATTTTTGTTTTCCA
>NW_006921633.1:8056876-8097782 GCF_000298275.1 Orycteropus afer afer
TATATTTCATTTTAGAGTTCACATAGATACAGCTGCAAAATCAGAGTTTGTTTTTCACTCAAACATAATAGGGGTGTTTCCCATTGGGTGAGAAATGGAGGTTAATGATTTACTAAGCTTTGAAACTCACAGTGAATTTGGGCAGGGAAAGCTAGGTTTTCTGAGGGGCCACTGCCATAGGACAGAACGTTTGCTTTTTTTTTTTCCCTGTTAGAAGAATGAAGTGGAGACTTCATTGTTTCTCCCATGCAGAGTAGAGTGGTTAAATTATAATCCTCCTATGGCCACACCATACAAGTTTTATACTTTGAGCAACTAAAGCCTGGAGAAGCAAAATCTCATGTGGATGGCCTCCGTGCATGCTCTGGGCCTTTCCTGAGTTCTGTTGTATCCTGGTTGATTCTGGTAAAGCTGCTGCTGTCACTTACCTGTTAGCATCTTGATTTATCCTTCTCTGCAGGGAGAGAAAGGCAGTGCAGGATAGCAGCTGCCTCCTCTTAGGTCAAGTTCCAAAGCAGAGCCTGACACAGGGATGCATTGAAGAGGATTAAGCGTGTGAGGAAACAGGTCAGGGCATGTTGCCTTAGCTAGAGTTAACCAGTAACTAGTTGCCATGGAGTTGACTCTGACTCATGGTGACCCCATTTGTGTCAAAGAAGAACTGCACTCCTTAGGGTTTTCAATGGCTGATTTTTCAAAAGTAGATTGCCAGCTCTTTCTTCTGAGTAGCCTCTGGGTGGACTCTAACTTCCAGTCTTTTGGTTAGTAGCCAAATGTGTTAATCTTTTGTACTACCCAGGGGTCTCCCAGCAGGAGTTTAGATTCAGCCTACCCCAGAAAGTTGATGCTTCTTGGGGCAAAGGAATTGGCTTTGTATCCTCTATGTGAGACAATTCTTGGCTGTAGATTGCTGTGGGGGAAGTTGTAACCTGTGAATTAAGATGGATCCTGTTAGGTTGAGGACACTTCTGCTCAAAAGGGGGCATCTACCAGCCTTTAGCAGCCGACACTCCAACCTAGGATTTGGCTGCACCCACTCATTAAAGGAGTCAGGGTGGAGCACCAACATCCACCCTTTGCCTTTTATTTCTCACCTTTTCAATGCATGCCTCATTCATTCTGCATTCATTACACCACCATTCTGTTCAGACGCTCAATGACTCTTCGTTGTCTAGAGAACACATTCTCAATTACCTAAGACTCCTACCTTTTTGTTGCAAATCTTTTCCTTACAGCTCTTGTTGATCTAGATAAGCACTCCATCTTAGTCTTTCACCTGTTTCTTGAGTCCTTCCTTTCATTTGGTACTTGAATTACTTGATCATTCCTCCAGCTCAAATGCTTTCTTCTCATGCCTTGAATTAGTCAACAGAACTATGATTTAGTCCTCATTCTAATCCATTTCTATTTGGTGAACTATATAACTTTTTCTGAATATCAGCTTTGTCACCTATAAAAGGAGTTGTTTAGCTCATAGGTTCAAATGAGATGTTGTATTTTAAAGCTTTGTAAAATTCTCTCCCTACTACACATTTACCATGGGGGTTATCCACAAAGCCTCTGAGTTCCTGTGAACTACTTTGTGGAAAAGATATTTGGAATTTCTCATAGCTATGCTTGAATCATGAAGCAGCATTACCTTAAGGAAGGAATTCTGGTGGTGTAGAGGTTAAAGCATTCAGCTGCTAACCAAAGGCCAGCAGATGGAACTCACCAGTCACTCCACAGAAGAAAGATGAGGAAGTCTGCTTCCTAAAGATTGACAGCCTTGGGAAAACTTATGGGGCAGTTGTGCTCTGTGCTATAGGGTCACTGTAAGTCGGAATTGACTGGATGGTAGTAGGTTGGTTTGGTTATTACCTTAACACATGCTATTTTTTTCAAACAAGATTGTAAGCTTCTCAAAAGTGAGTATTATTGCTCAGCTGTTCTTTATTATGGCCAGTAGAGGAGGTTCTTCCATGAACCTTTATAAATTAACATGCTTGTTTTGATATAAAGCACTTAACAATTTTTTTTTATCTATACTATAAAAGTATTGAATGAAAGTGAGTATTAAGCCCAGATGATTAAAGCTGAAAAATCTAAGTTTAAGTTTAATCATTTAAGTTGTGATTAGAACTGAAACTTAGGAACTGATGATGACATATAATGAACAGTGATTAAAAGCTCACTGGAAAAAACTTTTTGTGGAAGCAAGGGAACTCTATTTCAAATATATGTAAAAAAACAAAACAAAAGAATAATTTTAATTACCAATATATTACCCACTCATGGCTATTGAGTCAATTCCCACTCATAACAACCTTGTGTTTCCAAGGCTGTACATCTTTATGGAAGTAGATTGCATCATTTTCCTAAGGAGCTCTGGTAGCATAGTGGCTAAAGCACTTGACTGCTAACCAGAAGGCTGGTGGTTCAAACCCATCAGCCACTCCTCGGAAGGAAGGTTGGGCAATCCTACTTCCGTAGTGATACTGCCTCGGAAACCCAAGGAGGGGTCGCTATGAGTCGGGGCTGACTCGACAGCACATAACAACAACAATATCTTTATGGAAGTAGATTGCGTCATTTTCCTTCCATGGAGTAGCTAAGGTATTGCTGCTTCATAATTCAAGCGTAGTTATGAGAAATTCCAAATATCTGTCCCACACAAGAGTTCACAGGAACTCAGAGGCTTTGTGGATAACCCCCATGGTAAATGAGTAGCAGGGAGAATTTTACAAAGCTTTAAAACAAGACATTTCATTTGAACTTATGAGCCAAATGCCTTACCTACTATGCCACCAGAGCTCCTTATAGTCATAGCAATTATTTGCTTTTTTTTATTATTATTTTTTTAATGCTTTTATCAACTTGGAGCCAGGTGAAATATGCTTTTAAAAATATTTTTAATGTTGGTAAAAATTTTGAGCTTGTATTGAAGACTCTTCTTTCAAGATTTGAATATTTAGCTGGGATATCTAATTAGATGTATATGTCAAAATGATTAGAAACATTACAAAAGGGAGTATTATTAGGAGTTATCATTTTTTATGCTCTTAGTGGTTTGGGTTTATTTTTTAAGTGCATTCCACAATGCCCCAAGGGAATTTATAGACCAAACTTCTTCGCAAGTCTGGCTTTTATGATTTCATTCCATGTACTGGGTTTGTACAAGTGGCTATTGAACACCAGCCAAGATGATTCTGTTTTTATCATGAGATGGAAAACTTCTTTCAATACCATTCTATCTAGTGGTTTCTGTTTTCTGCTACTGGTTAAATACCACTGACATTTCAGGTGGTAAGGATGCATTGAACACTTTAAGATAAGTAGTTCAGGATTGTTTAAAATCTGAAACTTGGGATTGTAATAAAAAAAAAAAAATACAAGTGGACCATTTCACAATAAATGGAATTTACTCATTTTTTTTCTCCTTCACCTCCCACCTGTAAACTTAAACAGAGATGGGGAAGGGAAAGGAACCGAAAGACCTAGAGCAATACCTGATTAACCTTACTGTTTCTACTATAGTTGGCATTTATCCTCTTTTGAAACAATCCGTGGTATTTATGTGTTTTTCAGCTGAAACTTAGGGGATGCAAAAAGCTAGAGTATTTGGAATGGCATATACAGGGAAGCATTTCTGTCAAACACATTATTGAATCTGGAAAAATGAAATTGAAACAAGGAACACCTGCTACTTTAACTCATTTTAAAAAAACATAATGTTCTTTACTTGATGACTGGAAATATTGTATTCTCAGAGAAGAGAAAGTGCTAATCTAAATGGAAGAAAATGTAATGATTCACTATGCAATAATATGAAATAAAAAATATTTTAAATTGGGTATTTCAGTTTTGTGGAGGGATGGGTATTTTGTATAAAAATATTTTTGCTCATCAGGTGGTGAATATCTCTCTCAAATTGCAGTAAAGAAAATAAAATCGGCTTGTCACTAAAGATTTTTTTTTATTGACATCTTTAGCTTGTCTTGATGCCAGTAATTAAATTGCTAATTATGTGCTTCTGTTACTATGGTCATGCTTTTATTACATAATTGCTTCAAGTTTTGCTCAAATCACTAACAATATTTATTTAACCTTTTTGTGCATTAGATAAATTTTAGTATATAAAAGCTTCAGAAGGAGTGCATTGACTATTTTGATTAGCAAAATCAAAGGAATCCTAACCTTTCTTACAGTTACATGGGTTTTTGGTCATGTTTTCAATAAGACTGCTGATAATTATTAAGTCGAGCAATGGCTGTCATTGAAAGACCACTTAAAATAGATGAAGAAAATATAGAGAAACTTCTTAGAAGCCTAGTGTTCATTCCAGAAAAAAAGAATGATTTTGCCTCAGGTAACTAGCAATATAAAATTAATAATTTAATCTTTAATATGTATCTATATTAAAAAAAATATTTGATTAACTTGTGAGTAATTCAGTTACCAAGCTTTTTCATGTTTTTTTTTTTCTTTTGTATATAGGCATAATTTCAGCCAGTGTTTCAATGTATTCATGACTTTTTCTCATTTGTTTATTTTATGCAAACCATAAGAGACATTTTTCACAGTGAAGATTGCCTCTTTATTTTATTTTGAAATATTTGTATATTTATTTCATTAAATGAGATAATGCTTTTTCTTATTAACATAATTTCCAGTACATTAAACATATTTCTCCACAGACAGAAGAGAGGAATCAAATTAAATGACAGCTAAATCACTTGCAGCAATTTCAACTGTTAAAAGAAATAAGTGTCTCTGTTTTCTTTGTGATCATGAGATGTGCTGTAAAGGGAAATGAAATACTAAAGCAAGAAGGGAAAACATAAAGAAATAATGACTGACTTATTGCAGTAATACCATTGAGAGAAGAAAAATTCAGTACAAATAAAAGGAAAAATAATATAGTGGATTTGAAAGTTACCAAAATTCATTTCTTATTGATGAGTTCTGTGGAAACCTAATACTAAGTAAACTGATGAAAAAAAATCAATGCAATAAACTATGAATGATGAAAGTTGAAATAAATACTTTGCATATGGAAGA
Organism: Orycteropus afer afer; assembly: GCF_000298275.1. Taxonomy (NCBI): domain Eukaryota; kingdom Metazoa; phylum Chordata; class Mammalia; order Tubulidentata; family Orycteropodidae; genus Orycteropus; species Orycteropus afer. The sequence goes on from NW_006921633.1 coordinate 8,061,917, forward strand.
CCATTATTCTAAATGTCTTTAATTTTTTAATAATTCATGCCTTTATGTTTATAAAAAAGGAAGAATTATTGCTTGGTAGACTCAAAATGCATGTAAAAAGCAACTACTAGAATCCCATATTTAGTAATAAGTCCAAGTGATACTGGTGACCTTATGATTTTTAGTATCATATCTTGACTCTGACAAAGTGCATGATGGAGAAGTGAGCCTTCCTATTAAAAATGGTGCTGATAAATGAGACAGGTGCATTTATGCAGTATAGTTAGTCTATCGAGGACAAACTGCTTTTCAAAACCACAATTAATTTTTAGAGCATTGAAAGAGAAAAACTCAGTATATATATTACATAATCACGTACATACAGTTGCCGCTCTATCCACTGGTTCTGCATCTGAAGATTCAACCAACCATGGTTGGAAAATATGAGGGGAGAAAGAACATTATGTGGTCAAAACAATCCCTCAAGGCTAAGGGGAAGCATCAAGTACTATTCAGATTGCATTAGGTTTTATAAGTAATCTAGAGAGATTTAAAGTATATATTTAAAGAATATGGGAGGACATGTAGGTGATAAGCAAATACTACTCCATTTTATATACAAGACTTGAGTATCCCCAGATTTTGGTATTTGTTTGTCAGGGTTAGTTCTGCGCCCAATCTTCATGGACATTGAGGGATGAGCTCCTGACTTTGTATACATATGTGTATCATATACTTGTTTATTTTCTGGGGGACAGTGATGGCACTTTCTGACAAAATTCCGTATTATCATACACACACGCACATACATGCATACTTGTGTGTACACGTATGTGTACATATATGCACATATGTATTTTTCATGGTGGTCAAGTAGTTAATGTGTTCAAATCAGAGCATACAGTTTACTTGGATCTGTGTATTTGGAAGTGGGCTTATCCACACTTTTCTGTGTTTTAACACATCATTAAAAAAAAAAAAAAGGCACACAAGTAGTTAATTAAATCAGTCCAATCAGAAGCCAGTCAATTCAGTAGGGGGAAAATGAGCCCAACCATTTTTATTGGATAGATTCTGACTGAATTAACCTTCTACTGCAGTTCATCTTGTCATCCTCTCTTCTCAAACTCCTTTCTTTCTCTTCCCTCAGTCTCCCTGACATCCTTTGCACTCCTACCTTCCACCCTCTCTCCCTTTCCCTTTTGTCCTCACTCAGGCACTGCCTTTTCACTTTCCCCTCTTCTTCCTTCCAACACTTCCACCTGTCCCTCTCTTCCCATTCACACTCTTACATCTTATCTTGTCCCACTGGAAGTTACAAATTCTAAAGCTGGTTTTTCTCCTTTTGAATTACAGATAATTGAAACGATTGCTTTGCTGAAGACTGGTCTAGAATTTGTCTCTTAAGGTAATAATTGTGATTTTTTCCCCATGTTTAGAGAACTCTTCATCCCAAAGGTGCTGTGAGTTCCCACATGGTATACACTTTGACCATCTCTCCACAGTTTTTTTCCCCAGTCTGGAACTTTTAGGAGAGTGTGTGTAAGCTGCAAGGCACACTTCTGAGGAGTGCAGAAGGGGTAGAGTTGTGGGGCAATGTTAATGTTCAGGAATTTTTTTTGTGTGTGTGCCCACTTTGGAAATACTCTTATCTTTCATTCAGGATGCAGGGGATGAGGCAAAAGTGCAGGCCACATGCAAGAGATTTTGAATTATGCATTAAGCTGATAATGCTCCAGAATGCAAGCTTATGTCAATAAATAACTAAGCTGGTAGGATGTAGGAGGTCATCTTACCTGCAGAGAGTACCACATAGTGAGAGAACTAGAGGAAGACTAGGGAAGGGTGAAGCAGGCTTCACAGGCTTTTAGCTCACTCTGATGAAGAAACAAGAAGAGTAAGTTAATATTGAAATTACTGTCTAATGCTTATTTGCTTTTAAATTGATTTAGCCAAGATAACAAGACTATCTCCAGCGCAGATCCTATGTGAGCACATTTGCACCCATGGCAGGGTTAGCCCTTCCCAGGGGCTTTATGTAAAGAAATTCTGTCTAAAGAGACATTCATTTGAATCCTCTAATGGGACCTATAAACTCTTCAAAAAGGCAAGATTTTTCAAGTTGGAATTTGGCAAAATATATATAACAGGACACTCAGGGTTTTGTTCCACACAGCATCCCTTCCTGATTAATATGTATTATAAAGGAAGTAGAGGTTAAACAAGTGGAAGAAGCAAGAAAGGATTAAAAGAATGCTATAAATTATCTCCCTGGCACATGATACAGCATTACCCAGTGCTGATGAAAACCGATTATCACATTGTTGCATTGCTTCTCCTGCATTAGTAAAATGTATCAACGAATATGACTGTTTTCTGCTGTGAGAAATTAGCAGTGGTTCACACACACCCTCACACACATGCACACACAATTTAAAAATATTTAGTTATATCCCCCAAGGAAATGGGAAAGGTCCAGAGGTAGGGAACCTCTGCCTATTTTTGCTCACCAAAAAAGAGAAGAAATTACATGTGCATATCACCATTTCTCTAGTTTTAGACAGCAACTTGCAGCCCTCAGTTCTGCAATCAGAAGCTTTTGCTTAGACTGTGCAGCAGGGAGTGTGTTTGTAGAGCCGATTCTATAGGCACACATGCATATACACACCAACAAATTAAAAATGGATCTGGGAAAACACCCTTCTCCTCAGAGAGTCATATCAAACAGTGTTTAAATTAAATAATTTGCAGAGTGTGGGGAATAAAGCTTTTGTAGCAATATCTGGAGGTTATCTTCCCTTGGGAAATTCCTGCCATTTAGTACAATCTGGTGCATGCCAATGAGGCACACATGCATGCATAGACACCCAAGTCGATAGATTTTATTTTATGTCTAAATTATATTTATTTCTTTGGGTTATCTGCCATTTTGTGTTCATGTCGAGGGAAGGAAAAAAAAAAAAAAAAAAGGAGGTAAACTTGCAAACCTCCTTTGAAGGGTGAGGTCATTAAGATCCAAACAAAAGCGAGGAAATGTTGTTAGTGAACAAGGATAAAGGAAGGCTCATTTCTGACGGAAAGCCAGTTCTCCCACAGCTCCTGGGGGAGCATGGCTGTGATAGGGAGAACGCTCAAGCTCAGTCAGGGCTTGATTTTTGCTCCTGGCCCATTCATTGACTGAAGGCAAAAGAGGAGACCTTGCTTTGATGAAGTAAAGTAGTGGGTTAGCTACAAATGAGTTGAATTCTTGCTATTTGTCTTGCTCAACCAGTATCTCATCTGAATTGCATGTTAAAGCGAAGTTTTCTGGGTACAACTTAATGCCTTCTGTTTTCTGGGTACAATTTAATGCCTTCTTTCAACTTAACTCATTTTTCTGTACTTGGACATATTATTAGCCCAATCAACATACCTATCTACCTGTAGAGAAGAAGGCAGGGAACAGGGAAAGAGAGAGAGAGAGGGAAGGAGAAGGAAGGAAGAAAGATACCTATTTATGAATGGGGAGGTTATGAAAATTGGGATAAGACACAAGTGAAAATAGAAATAGTTACTTTTCCACAGGCCTAAGATTATCTTCTTGCCTGCTAACCAGACGGCTGGCGGTTCAAACCCACCAGCCACTCCTCGGAAGGAAGGTTGGGCAATCCTACTTCCGTAGTGATACTGCCTCGGAAACCCAAGGCGGGGCCGACTCGATGGCACATAACAACAACAACAAGATTATCTTGGGAGCTCTGGTAGCATAGTGCCTAAGGCACTTGACTGCTAACCAGAAGGCTGGCGGTTCAAACCTACCAGCCACTCCTCGGAAGGAAGGTTGGGCAATCCTACTTCCATAGTGATACTGCCTCGGAAACCCAAGGAGGGGTCTCTATGAGTCGGGGCCGACTCGACGGCAAATAACAACAACAAGATTATCTTTGTATCCTTTAGACTCTCATTGTTAAATCTTATTTCTTTTTTTTAAAAATATATGTCTTTACCAAATACTAGTAATTTGTATAGAAACTGTAAGTTATAGTTAACTTCCCAATGAATTCCACATTCTGGCTTCCTTCTTTCTCTTTTTTCTTTTGATAAAAATGCTGAACTTCCAAAATATTATATAGGTGGTAAATTTTTCATTAATTTTTGCTAGCTTATTTAGAGATTTATTTCACCAACCTCCACTCTCCTCTATATTTTAACTAATTGAAGATAATTTATTAAGATTATTCTAGGTATTGTGTTCTGTTAGAAGTTCTGGTGGAGTAGTGATTAAGACATTCAGCTGCTAACCAAAATGTCGGCGGTTTAAACCCACCAGCCGCTCTGTGGAAAAACAATGAGGCTGTCTCTTTACATAAATACATAAAGATTTACAGCCTTGGAAACCCTCTGGGGCAGTTCTACTTTGTCCTAAAGAGTCTCTATGAGTCTGAAGCAACTCAGTGGCAGTTTCTTTGTGTGCGTGTGTATTTCTTGTTTTCAGAAATGGAGGTCTGACAGCTGAAACTTATTTAAGAAAACAAACAAACAAATCTTATCTGATTTTATTTTTTAAAAGGAACCCCTTTCTTCTTCTTGCTAGAACAAGGTGGTAGCATGCAAACAGTTTTATTATGGTGGTTAAGAAAGCTGGTTTTGGAGTCAGCTCTAATACCTACCAACTCTGTGACCTTTGACAACTTATTCAACCACACCAATTCCTTCTCTGTATATTGTGGATAATAAAGAGGACTCCTTCAAAGCTTTGCCAAGAGGATTAATTGAGATAATATGTGCAAAGTGCTCAACATGATTCCTTACTCACAATTAGTGCTCAATAAATATTATTATTTATCTCATAACCATAATAATCGGGAGCTCTGGTAGCATAGTGGCTAAGGCACTTGACTGCTCACCAGATGGCTGGCGGTTCAAACCCATCAGCCACTCCCCAGAAGGAAGGTTGGGCAATCCTACTTCCGTAGTGATACTGCCTCGGAAACCCAAGGAGGGGTCGCTATGAGTCAGGGCTGACTCGACAGCACATAACAACAACAACAACAACCATAATAATCACAGATACTCATAGAACACTACTTTGTGCACTGGTGCTGGACAAGATGTAATACCCTTCTTGAATTTAGTTTGATTACAGACTTAAATCTTGCTTTTATAGATGACAATAGGATCAAGTTCTTTTTTTTTATTATTTAAGCAGAGTTTTATAGATTTGGACTCATAAATAGTACATAAAGCACAAGCAGGTTTTAATACCATGTCCTCCCCTCCAAAGATTCACTGGAGATCCTTGGCCAATGAGAAGAACAAAGAGGTTGAGGAAATTTGGATAAGGGTGGCCAGGGTCCTCAGACAGTCTTAAGGTTCCCCCAAACTGGGTTTCCTTCTCTGGAGAATTTTAGCCTGTGTAGCATGTGTGGCACCGACTAGGCATGTATCCTGGCCTCTCAGAGGGACAGCCATCAGGCCCTCTCTTTGTCCAATGCTCAGGCCTTCAAGCCTGGAAAGCCCAGACCCAGCAGGGGCTGCCAGAAATCCAGGGCTGGCCTGCCAGAGGGAGGTTACCCACAATTCCCTTTAAAATGTGTAATTAAGAGCCAAAGCACATTCTTTGATTAAGCAAAGCATTGCCAGTAACACTCAAAATGCTCATTGTAATCAACTTGCAAGGCCAGCCCTTTACTCTAAGGCCCTTAGGGCTCAACTGCTTTAGACATAGTCTGGTGGCCCAGTAAATAAAAGCATCTATCCTTTTAAATTGTTTTCTTAAGAATCCTTTGACTTCATCAAGGGGATGTTCCTGTGAAATTCTACACCAAGACCAGTACCAGTACCACTTACCGTCAAGTCAGTTCTGACTCATGGTATCATAAGAGAACTGACCCATGTGTGTTAGAATAGAACTATGCTCCATAGGGGTTTCAATGCTGGCTTTTCAGAAGTGGATAATGAGACTTTTCTTCCTAGGCACCCGTGGGTGGACTGGAACCTCCAACCTTTGGTTAACATCCAAGCGCTGAACTATTTGCACCCTGTAGTACTCCCTGCACTAAAACACTATCATTGAATTTTGAGAGAAGTAGAAGTAGAAGGAGCTCTGGTGGTGCACTGCGTACAGCATTGGGCTGCCAACGAAAAGGTCAGCAGGTCGAACCCTGCTCCACAGGAGACAGATGAGGCATTCTGCCTCTGCAAAGATTTACAGTCTTGGAAATCCTATGGGGCAGTTCTACTCTGTCCAGTAAGGTCACTATGAGTCAGAATTGACTCAATGTAAGTGGGGTGGTGGTAGTGGTAAGGAGAAGTATGCTTTGAATTGAATACAAAAACAAGGTACTTGAGTTAAGTTAAAATTATAATGCTTCTGATACAGACAAATGATATTTATTGAGCACTTTCTCTGTAGGACACTATGCTAGGCTCTTTGTATTTCCTATTTCATTTCATCCTTTCCATGAGATAAACCAAAAACCAAATCAAATTCTCTGCCATTGAGTAGATTCTGACCCATAGTGACCCCTTTTGAGTTTTGGAGGCAGTAAATCTTTATGGAAGCAGATTGCCCAGTCTTCTGTAGAGTAGCTGGTGAGTTTGAACCGTCAACCTTCTGGTTAGCAGTCAAATGCCTTAGATATTATGCCACCAGAGCTCTTTCTCCATGAGATAGGATATCCATATTCATTTTTATAACTATAAAACAAATATGTTGCCTCACATTTAGAAATGAACAGTGAAGTAAATGGATCACCAGGATTCAAAACTAAGTATTTTGTCTCCCTTACAATCTATTACAGTGCTTGCTATACTTGGATGATAATAAAAATCATCTGGGAGAGCTCTCTAAAAATACATTCATACTGTATATAAAAATAGATACCAGAGATATTAAAAATCTATACCAAAAAACCCTCACAAAATATGAAAATACAACACAAGAGCTGCTTTTTATATAATCACCCTATAGGAGAGGCTAAAGGAGCTCTGGTGGCGTAGTGTCTAAGGCATTTGACTGCTAAGCATATGGTTGGTAGTTTAAACCCACCAGCCACTCCACAGAAGGAAGACTGGGCAATCTACTTTTGTAAAGATTTACTGCCTTAGATACCCAAAGGGGGCCTCTATGAGTTGGAATCAACTCAATGGCTGTGAGTTTGGTTTGGTTTGGTTTGGGAAAAGCCATTCTAAAGAAAAGACTTCCGTATATTTACATTAAACACAAAGTTAAGAGTCAAGTTGAGAGCTTTCAGAAAGTAAGAAAAAAGATAAATAGCACAACAGAAAGATGAATGTAGGATATGAACAGGCAGTTCATCGAAGAAATGTGAATGGCTAATAAACATGAAATAAAGCTCAAAATAAAATTAAAAAAATGTGATACCATTTTTTAATGTAATTTTAAGTTATGAAAAATATTTAGTGTTGATGAAGTTGTAGAGAAATGGCTCTCTCATATGTTTTGTTGGTGGGACAAGAAAATGATATGACCCTTCACAGGGGCATGTTTTTAGTATATGTTAAAATTTGAAATGCACAGAGCTTTCATATAGATACTCCATTTCTAGGAATCTATACTTGGGAGAAAAAAAAAAACTTGCATGTAAATGAAAATACACTATAAGGATGTTCATTTATGCTTTTTTTGTTATTGTTGTTTTTGTTTGGTAAAGCTAATAAATTAGGAACTATAGTAATACCAAGGTAAAAATTAAAATATTTATTTATTCTATGGAATACTATATGCCATTAAAAACAATAAGATACATAGTTATTGATAGACATAAATATTAATCAGTACAATTTAAAGTAAAAAACAGTCACAAAACAGTATGTGTAGTCCAATTTTGTTTATATAAAATACACATAGAAATAAAAAAATGAATACATAGAGGGACTATGTATGACAGTCATCAACTTTTAGCAGTAATATCTCTGTAAGGAGCAGTATTGAGAGGTTAGCAAGAGCATTCTTTCATGTACTTATTTAAATTGATATGTGGTAGGTTCATTTTTAGGACCTCTGGTAGTGTAGTGCCTAAGGCACTTGACTGCTAACCAGAGGCTGGCAGTTCAAACTCACCAGCCACTTTTTGGAAGAAAGGTTGGGAAATCTACTTCTGTAGTGATACCACCTCGGAAACCGAAGGAGTGGTCGCTATGAGTTGGGTCCAACTCAAGGGCACAAAACAAACAAACAAAAATAAACCCAAAATGGCTCCATGGAAGAACCAAACTAAACCCACTGCCACTGAGTTGATTTTGACTTATAGTGACCCCCATTGGGTTTCCAAGGCTGTAAATCTTTACAGAAGTAGATTGATTCATCTTTCTTCTGTGGAGCAGGTGGTGGGTTTGAACCACTGGCCTTCTGGTTAGCAGTCAAATGCCTTCCCCACTGCACCACCAGAGCTCCTTCCCAGAATAAAGGCACAGCCAATTGCTTTTGTAAAGATTACAGCCGAAATACTCTATGGAGCACCCCTAATCTGTAACACATGGGGACATCATGGGTTGGGATCCAACTCAAGGGCACATAACAAGAACAAAGACAGGTTCATTTTTAGCCATAATCATATATTATTTTCAATTTAATTTTTTAAACTACTGAAAATATTTTTGACTTGAAAGATTTTATATCAAGATATGTATGCAAAAAAAAAAAAAAAGATGGGCAACCGGCATTGGATTTATAAGTGATAGAATTTCTTTCTGCTCTTTCCTATTTTACTTGTGAAATATTCTAGAATGAGTACTTGTTGTTGTTGTTGTTGTTGGGTGCCTTCAAGTTGATTCTGACTCATAGTGACTCTATGGGATAAAGTAGAACTACCTCACAGGATCTTCTAGGCTGTAATATTTATGGGAGCCAATTTCCAAGTCTTTTCTCCCACAGAGCAACTGGTGGGTTCGAACTTGAACCACTGACCTTTTGGTTAGCAATGGAGCACTTAATTATTGCACTACCACTAAAGTTTTTGAATATAAATCAGCATCTGCATCTTAAGAAACTAAGTATGGCAATTGACTGGGTTTGAGAATAACTGTCAAAGTTAATGCGTCACCAAAGGATTGAGAGATAGCATGGACCTTAATATTTGAATATGTGTAGAAATAGTGATTTTGTTTAGATTTTGCTGGAAAATGAATATTATAGAATGTAGTTATACCCTTCACATTTCATAAATTCAGTTCCTCCTTTTCTTTGACTTCCAGATTCTGAATGTACTTTGGTGATGCTATTACTTTGATAATATTTCCACACTTGCAGAATATTCTATACCTCATGCTTCTATTTCTATTAACTGCATATGCTACTTGTATTAAATGCTATCCATATTAACTGCAAATGGTTGATACTCTAATTCCAAACTATAATACTTCTGAGTATATATTTAATTGTTTATAGAATAACCAATGGGATGGTTTTAGAAAATCCATGACTGGTTCTCTGCCTCTCCTTTTTTCTCTTCTTATTTTCTTTTTGTTTGGGACACACCTCAGAGCTTTAACAGGCTATGGAGCACTAGAGAAAGACATGAATGCATTTCATATATGATCACTTCCTTTTTGTATGTCCATCACTGGAGAGGAAGGACCAGATGTGTGTGCTTTAAAAAAGAACTTGGAATTAATCTACATAACTTTGAACAATCATGTCTACTGTCATGTCTTTCTGACATGCCAGTGTCCACTTAACAATGTGATGCATATTTTTGTGCACACAAATTTATTTATTAAGATATTTGCTTAGAATGTTGCTTTTCTCTGTGTGAAAAGTGGAAGATGATTTCTTTTCCCTTGTTTGCTCAGTAGTTCAGTGTTGGCCCTTAGTATTTCTTGTTTTGAAGATCAAATTATGGGTAAACTGTTAAATCCCCAGGTGGCTCTTTCAGCAGCATCCTTTGGAGAAAAAAAGATACATTTGTGGCTTGTCTGAATCTTGAGGGTCTTCTTCACATTCCGTGTTTTGGAAGCTCAGGCTGGGGTCACTGGAGTTCCTAACCTTTTGGTCACAGTGTATATTCCTGGTTAGCTTTCCCTTGTTAGGAAAGTAGCTAGAACAATGAGAATTGTTATAAAGAGGGAAGAGAGCCTCAATAATTATGATTCATCTACAACTAGAGCATTTTATTAATTACACATTGTAATCACATGGATAGTCACAAAACCAATCGTGCAAGGCTGTATTTAGAGATTTGTAGACAGAAGACTTAACGTAAACATAGAAATGTTAAACCTACTCAACTGTAACCTGCAAAGAAGATAACAAGAAGGATTCTGTTCTCTGTATGATTTGTGAACAATGCTAAGTAAATATTCATCATTAATATATAATAACTGTTGCTTTTGGCAGTTCACTTTTCATTTAATTTGATAATGTGTCCAGTAAATGAAGTGGTACAGGCTACAGTGTTTTACCAACACAATTGCATATTTTCAATCATTGTTAAATGAAGGCAGCTCAAGGCAAAGCTTTAACCCCCACTAGTTTTGTGTGTGATAAAAAGAGAAGGCGCTATCAATCTTTATTGTCTGTCTCGCTTACTGTAATTGCATTCAATAGTCCACTGATTCTGTTGTCTGTGCTAATGTCAGGAACAGAGGAGAGCCAGATGCTCAGACTTGATCGTATGCATCCAGTGGCTACTTTGATAAGTTGGCAGCAAGTCACTGGGTTTGATGATAAATTGTTAACGCTATAGATTATGAACAGCTGAACATTGCAAGTGTACATGGAGGAAACTTCTTACCTTGTTTTAAATCTGGCATCATGATGCTAGCTAAAGGGCATGTCATGTATTATTCAAATGCATCTTGCACTGGAAATGTGGCAATGACTCATTGTATCCCTATGAATAGTAAAAGCAACAACAACAACAAAAATCCACAGTGATTTGAACATGACATTAATGGTCCCAGGAATATGAAAAGCATTTTGAAATACTGTTTAATAGTTTTGATTATCTAATTCAAGGAGAAGAAAACATCTGAGTTGTATTCACATTCAATCCATATTAAAACACACTCTTTCTGGTCATTTCTGTTATATTAGCTGATAATGAAGATGTTTTCTAAAAACAAACTGGTTTTTCATTAGTTAATACCCATGGTAATTTGCTTGCAAAGGGACATAAATTGTAACTGGGGGGCAAGGAATGGGTTGAAATTTTTGGCAATATTTTGTTTTACATACATACTGCTGCCTCTGAGAGAGAGGTAACAAGCCATTTGTAAGGGTTTGATGTAATGTAAGGGCATTATTCTATTGAGCCCATGTAACTTCTATAAAAGTTTAGGGTCCTGGTTCTTAAACCATTGGACATTATTAAAGTTGCTCTTAAAAACCAGAGAGAACCATGAACTATATAATAGGCATCTGTCTGATACCAGAGAATTATGAGCTGTTAACCACATCTGTAGCAGAAAATTCTAAATGCAACCAGAGGAAGAATATTTCTTTATCTTTAAAGACACTGCTCTTGAAGTCTCTGGTCATTGTATGTTTAGTGTCGCTGAGATAAACATACATGAGAGATACTGTTTGGTCAAAAAAGTTTCCCTGACTAACTAGCATGTTTCTTTTTATCAGATAATGAAAATTTTGTAATCCATTGAGGTTTTTTTTTTTCTTTTTTTCCCCCTGTCCTATAAAGAAACTCCAAACTAAACCATAGTCACTTTTTTAGCTGAGTCTTTCAGCTATGATGACCTCATCTTCCATTTCACATTCGTTCTGTTTTTGTTGCTTATCTTGTTTTTCTTGTCCCTCTATTTTATTGGCAGTATGGGGGGGGGAAGCAAATGAATAGTGGAGGAATAAAGAGAGGGTACAAACTTTACTGTAAGGTTTTGAAGGGTAAAGCCTAGAGGTATTTTCTAGTTGTCACCAATGTTGGATTTCAGCTGATTTTGGGAAAGTCTCTTAACTCTCTCTTAGGATTAGTTCTTTAATTAATTAATTAAAAAAAAAAAGTGAGATCAATACAATTACTTAATTTATAAGATTTTATGAGAATTGAATTCTTAAATTAATGTATACTAAGCATTTCATTCACTCTTCAGAAGGAAGATTGGGCAATCTACTTCCATAGAGATACTGCCTTGGAAACCCAAGGAGGTGTCACTAGAAGTCGAATCACACTCGATGTCAGTGAGTTTGGTGTTTGGCTAGCATCTATGATGATGATGATGTTGATGATGATCTTTACATGAGGTCTGGAGGGTAAAAACAGCATAGTGTGGCCCAAATGTTTGAATCCACATCTGCTGGCACCTGAAATTATATTCAAACTTTAAAATAATCTTACCCATGGTTTGGTGTAAAAACAAGAAAAACCAACCCCACTGCCATCGAGTTGACTGCAACTCATAGTGACCCCCACTGGGTGTCCAAATCAGTAAACTTTCATGGAAGTAGATTGGCTCATCTTCCTTCTGCGGAGCAGCTGATGGGTTTGAACTGCTAACCTTCTGTTTAGCAGTCAGATGCCATAGGCACTGCACCACCAGAGGTCCTTATAATTTGGTGTACTACAAGTTAAATCTTTCTTAAAGCAAGCCAATGAATGAGGATCTTGGTATATTCATTTGATTACTTAAGAAACGAACTCTTCATTTTATAAAAGATGTTTAATTTTGTGAAATTATTTATTTTACTATTTTTTGAGGTATCAGTTACTTCTCTAATAATAAATCATTGAAATTTAAATTTATACAGAATTTTCAAGGGCATATTTTTTGCCTAAGGTAAGAGAAAACTTTCCTTCACTCGACACTTCTTGAAAAAGATCAACTCAGAAAGAGCACCTCCTCCTTCCAGTGCTGTTAGTCTTTTCTTATTGAGCCTCTCCTGGTTTCTTCCTGCCTTTCTGGCTGCTTCTTTCCAGTCTTCTCCACTTGCTTCCTGTTTCTTCTCTGTTGGTCTATGTTTGAGTACCCAGAGGTTTGACTTCATACCCTTTGTTGCTGCACCTACCCACTCTCCCTTCATGATTTCATCCAGTCCTATGGCTTTAAATGCCATCTACAGACTGATGTCTGCAAATTTCTATCTCCAAAGTGACCCTTCTCATGGTACTTCAGATTCATATATCCAACTATCTATTTGACATCTTACCTTAGATGTATAATAAGCATCTAAAACTTAGTTTGCATTTCCCCCAGGCCATCTCATTCTCCTTTCAGTAAATATTTTGTTGTTAGTTGCTGTTGAGTCAACTCTGACTCATGTCAAGTTGATGTATAACAGAACAAAATGTTCCTGTGCCGTCTTCTTGACCTTTGATATATTTGAACCCATTCTTGTCAACTCATCTCATTGAGAGTTTCCCCCTGCTTTACCAAATATGATGTTTTTTTTTATAGCAGTTCTTTCCTGATTGTGGTAGTTCAGGTTGTGTGTCAGCTTGGTTGGGCCGTGGTTTTGAGTGTCTGGGCAGCTGGATGTAGTTATTCCCCATGATGAGACTGTTATCACCTTGGTGGTGGAATCTGCTATGAGCAGCTATTAGTTGCCTTTGGGGTGTGACCTGCTATAAGGAGAAACTTTGAGAAAGGTCTGTAGCCTTTTGGCACATTTTGGATCCTGCATTTAGCTGAATCTTCATCTCCAGTTCCTGGACTTGAACCACCAGTCTGGTGCGTTGCCTGCCAATTTGGGAATTATGCTATCCTACCTGTCTGTCTTAGGTTTGTCAGTCTCAGGAGCCTGCAGTTGCTTGAGTTAGAAGAAGCCTCTAACTCCAGTGGGCCTGGAATAAGAGGCAGAGCTGAAGCCAAGGGTTGAGGGGTCTTCACTCAGCCCCTAGAGTCAGCACTCTAAATTTGGACTTCAAGCCTCTTAAATTAAACTGAAAAACAAAAAACAAAAAACCCAAACTCACCACTATCGAGTCAAATTCGACTCATAGCAACCCCTTCTTGGGTTTCTGAGGCAGCATCTTTATGGAAGTAGATTGCCCAATCTACCTTCTGAGGAAGGAAAGTTTTGAACCACCAGCCTTCTGGTTAGCAGTCAAATGCCTTAGGCACTATACCACCAGAGCTCCTTCCTAAACTATAAGACAATAAATTCCTGTTTTAAACCATTCAGTTGTGATATTTTTGTTATAGCAGCACTAGAGAACCAAGACATTGATATTTCCAAAGCAAGTACCCTTGCTTCTAAGGAACATGCTGGTTTTATTTCATCTAAGACGTATTTGTTAGGTCTTTCGGAAGTTCACTTTATATTCAAAGTTATTTGAATATAAACACATCACAGTTCACATGCATCAATTCTTTTTCTTCTTTCCCCCCTCCCCCATTGTACAGCTTTCACATGCATATGAGGCAATTGAAAAGATAGTGGCTTGGGTGAGATATACCTTAGTCATCATAGTGATATTTCTTGCCTAGAAGTCTTTGGCAGCACATTTTCCCAATGCAGTACATTTGATTTCTTCACTGCTGCTTCCATGAACATTGATGGTTGATCTAAGTAGAATGAAATTGTGAGAACTTAATTTTTTTTCTCCGTTTATCATGATCCAAAGTTACTCAAGTCAAAAACTTGGTTATCATCTTGAATTACTCTTTCCTTGCCCAATACACCATCCATTAGAAAGTACTGCTAAGTCTATCTCCAGAACATATCAAAATCTGTCTCCTCTCCATCTTTACTTTCCCACTTTAGCCATTAAACCTAAGCTACCTATTCTCATTTGTACCATGACAGTAGCCTCCTGGTCTCTCTGCTTCCATTTTGGCTTTCTTTATAATGCATGCTTCACATGGCAGCAAAATTTATTTTTCTAAAACATGAATAAAATCATGGTACCCACTTCCTGCTAAATTCCTCCACTATATCCCTGTCATGTTTATGATGAAGTCCAAATTACTAGCTATTAGGAGGCCCTACTTTTCAAAGTCATTTCTTGTATTTTCTCATTCCTGCTCTCCAGACACACTAGTGTTACTCTCCCTCAAGGCCTTTGCACAGTTGTTTCCTGTACTAGAAATACTCTTTTCTCAGGTTTTCAGAGGGCCAGCTGCTTCTTCAGCTTATATATCTCTTACAGGCTTTGCTGATACCCATCTCTCACTCTCATATCACTGTATTTTATTTTCTTATTAAAGATTACTTGTTATTGATTAGTTTCATCTGCATTTGTTGTTTTCTGTATCCACTGCTAACACATATGCTCCAGGGGAACAGGAATCTTTCTATCTTTTTTACCCCTAAGATATGTGTTCAGTATAATTTAAGATTATGGATTCTGGAACCAGATGCACTGGGATTGAATGCTGCCACAATCACCCATCAGCTGTGTGATTTCATGCCAGTTACTTAACTCTTAGTCTTATGTGAAAATGGAGACTATGTTAGTGTCTACTTCATACAGTCATAGGGAATAAAGGACACTATACATATAAATACAGCCTGAATGATAGAAATGACAGCAGAGATCACATGACAGAATTTTTCAAGACCAATGACTTATTCATTGAAAATATATTTTTTTTCAACAACATAAATTATGATTATACACATAGACCTCAGTGGATGGAATATATAATAATCAAATTGACTACATCTTTGGAAAGAGATGATGGAGAAGCTCAATAGCATTAGTCAGTACAAGGCCAGGGGCCAATGGCAGGACAAATCAATTGCTCATATGTAAGTTCAAATTGAAGGTGAAAAAAATTCAAACAAATCAATGAGAGCTACAGTATGATCTTGAATATATACCATGTAAGTTTAGAGACTATCTCAAAAACAGATTTGATGCATTGAACACTATTGACTGAAGACCAGATAAGTTGTGGGATGACATCAAGGACAACATACATGAAGAAAGTAAATGGTCATTAAAAAGACAGGAAAGAAAGAAAAGACCAAAATGGATGTCAGAAGAGATGTAGAAACTTGCTCTCGAATGTAAAATAACTAAAGTGAATAGAAGAAAAAGATTACCAGATGATTTCAAAGTGCAGCTCGAGAAGCCAAAGCAAAGTGTAATGAATTGTGCAAAGATCTAGAGTTAGAAAACCAAAAGAACATGCTCAGCATATCTCATACTGAAGTGAAGAAGAAAATTCAAGCCTTGAGTTACAGTATGAAAGGACTCTCTGGGCAGAAAATTGAATGACACAAGGTGTATCAACAGAAGAGGAAGTAATAGAGTCACTGTGCTGAAAGACTTGGTCGATGTTCAACCATTTCAGGAGGTAGCATATGATCAAGAACTGGTGGTAGTGAAAGAAGAAGTACAAGCTGCACTGAAGACACTGAAGAAAAACTAGCCTCCATGAATTGATGGAATACCAACTGAGATGTTTCAATAAACATGAAACGCTAGAAGTGATCATTCATCTGTGCCAAGAAATTTGGAAGACTGTTATCTGGCCAGTTGACTGGAAAAGATGCATATTTATTCCCACTCCAAAGAAAGGTAATCCAACAGAATGGGGAAATTATCAAACAATGTCATTAATATCACATGCAAATAAAATTTTGCAGAAGATAATTCAAAACCCATTGCAGCAGTACATCAACAGGGAATGCCAGAAATTCAAGCTGGATTCAGAACAGGATGTGGAATGAGAGGTGCTATTGTTGATGTCAAATGGATCTTGGCTGAAAGCAAAGAACACCAGAAAGTGTGTTTTATTGACTATACAAAGGCATTCAACAGTGTTGATCATAACAAATAATGGATAACTTTACAAAAAATAGGAATTCCAGAATGCTTAATTGTGCTCATGAAAAACCTGTGTATAGACCAAGAAGCAGTTGTTGAAACAGCATAAAGGGATATTATGAAGTTTAATGTCAAGAATTGTGTGCATGAGAGTTGTATCCTTTCACCACACTTGTTTAATCTACATGCTAAGCAAATAATTCAAGAAGCTGGACTACATGTAGAATACAACATCAGAATTGAAGGAAGGCTCATTAAGAACCTGAAACATGCAAATGACACAACCTTGTTTGCTAAAAGTGAAGTGCTCTTGAAGCACTTTATTGATGGAGATCAAAGACTACAGACTTCAGTATGGAACTCACTACCATCAAGTCGATTTCAACTCATACTGACCCCCCTTGGATTTCCAAGGTGGTAAACCTTTGTGGAAGTAGATTGCCACATCTTCCTTCTGTGGAGTGGCTGGTGGGTTTGAACCACCAACCTTCTGGTTAGCAGTCAAATGCTTTAGGCACTGTGCCACCAGAGCTCCTTTCAGTATGGATTAGGCCTCATTATAAAGAAAGCAAAAATCCTCATCACTGGACCAGTAAGCAACATCATGATAAATGGAGAAAAGTTTGAAGTTGTCAAGAAATTTATTTTACTTGGATCCATCATCAATACTATAAGAAATCAAATGTTCATGCATTGGGCAAATCTGCTACAAAAGACCTCTTGACAATGTTAAAAAGTGAAGTTCTTACCTTGAGAACTAATGTGTGCCTGACTCAAGCCATTGTATTTATTTTCAGTAACCTCACATGCATGTTAAAGCTGAATGATGAATAAGGAAGAATGAAAAAGAATTCATGTATTTGAATTATGGTGTTGGCAAAGAATACTGAAAGTACTCTGGGCTGCCAGAAGAATGAACAAAAGTGTCTTGGAAAAAGTACAGACAGAATGCTCCTTAGAAGTGAGGATGGTGAGACTTGGTTTTGCATATTCTAGACATGCTGTCAATAGGGACCAGTCCCTGGAAAAGGACATCATCCTTGGTAAAGTAAACCAAAAAACAAACAAACAGATGAACCCACTGCCATAGAGTTGATACTTATTCACACTGACCCCCATAGGTTTCCAAGGCTGTAATTTTTTACAGAAACAGACTGCCTCATCTTTCTCCTGCAGAGCAACTGTTGGACTCAAATCACCAATCCTTTGGTTAGTAGCTCAGTGCTTTAACCACAGCACCACCAGAGCTCCTTTGTTAAAGTAGGGTGTCAGTGAAAAAGAGGAGACCTCTCAATGAAGTGGATAGACAAAGTGACTGCAACAATGGGCTCAGCAAAGCAAGGATTATGAGGATAGAGTAGGACCAGGCAATGTTTTCTTGTAGATAGATCGCTATCCCTAAGAACCAATTCAAGGCACCTAACAACAACAACATACGTATAAAATACAACAACGCTCAATAGATTTTAGCTATTTTCCTTATCACTTAGAATTATATTACCATATTGTAGATATTCAACAAATGTGCATTGAACAAATAAATGATAAGATAGAGGATATTTTAAATTCTTGCTGATTAATTTTATGAATATAATCTATTTTTAATACTAGTTTTTGAAAGATCTTCAAATAAATGTTTTGACTTCATAAAATTAATTATTTATAATTCAACCAATGTTTATTAACAATCATGCTGTCATAGATATTTCAAAAGTCAATATATTAAATAATAATCCAATATATTAATTTATTGTTGTTGTTGTTGTTATGTGCTGTCGAGTCAGCCCTGACTAATAGTGATCCCTCCTTGGGTTTCTGAGGTAGTATAACTAAGGAAGTAAATTGCCCAACCGTCCTTCTGAGGAGTGGCTGGTGCATTTGAACTGCCAGCCTTCTGGTTAGCAGTCAAGTGCCTTAGGCACTATGCTAGCAGAGGTCCTAGTAATTTATTAATATTTTTATTTAATAAATAAAGTGTATTAGTTATTAACATAAATTTATTTATTACTAAATATAATATAATACAATATAATATAATTGTCCACAATATTGGAGGGAAAGTATTAAATACACACTATTAAATATGTTTTGTCTTTTCATAGATATCCTTTATCGGATGAGGAAGTTTCTGGCTCTTCTTAGTTTTCGATATTTTTCATAATGACAAGGAGTTATATTTTGCCACACTTACCCTCTCCCTCCAACATCTATTGGGAATATCATAATAGTTTATTTATTTATTTATTTATTCCAAATTCTGACTATCATTTTAGTGAAAGTTTACAGAGCAAATTCATTGAGAATATCATATTGTTTTTATTTTTTTTTCTGTTATATAATGGGGTTTATGATTGATTTTGACATATGAAATCAACCTTGGATGTTGGTCATCATATTTTAGTCATCATATATTATCATAGCTACTTGATCGTGACATTTTTTTTTTTTTTTATATTTTGCTAAACTAAATTTGCTGTTACTGGCTCTATATTCATGAGGAACATTGGTCTATAGTTTCTGTTTGTTTTTCTTTTCTGAGAATATTCTTGTCAAATTTTAGTACCAAAGATAGGTTGGCTGTTAAAAATGAATTGGAGCCCTCTTTGTTTTTGGAAAGCTTTTATGTGAAATTGGGACAATTTCATTTTAAATGTTTGATAGAATTCACCAGTGAAACAGTCTAGGTCTGCAGTATTCTTTTTGGGAAGTCATGATAATGATTTCAATTTATTTAATTGATATATAGCTACTTAGATTTTATTTTTCTTATGTGTCACTTTTGGTAAATTGTGATTTATAATTAATTTGCCTATGTCTTCTAAATTGTTGAATTTATGAGCATAAATTTATAGATAAGGTTTTCTTAATAGTTTTTATTATCTGTAGGCTTCTCTGAAGTGGTACCCTCCCCTTTATTTCTGATATTGCCAGTTTGTGTTCTTTTTCTTACTTTTTTCATTGGCTTTAATATAATTTATCAATTTCATTAATGTTTTAAAATCTATGTTTAGCCTTATTAATTTTTTCTATTGCTTTCTAGTCCATTTTGTCTGTTTTTATACTTACTATTTTCTAATTGGGTTTAATTTGCTCTTTTTTGTGTTCTTTAGATAAAAACTAGATTATTTAATTTTCACCTTTTTTCCCTCTTTTCTAATCAAAACATACAAAATCATGTATTCCTCTTTGACTACTACCTTATCAATATCCAAAAAATATTGATATGTTGGGTTTTTGTTATTATTCATTTCAAAATATTTTCTGATTTCTCTTTGTGATTTCTTCTTTAATCCATAGTTCAAATAAGTGTATTATTTACTTTTTGAATTTGGAGGATTTTTTGATACTGTATGTTAATTAATTCCTAATATGAATGCAATTGCCACCAGAAAACATACTCTGTTTGATTTTAAACTTATTGAGATTTGCTTATTGTCTACTATGGTATAGTTTTTTGTGAATATTCCATATGCAAATTAAAAATACATGCATTTGGCAGTTGATAGATGTACTATTCTATATATGTCACTTAGGTCAACTGTGAAACTATTCTGTATCCTTAATGAATTTTGTCTATTCCATCATTTGCTGACATAGGAGTGTCTATCTGTGTTAAACTAAGATCATGTATTTGTCTGAGTTTCTCTATATTTCTGTCAGAATTTGTTTCCTGTATTTTGAAGATCTGCTATTAGGTATGTACATAGTTATGGCTGTTATGTCTTCTCAGTGAATTGACCCTTTGTTCATTATGAAATTACCCTTTTTCTTTCAAGTAATACTTGATGGCTTGGAGTCTAATTTGCCTAATATTTTTTATATTTACACCAACTTTCTTATGCTTTCCATTTGTCTTATATAGCTCTTTTATACTTTTTATCTGTCATATCTGAAGTATACCTCCTTGTGTGTGTGTGTGTTACCCTGACAATTGCCACTTTTTAATTTTTTGTGTAATTAGCAATATTATTATAATTGAGTCAGTTCTGACTTATAGCAACCCTATGTACAGAGAATGAAACACTGCCCAGTCCTGTGCCATCCTTACAATGTTTGCTATGCTTGAGCCCGTGATTGCAGCCATTTGTGTCAATGCATCTTGTTGAGAGTCATCTTCTTTGTTACTGACCCTCTACTTACTGAAGGAGTTCTGGTAGCATAGTGCCTAAGGCACTTGACTAATAACCAGAAGGCTGGTGGTTCAAACCCACCAGCCACTCCTCAGAAGGAAGGTTGGGCAATCTACTTCTGTAGTGATACCACCTCGGAAACCCAAGGAGGGGTTGCTTTGAGTCAGGTCTGACTTGATGTCACATAACAACAACTACTTACTGAGCATGATAGCCTTCTCCTGGGACTGGTCCCTTTTGACAGTGTAACTGTTTGGATTACCTAGTGCCAGTCTGACAGAAATATATCACAAATGGGATGCTTGAACAAACAGGGGTTTATTCCCTTACAATCTGGAGGCTTTAAGTCCTAGTTCAAAGTGCCAGGCTCTAGAGACTGGGTGAAAGCCCCTCAACCTTGGGCTTCAGCTCTGCCTCCTGCTCCCAGTGCACTGAAGCTAGAGGGTTTTCTTCACTCAGACAGCTGCTGGCTGCTGAGACTGACAAGCCCAAGGTTGACAAGTAAAAAGGCACAGTCCCGATTTTACCAAACCACATGGCAGCCCATTAATTCAAGTCCATTTAAAGTCCCAAGATCAGCAGAGCATGGCAGGCTGCTAAACAGCGACTTGGCTACATGCAAGGTTCAAGTGTGCCATAAGCTAGAGAACATTCCCAAAGCTGCTGCTTATATATGGAAAACAGACCATATCCATAAAGCAGCTGCTCAGCTGCTTGTGGTAGATCCCATCATGGAGTTGATTGCCAGTCTCATCGTGGGGAATAACTACCCAGCCACTTAACCAGGCCCCACCAAGTTGACATACAACTTTAACTACCACAATAACCAAAGTATGTGAGATGAAGTCTGGCCATTCTCCATTCCAATGAGCATTCTGGAAGTACTTCTTCCAAGAAAAATTTGTTCATTCTTTTGGCAGTCCATGATATTTTCAATATTCTTCACCAATACCATAATTCAAATGCATCAACTCTTCTTTGGTCTTCCTTATTCATATCTTGCTTTCACATGCAAATGAAGCATGCATGAAAATATCACAACTTGGGTCAGGTACATTTTAGTCTTCAAAGTGACATCTTTGCTTTTTAACACTTAAAAGAGGTGCTTTGCAGCAGATTTTCTTGGGGTGTCAATTGTTGATCCAAATAAAATGAACTCTTTGATAACTTCATTTCTCCATTTATTTTGATGTTGCTTATTGGTCCAGTTGTAAGGGTTTTTGTTTTCTTTATTTTGAGGTGTAATCCATACTGCAGATTGTAGTCTTTGATCAGTAAAGTGCTTCAAATGTTCTTCACTTTCAGCAAACAAGGTTGTATCATCTCCGTATCACAGGTTGTTAATGAGTCTTTCTCCAATGCTGATGTCGTGTTTTTCTTCATATAGCCCAGTTTCTCAGATTATTTACTAAGCATATAGATTGAATAAGTATGGTGTAAGGATATAACCCTGACACATAACTTTCCTGATTTTAAACCATGCAGTATACCCTTATTCCGTTCGAAGGACAGCCTCCTTGTCTATGTAAAATTTCCTCATGAACAAAATTAAGTGTTCTGGAATTTCCATTTTTCACATTGTTATCCATAATTTCTTATTATTAGCAATTAGCAGTATAGCTGGATTTAAATTTACAGTACGTCTGTTTGTTTTCTCTTCTCATCATTTTTGAGTTCTATTGTTTTCTTTGCCCTCTTCCCCCTTTTTTTGGTTAATGTCATTTTGTTTAATTTTCTAGTGGGTTTTTAGCTTTGTATGTTTATTTCTGTTTTTGTTTATGAATACTCTGGAGAGTAGAGTGTGTTACAATGTCTTGTATACAAATATTTTACTATTGGATAAAATATATTTCGTAAATATATTTTGAATTAATAAATGACAAGATTCATGATTCTATTCTTATGTGTTTTGATTAATGTTTTTGAATTTTATCTCTTCCTAAGAAGATTTATAAGATCTTTACAAATTATTTGACTTAAAAAGATTAATTGAAAGGTTTATGGCATTGTTTTCAAATGACCTATTAAAAACTACGTTGTCATTTCAATTTCTAAAAATTGATCATTTGCGCATATTCACTGACTCATCCTAAATGGTGAAATCATGCCGTTTTTTTTTTTAAATATAATATTAACAACTTTCTTTTCTCATTACATAAGGAAAAATTGTTTATTTGATTTCTATCTGCTACTTCAGTCATCTTCAGTCCTAGAAAAGCTAATCCTGCATTTTCTTGTATCTACTGACTCTCAGTTGTGTCTGTTGATTCTTGTTTTCTTAGGTGTTTTATAATGATAAGTTATAAACTCTCTTATCTTTAAAATGGCACTATCTTGGAATTTCTATACAATTTTGATTAAGAGTATGTATCTACAGAATATTTTTGCATTATCTTCTACTTCATCCTGACCTGAGAACAGTTTTTATGCTAATTCCTTAGTTTAGGAATTTCTTATCATAGAAATAAACTCAACACTCTCTCTCTCTCATTTTTTTTTCCCCCATAAATAACGAGGGAAGAATTTTTTCTTCTTCTGTTCTAGCTCAGAAAGAGAGAAGTTTTCGTGTCAACTTTTTGCGTTAATTTTGGAATTTTCCTTGTCCACTGAGAATTTAGCTCTATGTGGGTCCTAATTTCATGACCCTCTAAACACTCCCTCTCATCTCCAGGTGTATGTTCCAAACCAAGCCCCTGTATTACCAATAACCTTCCCTTCCCTCTCAGACTTTCACATAACCTTCCCAGGGTAGTACTTGAGCTTTCTGCTCTGGGTTTCAGGTTTTCCTTCAGTTCCGGCCCTGGGACTTTAGTAAACTTTCTTGGTTGCTCAGTTATACATTAAAAGGATTTTTGCTATTTTTTTCCAGCATTTCTAGACATTTTTAGCAGAAGAGATGTTCAGGTTATCTTGTCTACCATATTGATGAAATTGGAAGTCTTTTCTTCTACAATTGCCTTTTCCCTTTCTATTTTAAAAAATATGTGTGAGTTTTTTTTTAGTTCTTTAAAAATAAATGCAAAAAAGTTAGAAAAGTTAGAAAAACTTTATATCACTTATTCAAATCTTGAGATTTCTGATACATGAAGATTATAATAGAAGTCCATGACTGTTTTCAGTATTTTAAAATTTTGCAAATTCTATGAAATTAATATAACAAAATGCTGTGAAAGCTAATAAGCCTGCCATATCTTTTTGCTGTTCACTAAAATCATATTATCTCAGTCTGATAACAATGGTTATGTAGTGTTGATCAGAAACCCTAGCTCTTGATGATATCTGGGAATAATGAAACATTCTTGTTGCACCAAATATTTCTGAGAGAATTTCAGATATTCCCAGTATTCATAGTGGCGAGATTTAACACAATGTCTTTCCCAGTATTGCCCGTTTTCTCTTGAATAATTTATGCTAATTATTTTAATTCCTCCTCTTATTTATACTGTATTCTGTTTCTGTTCCCTATTCATATCCTTTTTTTTTTTTTTTAAATCCACTTTTTATTTAAAAAAAAAAAAAATGACCACAACAAATAAGCCTGGCTCCACTGGGAAATATGAAATAAAAGTGGTCTTTGTGTGAAATCTGAATCAACTACATTATGGCTTTCTTGACCTAAAAATGTGAATTAGATAGTCATATTCTCTTGAGAACTTGGACTCCTTGGTTTCAGTTATAGAGCCCAGTGGGATTATATGTGTTAGGTTGGGTTCTCTAGAGAACCACAACCAGTAAAGCTTTTATTTATATATATATATATAGAGAGAGAGAGAGAGAGAGAGGAGAAAGAGAGAGAGAGAGACAGAGAGAGAAATTTATCTTAGGAAAATGGTTCACACACTTATAGAAGCTGGCAAGTCCCTGGACCAAGTGTTAAGCTGGAGGCTCTTCCTGTTTCACGCAGCTGCAGGGGCTGACGAGCTCAAGGTTGGCAGGGAGTATACCGGCTGTTGACTCCAACAAATGACAAATCCAAGATCTCCAGGCCAAATGGTGAATTGTTTGCTTATGGACAGTTGTAAGCAGCACAACAGTATCCCAATACACAGAAGGGTGTCTTTTTTTCCCCAGGATGTCCATAAATATATTGGAAGCCAACCATATCTGTAGGGAAACTCCCTGTCAACAGATTGGCTGCTCAGAACATATACACTTGATCTCATCATTGGAATAACCCATATCACAACAACTGCTTAAACCACTCAGAGTTGTGGTCCAGCCAAGTGGACATACAACTCTAACCATCAAAGTCCACCCCTTGTCAACATGGCACTAGTACACATCTCCTTAATCATATATAATCTCTAATGACAATTATAAAGTCAGATTTGCACCTAACATGATACAGTAACACATCTACAACTGAAATGCATTAACCCTGTTTACATTTCATAGTTCGTAACAGAAGGAAACAAAAATATTTGATGCACATATACAATGAAGAAATATAAAAGTCTTAGTCCTTATTTCTGCAACTAGTCATGGAGTCATAACTGATACTCAGAACTACCTTCTTTCACCACCCATTCTATTATTTCCTTTGCCCTCAGCAAGCACCTCAACAACAAAAAGACAGTCTAATTCAAAAAGAGGCAGAGGACATGAACAGATACTTCACCAAAGATACCAGGCAAAGCTCATTGATAGCTCATTTCCTTTAATTGATCCATGACCAGTGGGAGGAATTGTGAGGGGAATTGTGGTGGTTCAGGTTGTGTGTCAACTTGGATGGGCCTGGTTGAGTGGCTGGGCAGCTGAATATAGTTTTCCTCATGGTGAGATTGGTAAATAACTCCATGGTGGAATCTACTGTGAACAGCTGAGTAGTTGCCTTAGTGATGTGGTCTGCTTCCTGCATATAAGGAGAAGCCTTGGGGAATGGTCTCTAGCTTATGGCACACTTGAATCCTACTTGTAGCCATGTCGTTGTTCAACAGTCTGCCATGCTCTGCTAATCTTGGGACTTTCAATGAACTTGAATTAATGGCCTGCGCTGTGGTTTGGTAACATCAGGACTGTGCCTTTTTACTTGTCAACCTTGGGCTTGTCAGCCTCAGCAGCCTGCAGCTGAGTGAAGAAAAGCCTCCAGCTTCAGTGGGCTAGGAGTAGGAGGCAGAGCTGAACTCTAAGGCTGAGGGGCTTTCACCTAGTCCCTAGATCCTGGCACTTTGGACTCAGACTTAAAGCCTCCAAACTGTAAGAGAATAAACTCCTGTTTGTTCAAGCATCCCATTTGTGGTATATTCTTGTGAGAGCAGTACTAGGTAACCAGAACATTATATGTGTATTTTTTTCCTTTTTAAAACAGACTTTTTGAGCAGTTTTAACTGCAGAAATATTGTGCAGGAAGTACCAAGTCCTTACATACCCCTTCTCTCCCCTTGCCATGGCTTCTCCTATAATTAATGTCTTATAATCTTGTGGTACATTTGTTCCAATTGATGAAACATTATTTTTAACTGTAGTCCATGGTTTTTTGTAAAACCATTAGGTTTTACAATTTGTGTTATACAGTCCTATGCATTCTGAGGAATGCATAATGTCATGTCTACCATTACAGTATTATGCAGAATACTTTCACTGCCCTAAAATAGTTTATTCATCCCTCTCCTGTGCTCCTGAACTCTTGGAAGCCACTGATACTGTCTTTATAGTTAGAATCAAGGAGCTCTAGTGGCATAGTAGATAAGGCTTTCAGGTGATAAGGTTACCAGAAGGTCAGCAGTTCAAACCCACCAGCTGCTCCATGGAGGAAGATGCAACATCTATTTCCGTAAAGATTTATAGCCTTAGAAACCCAGTGAAGGTCATTTTGAGTGAGAATCAACTTGGTGGCAGTGAGTTCGGTTTTGGTTTGGATTGTTGTTGTTGTTGTTGTTATGTGCCGTCAAGTCGGACCCGACTCATAGCGACCCCTCCTTGGGTTTCCGAGGCAGTATCACTAGGGAAGTAGATTGCCCCATCTTCCTTCCGAGGAGTGGCTGGTGGATTTATAGTTGACATCATATAATATAGCTTTTCGAGACTGGCTTCTTTCACTTAGCACTAGCTATTTAAGATTTCTTTATGTGTTTTCATAGCTTGATAGCTCATTTGCTTCAATTGATGAATAATACTCTGTCTTATAGGATGTACCACAGTTTGTTATCCATTCCCCTATCGAAGGACATGTTGGTTACTTCCAGTTTTTGGCAATTATGAGTAAATCTGCTATCAATATTCATGTGCAGGTTTTTATGTGGACATACATTTTCAAAGCATATGAGTAAATACGTAGGATCATGATTGCCTGCTTGTATGGTAAGCTTATATTTAGGTTTGTGAGAAACTGCCAGGCAGTTTCTAAAATGACTACCATTTTGCATTCCTGTCCACAGAGAATGAGTATTCCTGTTGCTCCACATCCTCTTCAGAATTTGGTGTTTTCAGTGTTTTGGTATGTGGATATACATTTTCAAAGCATTTGGGTAAATACCTAGGATCATGATTGCCTGCTTGGGTGGTAAGTTTATGGTTAGGTTTGTAAGAAACTGCTAGGTGGGTTTCTAAAGTGACTACCATTTTGCATTCCCATCCACAGAGAATGAGGGTTCTTGTTGCTCCACATCCTTTATAGAATTTGGTGTTATCAGTGTTTTGGGTTTTAGCAGTTCTAATATGTGTGTAAGAAGCTCTCATGGCATAGTGCCTAAGGCATTTGACTGCTCACCAGAAGGCTGGCAGTTCAAAACCACCAGCCACTCCTCAGAAAGAAGATTGGGCCATCTACTTCCACAGAGATGCCTTGGAAACCCAAGGAGGGGCCGCTACGAGTCGGATCCCACTCGAGGATGGTGAGTTTTTCTTTTTTTTTGGTAATAGGTGTGTGGAGCTCAGGTGGTACAATGGTTAAGCACTCAGCTACTGACCTACAGGTTGGCGGTTTGAATGACCCAGTGGCACCATTGGACAGACACCTGGCAATTTGCTTTCCTGTAGATTACAGCCAACAAAAACCTGTAACACAGTTCTACTATGAGTTGGAATTGTCTTGACAGGACCAAACAGCATTAGGTGTGTGGTAGTATCTCATTGTTGTTTTAATTTGCAATCCTGTAATGATGTATGATGTTGAGCATCTTTTCATATGCTTATTTACCATCTGTATATATTCTTTGGTGAAATGTCTGTTCAGATCTTTTGCTCATTTTGTAATTTTTTTCTCTTGCTTTCCTGTTGTTGAATTTTAGTTCTTTATATGTTTTGGATGCAAATCTTTTATCAGAAATATGTTTTCATTATTTTCTCCAAGTCTTATATCTTCATTCTATTTGCAGTCTTTTGCAGAACAGAAATTTTTAAATTTAATAGATTCCAACTTATCATCTTTTTCTTTGTTGAATAGGGCTTTTGGTATTATATCTAAAAAGTCATTGTCAAGCCAAGGTCACCTGGATTTTCTCCTATGTTGGATTACATTTTCAATTATATTATCGTGCCATGTGTTACAGCTAAAATCCTAGTATTCACATCTATGTGAAGCAGGTTTTTTTTTTTTTTAAATTTTATTCTAGAACCAGAAGGCAAATTAATGGAGCACCTTTATATATTATCACCCTTGATGTAAGCATCTGGATTTACTTAGCAATTAGTTTATAGAAGTGAAGTAAAATTAGAAGGTTAATTTGCTAATTGGCTAATCATTTCTCTCAGCTACAAACATAATCATAGAAATATAGACTTTGTTTTGAAAGAGTCTTAAATGCTGTTTTTTTTCTTTTTTTGAAGGTTGAATCCCATCTGTAATATCTCTGCCTTGTGCTATCCAAGTTTGGAATTTGAATTTGTTCTATAGCTATATAAACTAGAGATGTAAGCCCTATTGAGTCTTGGAGATTGGGTTAAATTTTATCTGACTTCCCAATTGTACTTCCTGGGATAGTTGATAACTTTCCCCTACTGTTGGTGGGCTCCTAAGGCTAGCGATTTACTTCTGAAAAATTGGCTATTATATACCCTATGAAGCACAGTGCAGTTGACACATGGCATCCCATGATTTCGAGTTAACTTGATGGCAACTGGTCATTGTTATTGTCTTGTTTTCTCTAATCTGCATGTTCCTCAATCTAAGTGGGCTGACTCATGCTGAAAAGGACAGGTGAGACCCAGAGCCTGGTATTCCACCAACTTTCATTACAAAAAAAAAAAAAAAAAGAAGGCTAACAACAACAAAAAACACCACCAGCTTCAAGAATTTTATAAAGTTTGTATGTGTATATTGTATTGTAAGGGGAAGAAGACAATGCCACATCTAGGGCCTTTGGCCATTTCTACTTCTTCACTCTAATACCCACCCCATCCACTTGAGGTATGAGGCTGGTATCATTAAGAAAACTTCCATTCACATTCATTGCCATCTGTGTCCCTTTGGCATCTATGTCTCTAGTTCTTTCCTAACTTTAGCAAAGATTTATATTCAAACAGAGACTGTGCTCACTGTGAAAGAAGTTCTGGTAAATAGGTGTTTTATCCCCTCTCATCATAGATTATAATTACCTTTAAAAATGTATTAAATATCTACTAACATGGTAGCATAGTGGCTAAGGCACTTGACTGCTAAACAGAAGGCTGGCGGTTCAAACCTACCAGCCACTCTCCGGAAGGAAGATGGGGCAATCTACTTCCACAGTGATACTGCCTCAGAAACCCAAGGAGGGGTCACTATGAGTCGGGTCTGACTTGACGGCACATAACAACAACAACAACAAACATATATTGTACAACACTACCAATTTGATGCTTTACTAACTTAAATGTTTTACAAACTTGTAATAAGGATTGGTAGGACATTTAAATTATACCAATGCTGAGAATATAAGTTGTTGCCCAGGCTCCTTGGAGGAGGGTCTTTGCATAGGTATAACCATGACAGGGATGGAAGAATGATGAAAGGAAGTAATTTGCTTATAGGTTAGGAAGTGATAAACAATTGCAAAGTAAATGCTCCTGTACTATATTCGCATAACTAGAGAATCAGTAGATTAAAAACCTATTGGTACTTTATTACCTTCTTCAGTGGATATGTAAGACTAATGTGTAATTAACACGTGCACATTCTAAATGGAAAGCTCTTAGAATACTTTCAAATGTAAAACGAGGGACCACTCTTAGTTAATCCCTGTGCCTGCCCAGCATGTGGCTGGTCATGTGGTTTTAAAAGTTCAGGGGAAATAGATCCATTTCTCCAACTGGCATATACCAAAACCAACTCATTGCTGTGAGTTGATCCCCCAACACATAGCCACCCCTCCTTGGGTTTCTGAGGCAGTATCACTATGGAAGTAAATTGCCCAATCTTCCTTCTGAGGAGTGGCTGTTGGGTTTGAACCACCAGCCTTCTGGTTAGCAGTGAGATGCCTTAAGCGCTACACCACCAGAGCCCATTGCAAATTATTTTGACACTGAAAACAAGAACATTTTCTTACCTAGAGTTTAAATTTTACTAATGTCTGCATTACTGTAAATACATTATTCAATTTTACTACTATGGTGATTATTTTTTTCCTGGTTATTCAAATTTATTACAAATCAACCAATTAAAACTTGACAGTATATTCTTTCAACTGGCCATGCATCTATTCTCTTCCTTGATCCTTTCCCTTGTTTTAATATGGTTAATAAAAAAAAAAAAAAAAATCTTGAGATCTCACTCAAAATAGAATGTGTTTACCACTTAGTAGCTGTAATAACTGAGAGCAAACTCTCCCTATTGTTTCATATGACTCAGTGTCTGTGAAAATCGTGGCTATGGAACTGCTGCAACTCAACAGGTTTTTCATAGCTCTTTTTACAGCTAATATATTGTCCTGATGGTGTAGTGGATAAGGCATTTGGCTGGTAACCAGAAGGTCAACGGTTCAAATACATCAATTGCTCTGAGGAAGGAAGATGGGGTGATCTACCTCTGTAAAGATTTACAGCCTTAAGCCCGATGGGGGTCACCATGAGTCGGAATCAACTCTTTGGCAGTGAGTTTGGTTTGGTTATATTGCCCTGGAGCCATATTCTCACCAAATTCTGGCAAAGAGACAGAGGAAAATCAGGAGCTATGGCCATGGCTGTGATTATTGAGTTTTGATAATTCAGTAGGTGAGATATTAAAAAAAATGCAAGTTGATGGGGGGGGAGCCTATACATGTAAAAGTATAAAAGGAATAACACCAAGTATTTCCAAAGAGTGTGGCATAGGAGGTAAAAACCAAAACCTAAGATATGCACAGAAATAGAGGTAGTTACGGTAATAACTATCATTAGAAAACCAACCCAAAACTCACTGCCACAGAGTTGATTCAACTATTATCTATCTATCTATCTATATCTATATAGATATAGATATATAATAATATATATAATAACTGCAAGTAATTACAACTATAAAATCTAGTTGTCGTTCAGTCAACTTGGACTCATGGCAACCTTATCCATGTGTGTTAATGCTCCCTAAGGTTTTCGATGACAGAGTTTTTGGAAATAGCTCTCCAGTCCTTTCTTCCAGGCACCTCT
This sequence comes from Orycteropus afer afer, assembly GCF_000298275.1. Taxonomy (NCBI): domain Eukaryota; kingdom Metazoa; phylum Chordata; class Mammalia; order Tubulidentata; family Orycteropodidae; genus Orycteropus; species Orycteropus afer. The sequence goes on from NW_006921633.1 coordinate 8,093,238, forward strand.
GTATGGATTCAAACCTCCAATGCTTTGATCAGCAGCCAACCATGTTAACTATTTGCAACACCCAGGAACTTTAATTATTACTATATAAACAAACAAACAAACCCACTGCTCTCAAGTGGATTACAACTCATAGCTTTATGAGCATAATAGGCATGAAATGCTGGGAAGGGCGGTCATTTGGGTATTAAAAAAGATTACTGAAGTATCTTTAGTACTGTGTATCCTTTTGTTTCTAGTGATGGCAACAGTGATTGTTGGGGTTTTGGAGTATGTTTACATTATTTACAATGCTGTCCTAACTTTATTTGCCTCAACATTTTTCATATAGAGTGGGACTCTCTCATATGTCTTGTGCATATTTTTGATTCAAAGCAATACTATCATAAAATACCTGTCTACTTTGCTAAATCAATGTGTATATTTATAGCCATGGGAATTGTATAATGTTGCTTGATAATCTCTTGTTTTGTTTATACTGAAAAATCATTAACTAAGAAACAGAGAAAACAAAAAGTGGTTTGTTAAATTCATATTACCTACTGTTCTTTCTTTTTTCCTGTATTTTCTTCAAATTAATCAATTAAAATGCACAGATGTTCAATTAAAACTATAAAAATTTTCCATGGCTACAGCTGTTTTGAAGCTACATTGTTGAAAATTTAACATATCTAGTAATGATTCCCTCTCAGAAGAAATTAAATTAATGACTCTTTGCTAGATTATTTTCCATTTGATAAATTAAACAAAATTAGAAAGAAAGAAAAAAAACCCGAGACTTACACTGCCTGCTACATTTATTAATTAGCATGATAGACTAGCAGATATTAATATGAAAAGGCAACAAAATGGAAAATGTTTCTTATTTTTCAAGTGAAATACCTTCAGGACTGCAGTTTATCTTATCAGCAAATGGTTCCACAATATAAATTATTAAAATTTCACCTGTGAATAGCAGACAAATGAGAAATTTCGTCATCCCACATAATAGAGATGGTAGAAGTGTGATTACACAGGGCTGATACAACAGTTTTCTTGACATTTTTCTCACCTCATGTATGATAGACAGTGACCCTTAGATAATAAGTAGAGAAACAGGGTCTGGTTGCTTGGCAGTGTTGCTGGTGGTACAGTGGCTAGGAAGCTGGCTGCTAACTGGAAGTTTGGTTTTTTGAATCCACCAACTGCTCCATGTCAGTCTGCTTCTGTAAAACTTATGGCCTTGGAACCTTACATGGCAGTCGTACTATGAATTGAAATAGACTCAATGACAACGAGTTTGGTATTTGGTTATTATATTGTTTAACTTTTAAAAATCTGCCAACTCATTCCTTTGCTTATGCCTAAACTAATAGATGCTCATTAAGAAAATTTTGTTGTTGTTATGTGCCGTCGAGTCGGACCCATAAATAAATAAAAATGGATATTAAAAAAATACTTGTAATCAACCCCCTGCAAATGACCTTTTGCATCAGTATATATTATTAAAGTCATCCTGTTATTTTGATGCATGTTTTTTCTTGCAAATTTGAGAATATAGTGTTGATTGTGTTTCTTGACTCTACTCACTTAAGAATATAAATATTTTCTCATTTTATTAAAATTATTTATTCTGCAACTTATATGTAATAGCTACAGTATCATCAGTTGAAGCATTGTTGGACATTAGGTTTTAAATTTTAGATGGACATCCTATTTTTCACACTTACCCTTTGAATATATTACTACAGATACATTTGCTATTAATAATATACACATTTTGAAATTTTTGCATTCATTTCTAAATGGCCTTCCAGAAATGTATGAGTTTACATTCAAAGCCACAATATTTTTGAGGCTGGTTTTGGTCTTCAACTTCTGTATTACATGTTATAATTTGAAAAAAAAAAAAAAAAAGCCCAAACTCATTGCTAACAAATAGAAGGAGAATAGTACTGTATGAAGTATATTGACTGTGACTTATTTAAAAAAAAAAAAAAAAAAGAAAGAAATCTCATGTGAAAGATGGCAAAAAAATCTTTCATTGTTTTCATTTGCATTATTTTGATTTCTAGTTACATTGAGTTTTATATGTTTATTGATATTTGTTTTTGTTTTGTGAATTGCCCACTTTGTGTCCTTTGCATTAAGATATTGTTTTTTTTCATATTATAGAAATTGTGTGTAGTCTTAGCAACCACTTTTTTGTTTTATATTTTACTAGTATTTCTCTTTGTTTATTGCCTGCCTTTCAGTTTTGCTTATATTTTCTGGTATACTCAAGTTTTTGTTTTTATTGTTGAGTAGCTAAATTCATCAATCTTTTTCTGTTATATCGGGCTTTTGAAGTCATGCATTTCAACTCTTCTACCCTAGTATTTTGTGTCTTCTAGTGATGTTCACAATTTCTTTTTTAAACTTTGGATTTATAATTGATGTATGGTGTGAGGTAGGGATTGTTTTTCACTTTAAAACTTAGTTTAAAATACTACTTTTCTCTCTCCTTCTAAACATGGAAAAAATGGCATGCAAAAGACTGCCCAGGCTGCACAAAAGCAACTTACAAATTTCTCTTCTAGTTAACGCAACTAATGAAACAATGGTTCTGTGGCATTGTTTGGCTTTCTATTGAAAAAAATAGATTTAAATGTAACAACAATTGCCTGAGGCCTTCATGCATGTGAATATGTATGCCTGTGCATGTATGTGTATAGGAACAGGCAAGCAAGCATTTTTTTATGGAGTGATAGTTATGATTTTGGGAACTATATCCATTGTGACTTTCTTAGCATATTAACCACAACATTTTACAAACTTGGAATTTTTTCTTCACAAACTATTTGTGTGTTTAGTCAATGATCATACTTGATCAAGCTGCAAGTGCATTTATGTACTAGAGCAGAATATGTCCACAGACAAGAGACTGCCAATGACCAAATGCTGTAACCAGTGATTGAATGAGGAAGTTCATGGCATCATTCCCTAGTGGAGTGCTCTTTGTGGCCCTGTTGTAATTGTCACTGTATTTTTTTTTCTACCACTATAAAAAATATCTTCCATTTATTCTTTATAAAATGATAAGTTATTGGTCGATCTCTATAACAAAATGTAGTTACTGAAACCAATTATACCCTAGATTTTCTCTTTTCCCACCTTAAAAAGGTTTATCACTTTCTCATCATTCACCACTTTATTTTATATTCTTATTCTCTTTTTGAGATTATTTTGTCAGAATAATCTTAGAGTTTGTTTATAATGTGGTAAAATTCTCTATAAATACTGACAAGTTTTTATTGTGTCCTACATTGTCTTAGACATGAATTCTCTAAGAGATGGGCCTTGGGCATTTTATTAAGCTTTTCAGATCATTTATATAACCATTGATGTGTAAAAAAAATCTCTAGACTACTATAGTTGAGTTTAGAATTAAACTCATATTTGGTGGGTTTTTCTCTTGAAGAAAGATATATAAAAGTGCCTAGCACAGTGTCAGGCTCAGAGTAGGCATTGCATAAATTTTATTACTTATTTTATTGTTGTTGTTATGTGCCGTCGAGTCAGCCCTGACTCATAGCGACCCCTCCTTGGGTTTCCGAGGCAGTATCACTACGGAAGTAGGATTGCCCAACCTTCCTTCCGAGGAGTGGCTGGTGGGTATTATTATTATTAGTAACTAGATGAGTAGGTGGTCTGGTCCACATTTTTTTGACTATTTCTAAAGAAATTTTCATTTAAATACTTATTTTTATAGTATATGTTTTGTGTTACTAATCTCTATGAGTTTAACATTTAGAGGACAGTGTTTATTGACTTTTCAGTATGAACAGCTCATCATTCTGTTAAAGATTCAGTATTCTGAATATTCCAGTAACATAAATATCCACAAGTACGCTTTACATTAGATAACAAAATGGCCATATATTGGCAGAGCTATTAACTGGTTGTCTTAAATTTTTCAAAAAATACTTTAGATGTATGAAATTATTCAAATTATGTAAATATACAGAGGTTCATACCAAAATAAGAAGATGCCACCTTGTGGTACAAAAAAAGGATTTTTTAGTACTTATATAATATGTGGTTGACAAATGTTTTGAATAAATAGGAAAAGCAGCTAAAATGCTCATGCTCATATTCAAGTATTTTAATTCCATAACTATGTCACAAATAGAAGATCCCATTAGAAAAATTACATGGAAGGATATTGTTTTATGAAAGTAGGGCTCTATTCAGCAATAGAAAATGACCATATTGAAATTAAAATGAGAGCATTTTAAAGATGTATTAATATAATAACCTTAGAACATATATTTAAAAACTAAGGTTGTATTGCATTTTCAAGAATGATAGTTATATTTTGTTTCTATAGGTAAAAAGCATATTTTTATTATGATTTAAATTTAATTATTTTGAAGATGATGCTTTAGCTCTGAATTACATTTGATGTATATTAAAATGATGTTTTGTGGGTGTTCTGGCAAGATGGCGGACTAGGCAGAAGGATTGCACAGACCCTCTTCAACAAAGAAAAGGGAAACCAATTAACACAGACAAAGAAGATAATCTTGG
>NW_006921633.1:8106037-8120551 GCF_000298275.1 Orycteropus afer afer
ATTGTAAATTTTGGTCAATGACATGAGACAAAGTATATGTGAACTGCTGTATGTAAAGTGAATTTACTCTGTAAATCTTCACCCAAATCCTAATAATAATAATAAAAAAAATGATGTTTTGTTAAAAAGATAAAGATTCCTTGAAATAGACTATGAGGGTAAATGTACTATGGTGTTTACTTAGATGACACAATTTTCCAAGAATTTCTGAGGATACGTCAGTCTTGAAAATTATGTAGTTCAATACTCTATTTTATAAATGTGGGAACTGTGGCATGGAGATGTTAAATGATTTATCCAGCATTCCCCCACAGCTAGTCAATGGTTGACTTTCTTTATTCTGTACTCCTTCTAATGCCCCATATAGTATTTGAATTGGTCTCTTGAATTGAGAAGCTTTGTTTCTCAGAAAAAGAACAGAAAACATTTCTCCCCTCTGAACCTTTCATTAAATGTTTATTTTGTTGCATTTCTCCATAAGCATTTTTATATTGCCATTTTCTCCCCTTATTAGAATACTTAATATAGTTCCAAATAGTACATAATTGAAAACAGTTTATCATATCCATTTTTATTTATTAGTATAATAGTATCCCTGCGATCTGGTGGCAGGAAAGTACTGCACTATTTTATTGTAATTTATCCTATTTTAAATGTTCATTTGGGCTATGAAATTGCATAATACTTTTTAGAAATACGTTTTCAGAGTCTGTATTGGGAAAACCTTTAAACATCAGAATTGGTTTAGAAAAATTTGCAGAAACATTATTGCAGGATATTCCAAATTCCAAACTTAAACACATCAGTCAGCCAATCATTTCAAAGATTTTTATTATGTGTGTGCATGTGTGTGTGTACCAAAGAAATGAAAGACCTTGTCCAAAGACATTTGTCCATGAAAAATGACAGAAGATATGAGCATTCCTTATTATTCAGTTTTAGAGTAGAAGATAAAGAAAGCACTGTGAGTAGGTTTACCAGGAAAGGTGTCACAGAATGTATTTATATTGTGTCTTGAGGAATAAGAAGGATTTCGATAATTAGGTGGAGTTGGAGATGGGCATTCTAGGCAGAAATTGTATGGCCAAAGATGATTTCTGTCTGAGACATAAACTCAAAACCAAACTCACTGCCCTGGTGTTGATTCCAACTCATAGTGACCCCTGTTGATTTTTTGAGGCTGTAAATCTTTATCGAAGTAGATTGCCTCATTTTCCTCCCATGGAGCAGCTGGTGGGTTTGAACTGCTGACCTTCTAGTTAGCAGTCAATTGTCTTATCCACTGTGCCCTCTGAGACATAGTGATTAGAAAATGAGCCTAGAGATGAGGGACCTTCTATAAGTTAAAAACATTGAGGGCATTTTTGATGAATTAAGATTTTTTTTAGCTCTTTTCTATATGTAATGGAAAACCATGGATGACTTTTGATTAAGAAAGTGATATGAATGAACTTGTATTATGGGTGAAGATTATATAGAAAAAGATGTTTTGTGAACATTACAAGAAGGAATTGATATGTGCTAATGTCTCTTAATTGAACAGATAATCTTTCCATTTGTAAGTATATTTTGATTTGCAAGCATCACAGAGTAAAATACTTATATTGTTTTTATTTGAGCATTTTCTCTTTTTTACATATTAGACTGAAATAAGGCTATGGAAAATTCATACTTCTTTATAAACAGTTCATCTTTTCAACAGTGCCAGCCTGTATGATGATTGCCACTTTCCATGGCAGATTTATTAAAAATAATAATAATAAATAAATAAACAGCCTAGATGTTGTTGCACATTACAGATGGTGTTAGTAGATAGTCAGTTACCTCATTATGGCTTTGAATAGGCTCTCAAGAAGCTAAGAAATACCTTTCTCAAATATATTCCGATAGTAGGCAGAGTGCCCATTCCCTTCAAAAATATTTTCATGTCCTAACTCTGGAACCCAAGATTATGTGAGATTACATGGTAATGGGCATTAAGGTAGCAGATAGAATTAAGGTTGTGAATCACTGACCTTGATGTAGAGAAACTATCCTGGCTTATTAGGATAGGCCCAATGTAACCACAAGGGTCCTTACATGTAGAAGAGGGAGGTGGAGGAGGAGGTCATATGATTCGATATGAAAAGGACTCAACCCACCATTTCTGGCTTTGGAGATGGAAAAGGGCTGGGAGGCCAGGAATGTGGGTGTTTCTAGAGACTAGAAAAGGTAGAAAATGGCTTCTTTTCTAGAACCACTGGAAAACAAAATCTCATCCCTGCTAATACCTAGATTTTAGTCCACTGAGGCCTAAATTAGACTTGTAACCTCCAGAATAATTTTTTTTTTAAGCCACGAATTTTGTGGTAATTTGTCCCAGCAGCATTAGTAAAGAAAACACAAAAAGCAACAGTAAATAAAGCAAACAAACAAAATCATCATGGTGATTATGATGAAGAGATTGATAATAATTAATGATGATGATAATGATGGTGATAATGATTATCCTCTTCCTCCTCATTATTTTGTAGCTGCCCTTTGTGGAGGCTTGCTGTGTCTCAGATACCCGGTAAAGAGCTTTATATAATCATCTCACCTAGTTCTTACCTTCACTGTTCGCTAAGTATTATCTTCACTTTGCAGATGATGAACAAAGATGCAGAAGAATTTTGAGGAAATTGCACAAGGCATTACAGTTTGTATGTGCCAGAGGCAAGGTTTAAACAGTTTTATGTGAGGACAGAGTCTCATCTTCTTCATACTAGGAGTGGTTGGGAGGCAGTGGACCTTCAAACTGAGCATTTGGCTCTGAAGCCTGACTAAATAGTTTGAGTTCTGGTTCCTTATTACTGGTGAGGATGGTGCCTGAGGTATAGTCAATACTCATTATATGTTAGCTGCTATTATTATTTTTATTACTTATTATTATTATACTATACAGATAGTAGGAGCTCTGGTGGCATAGTGCCTAAGGCACTTGACTGCTAACCAGAAGCCTGTGGTTCAAACCCACCAGCCACTCCTTGGAAGGAAAGTTGGGCAATCTACTTCTGTAGTGATACTGCCTCAGAAACCCAAGGAGGGGTCGCTATGAGTCGGATCTGACTTGATGGCAATGAGTTTGGTTTGGTTTTGACATCCAAATAGTAGGAGTTCTGGTGGCATAGCACCTAAAGCTTTTGACTGCTAACCTGAAAGCTGGCGGTTCAAACCCACCAGCCACTCTTCAGAAGGAAGACTAGGCAATCTACTTCTGTAGAGATACTACCTTGGAAACCCAAGTGGGGTTGCTGTGAGTCAGAATCAACTTGATGGCAGTGAGTTTAGTTTTGTTTTGGTTTATACAGATAGCACAATAAGAGTAGATATCTGATGAGGAAAAACATTTTTAAAAGTGTGTCTACTATTAAATCTGTGTTATTGACTGTTATGGATTGAAATGCATGCCTCCAAAACATATGTTGAAATCCCAACATCTGTACTTGTAAAAGGAGCCCAGGTGGCACAAGGCATTCAGCTGCTAACTGAAGGTTGGCAGTTCTAATCCACTAATGGCTCTGTGGGAGAAAAGACCTGGTGTATTTTGCTGTAATACCTCACAGAACTCACAGACATCCAAGGGATCATCTCATGTAGCGGTGGTGAAGGCTGGGAGGGTGGCAGGCTGGCAAGTCCCAGGTCTGTAAGTAGGTGTGGAGGATCCTCCCAATTCTCGAGGTTTGACGAACCTTAATCAGCAGATCAGATGACACCTAGTGTCCCAAATCCAGGGGTGAGATTATGATGAGCCAAAACACAGAACCAGAGCAAGAGGGGGCAAACCTTCTCAGAAGATTCATAGGTATACCCTCAAGGAAGCTAAGGGTGATGGTTTGAGTTATACCCTCCAGCTCAAGATATATCCTGCCTGTGCTGCTCCAACGGAAATAACCCAAGTGGATGGCTTTAACATTCAGCAGCTACTCAGTTGCTCAAGGCAAATCCCACCACTGAGCTGATTGCCAGTCATTGTAGGGAATGACTACTACCAGGTGCCCAGCCAAGTTGACATATGACCTTAACTACCATACCACCTTAAATAGTCACAGATAATAGAATTTACAATACATCACAAAATGGAGGATAATGTCTAGAAGGGCCACGTCAAGCAATTCACCACAGAAATCCAAACCAAACACACTGCCATCAAGTCACTTCTGACTCATAGCAACCCTCATTGGGTTTCCAAGACTGTAAATCTTTACAGAAGTAGATTGTCCCATCTTCCTCCCATAAAGCACCTGGTAGATTTGAACTGTGCTGGCCTTCTGGTCAGCAGCCAAATGCCTTACCTACTACACCACCAGAGCTCCTTTACCAGAGTAAGGTGAGTCCTAAACCTGAGTGATGTTTTATAAAAAAAGGAAAAGAGACACAGAGAGAATGACACACACACAACAGGGGGAGAGACCATGTGGGAGACTATCTACAAACCAAGAAATGCCAACAAATGCCTGGGGCTGACCCATCAAAGAGGGATCTTTCCCTAGAGGTGATGCCCTGATTTGGAATTTCAGTCTCCAAAACTGTGAAATAATATATTTTCTTCTTAAAAGGTACTTTTGTAGTACTTTTGTTATGGCAGCATGAGCTGTCTAAGACATTGACCTTAACTATAAACTATATAGTTTCTCAAACTTTATTTCATCCCTGAATTATGGTTTTTGGAATTTGTCAAAATAACTTTCTACCTCCTAAAACAGTGACCTTAGAATTCATTAATTTATCCATTTACCTAACATGGTCCTTGTTTCTAACTATTTTTTATTTTACACTTCCAACCTCCGCCCATTTCTGAACAATGTCTTGAACTGATTTTCTATAGTTCCTACTCTTTTGATTGGCCTTACCTTTGTGCAGAGGACTATTCATTTTAGACAGTTACTTTGGTTTAGGTTTTACTTTTCTGACTGGAGAAAATACAGTCCCTTGGGTGTCAGTGATGATCACACTGTTCTACCACTGTCAGTAGATGATATTATGGTTTCATCAGACATCTATGCAATTTACAGCTCATAGTGCCAGTATCTTATAGATGAGATCCATGCTTTTTTCTTGCTTAACCAGACCACAGGCCAGGGTCAGAAGATGAGTAGTAAGTCTACAAATGTGTACTAGGGTAGTATGAAGTCACTGGATCTTCATAGTAAACATTTGACTATGCAATATGACTGCATATCCAGTTGCCCCCAAAATCTGACTCCATTGACCAGTACAAGGCTGTCATTTGTCTCTGGCCCTGGACAAAAAAAAACAAAAACAAAAAAAAATCCCACCAAACCCACTGCCATCAAGTCAAGATTCATGTAAACATCCAGTTGACAGGCCATTAAATTTGTCAGAAGTTCAGGGAAGAATTTTGGAACCAGTGAGATAGTATGGGATATATCAGCACAGGGATGATGAATATTCTACTATGGTTGTGCATCCCTTTTTTCTGCAGAAGTTTATAACAATGCCTAAATATCTTGAAGGAGTTCTGGTGGCATAGTGCCTAAGGCATTTGACTGCTACCCAGAAGTCTGGTGGTTCAAACCCACCAGCCACTGCTCAAAAGGAAGATTGGGCAATCTACTTCCATAGTGATACCACCCCAGAAACCCAAAGAGGGATAGCTATGAGTCAGATCTGATTCGATGACAGTGAGTTTGGTAACATTTGAGATATCATGAAATGCAGTAATATTCATTTATACTTAAAATTGTGGGTTTCCTATTTTGCAAAAACTGTGGGTATGTATTTATATGTGTATGTACATGTGTATATATGTGTATATAGTTATACACATACATATTTTCAAATGATTGTAAATCTTGCTAAATCTTTTAGCTTGATTAAAGTATTTGCAGTTGTAGATCATGAAGTCTTATTAATTGATTTGTATTATTTCTGATAATTTAGTAGACATTCTGACATGGATTAATTTCTTACCAGTTTTTTAAAATACCATATATGGTTTATATGATATTTATAAATTAAATAGGAGCTCTGGTAGCATAGTGCCTAAGACACTTGACTGCTAACCAGAAGGCTGGCGGTTCAAACCCACTGGCCACTCCTCGGAAGGAAGATGGGGCAATCTACTTCCGTAGTGATACTGCCTCGGAAACCCAAGGAGGGGTCGCTATGAGTCGAGTCTGACTCGACGGCACATAACAACAACAACAACAATAAATTAAATGCAAATAAACTATTGTTTTAGAGTAGGTAGTTCAATATACCTCCTACTATTAACTAAATTAGTCCAATTCTCCATGTTTCCATTTTTTTTTTTAAATTACAATAATCCAAATCTCTATGTTCTCAAATTCTTCATATCTGTCCAAGGCTGAGAGAGGTTTATTAAAATCTATCTTGACAATTTTGTTTCTGTCCTTTTGTTTTTATTTTATACCTTCCTGCCAGTTTTCACTTAATATATTTGAATGTTGTATTATTTGGCACACATCTTTCTTCTTGCCCCTCTCTTCCTCTACTGTTGTGTGTGTTGATGCATTCATTTTCCTTTCTAATTTCCAGTGCTCAGTGGGCATTCATGGAATGTGATCTACTAAGCTCGCATCTCCTACACCCCCCCCCCCAAAGCAATGGAATTTGTTATTAGGGCTCATTGAGAGGAGGATTCTTCCAGGTCTTTTTGTTTGTGGATACAGTGTCTCCCAGGACACACTGTACTTTAATCATGCTCCTACCTCCTTTCTTAGGCTATTACTTTCTGAGAGTTTCTTTAGCTTAAAAAAAAAATGGTATCTAGTCAAGTCCAACTCATGGCAGCTCCATGAGTCATAGTAGAACTGCGTTCCATAGGGTTGTCAATGCTAATTGTTCATAGATTGCCAGGCCTTTCTTCCAAGGCACCACTGGGTGGACTTCAATCTCTAACCTTTTAGTCAGAAGCTGAGCGCTCAGCCATTTGTACCACCCACTGACTCCAGTTCGCTATCCTAAGAGTATGGAAATACGGGAGAATAGGAAGAGAATATAATATTCTGCTTGCCTGGAGCTCTGGTGGCACAGTGGGTAAGGCCTCTGGCTGGTAATAAGAAGGTCAGCAGTTCAAATCCACCAGCCACTCTGTGGAAGGAAGACAGGGTGGTCTACTTTGGTAAAGATTTACAACCTTGGAAACCCAATGGAGGTTGCTATGAGTTGAAATCAACTCGATGGCAGTGAGGTTTTTTTTTTTTTTTTTTTTAATAGAAAGACTACTGCTAAGCAGAGTTCAAATGTCTGAGCTGTGCTGTGTGGTGGCAAACAACAGGAGCAGAAAAAAAAATACACCTACTACTCTTTCAAGGAGGTAGACTTTCTATTTTATGAAGTGGTGCTTGCATAGGCTAACAACTGTGTTCTTGCTCATTACTCATCAGCTTAATAATCATTTTTCCCCCATATTTCTGGCACTTAGTTTCCTGTTGGTCTTAGTTTTCTGTGTTAAAGTTTTCCATTTTCATATGTACATTGTTGGAGATTGGGGGAGGCAGTGCCAGGGGATATTGGCCAGTTGCCATTTTATAACAGAAGCCTGCCGTTATCTACATTTAATGGTTATAAAATAATGAGGGCATTTGTTGGTAGTACTTTTACTTACTCATTCCAACAAACCCTGGGACAGATTTTCCTAGTGATCAATTAAATTCAAAACCTTCTCTGTGCAGACATTTTAAGAAACAATATACCCAATACCCAGTTGAATTAAAAATGATTTGAACTCCAGAGTATAATGATTAGGGCTATAACAGAGTGTGGTTGAAAGGTTTATGGTACACCAGAGATGAGATGTTTTCTCCCTGGGAAATAGGAAAGTTTATAAGGAAACATGAGACGTAAGTGCAATCTTAGGATGTAAATAGGTATTCAGAGGCTGGGTAGAAAGGGGATAGCATTCTTGGAAGAAGGCAAACCAGTCACATAAGTGAGGCATGAGATCAGGAAGTGGTGGTAGGGTGTCAGCTATTAAGCTAAAGAGGTTTATGAGCCCCAATTTGTGCAGATGGTGAGCTGGAATGGAGAAAGGTGGATGGCAGGGAGATCAGATGTTAGAGCAGTTAAAATCAACTAGGCAAGGAAGATGGGGAATGAAGCCAAGCTGCAGCAACTGCAGAGATGCAGAGGAAATGACAGGTTTACAACTAAGGAGTGAAGAGGCAGAGAAGGAGGGATGTGTAGTTTGAGCATTGTTTAGTTCTTTTGATCTGTCAGTTGTGTAAGGTACAGTGGTTAAAGCTATTCATATGCAAACTAAAGCATTTCTATTTTCATTATTTGCAGATCAACATTTTGCTTGCTGTAGGTTATCATTCACATGTTTGGGTTGTGATCGAATAAGTCTACTGTTTTTTTTTTTTTTTTTTTACATCTCTGTACTAAAAGTAATATATTTCTTATGGTATGAATAGTCACTTATTAAAAAATAGTTGCATTTCCAGTGATGGAAAAACTAAGACACAAATCTGATTGATCAAAAATCTTGAAGAATCCCTGATAGATTTAGGTGGGTAACTAATTCTATGTTTGATTTCCAATCACTCTTTTCATTAGGTTTATCTATTTTTCTTGCTAAATAAAATCCATGTATCTATCTGAATAATCATGATAATTTATCAGTTAAAATGGAAGTAATTTTTATATCTTTAGTATACTTTCAGTAAGTTTTAGTTCCAATGTATGTATTTATTTTGTCTGTTTCATATAGGTGTGGTTAAAATAAATCATAAGAGATACAAAGTAGAATTATTTCCCTAAAGTTTTGAGAAAACTAATATTCTATTCAGAGAACCAAATGGTGTTATCCAACTGAAAATATTATTTATCCCCTCAAAGGAATCTCTACCCATTACCCACAATTCAGTTAGATTGATTTACTCCTCATGATATGTTTGAGTTTCTTCTCAATATCAATTATCTTTTTTTTTATTCAACTGAAATATATATATATATATATATATGTATGTATTCTTAAGCTGTATTACTGAGACATATTCTACTAATGGGAAAATAAACAGTAAGACTGAAAATATTTAATATACACAGAATTGTTTGAACAGCTTAAAATACCCATCTCATAAACTCATGATACATTTATTGTTTTCTGAAACTGAGAAAGAAATTTTCATTTGTTCTAGTCAGATAATTTTTAGGGAGGTGCTGGAAATATACATGTATATAAAACAAGGTTTAGTAAGTTGGTGATGTGATAAGAAACAATGGTCTTTCCACATTCTAGTACAGAGGTAAAAATCTTTAGAAAATACTGAAGTTTGAACTGTGATATTCATGCCAGAAATCAATGTTAACATGTTTAGTGATGCACTTGTTTTAATCTCAAAACATAACTTGTTAACGATTATATAATATTAGTTTCCAAACATTAAAAAAAAAATAACTCTAATAAAGTTTCCAACACTATTATAATCAACATGCAGAACCTGGTTTTCATTTTCCACTTTGCATGGAGAGGCAATTCTTAAAGTACTGAGGAGCAAGCTGTACTTGAAGATGGCTGAGCTTTACTAGTGCTTAGATCTCTTATATTCCTACTCAATTTTCAAGACATTCTTTCATTTGATAAGGATGCTTTGGAATCTGAATTTTAACTGTAGCTGCGTACATTTAAGCATGCAAATATGATCAGTCCCCACATTATGAAAGAGTTCTGTTCCTAAGTCTATCTTTAAGTTGAATTTGTATGTAAGTCAGAACAGTTAGGTATGGTTTGTATCTAATGTCAGTTGGTAAAATGTATATCTCAGTATATAAGAGATAGTGTACCTTTCTATGCATAAAAGATGTTAAAGAAACAGTTCTAGATACATTAAAACATCTTTAACATAATAATACAGTAATACTAATGTTTTGATGTGCATTGCAAGGTAATGCTGGTTTGTTTTTACAAACCATTGTATGTACCTCAAATTTTTAATATAATAGGGTATATGGGGGTTGCCTTGTAATTACAGGTTGTATGTAAGTCGGACGTTTGTAACCTGGGGACTGCCTGTATACACACTGTATATTATTTTGCTTTTACAGTAATTATTTTCATTTATGAAATTCTAAATCCGATGTTAAATATTGAATATTTTGGTTAAGTGACAGCTTGTGCTAGCTTTAGGATATTCCTGCTTGATAATTATTCATGAGAAGAACAGCTGAAAACAAACTAGTTATACACCTTGGCAAATTACTGTGATTGTAATTCTGTGAAATTTCCCCATGGCCATGTGACTTTATTATAAGTACTCTAAGAGTGCAGATGTCCAGAATGTTGTCGTTGTCACAAATGTTATTCTTATATTCAAAGTTTTTGAATTACTCTTTACTGCTTCAGAGCAAACGTGAGAAAGGAGATGAGACATGCAATATGTATGATAGAACATATGCAGCTCCTTCGGTGCCTACCCGCCCCTTGGTTTGGAGTGGGCATGGTGCTTACATATTGTGTTCCTATAAAATACAGAAGCACTGGTATTTGGTGAAATCTTGATGTGATGAAAACATTTCTTACTAAATGTTAAGAAAAAGGGAAAATAGCCCCAATTTATCACGCTTCAAAAAAAAAAAAAAAAAAGCCTAAAATCAAATGTGATTTCTCTACTCCTTTTCCCTTTCAGTTTCTTCCCCATATGGTTCCTGAAATGTTCCTCCATTTAAATGGATTTTAAAGCTCATTCCTTATAGTTCCTAGAGCATTCATTGCTTTTGAGAAAAAAAAAAAAGAAAAAAGAAAAACATTTTAGCATGTGCTATTTTTGTTATTCTAATTAGCAAAAACAGCTGGTCCTGTGCAGCTCAGACTGTAGTCTTTTTCAACACATTGTTCAGATTTTTTTTTCTTCTTCTGTCAAGCTACAGGCTACCACCTCTCCTCTTCCCACACAAATCAACCCCCAAAACACCTGCACACACAACCTTAAATATCACCTACATCTGCCACGAAAGGAAAAGGGAAACAGACTCTCTTGCCTGGTTGCTGGGCAGGGCACATGCACAAATTATCCAGAAGGTGAATAAAAGTCATTCGCAAGGCACTCATTACTTCACTGGCTTTCCATTCACCAAACACTTTACTCTGGTGTCTCAAAAGAGCACCTATCTTATAGGTTATTTTGTTTTTTGTTTGGCTTCCTTTTTATTTTATCTATTTATTTAGTCAATTCTTTTTGACAAGTGGGAGTAGCCTCTTTTAGCCTCTTGTGGAATCAGAGATTGAAAAATTGGATAATCAAACCTTACTCACAATTTGATATCTTTCAAAGGCATATGACTGCCAATGATCATTGGAGCTGATCAAAGTTACACTGTTTCCATGGCAACGAATCCCCATTTTGTTTATATGGAGGGGTACACACCACAGGAGAATAATGCTGAGACACATTAAATTTGTGTTGTTGAATTAAAATGTGGACTAGTTAGTTGCCTTTTTACCTGCAAAATGTTAAGAGTGAGTTGAGTGGGTGCTTATCAGTTTGATTAAAAAAGAGGAAGGATAGGTGAGGACAAAAATATCATATAGAGATAGTCATTATGGAAAAGTTAAAAAAAAAAATTGAAATGTTTCAAAAGTATGTTTCCATGATGGGGTCCAGGGGTAAGCTAATAGTTTTTATTTGGTTTTGTTATTGACATATTTCATGAGCTTAAGACTCTCCAAGATCTGCAACTCTTCTTCTCTTTTCCAGATTTAAAAAGGATTACAAGCGGATGCGTCTTTCACGTTTCTATTTGCTTTTCCTTTGAGCTGGAACGAATTCTTAATCCTGTACCATTAATCTGCCAGGAAAAAAAATGTGGTATGATTATTACATTTTAATTTCCAGTGGTTTCTGACCTCCTTTTGTCAAATTTTAGGGTTGAATGAAGCTTTTTGTGTTTTTAGTTTCTAAGATATCATCTGGTCATGAAGGTGATAAGTCATTAATTGTTTCCTATGATTTATTGACACCTCATGCTGTTTTACTGTTTTTGAACAAATTAAACAAAATGTTCAACAATTTTTTCTTCTTCACGGAATATAATTTAGATGGTTTATTTAAACTTTTTATCACATTCAAACACAAGCACTCATTGCCACCTCACCCAGTCTTTCTCTGTGCACAGCTCTCCTCATCTAGCCTCCATGTCAAAAAACCTGCACTATAATCTTCATCCAATAGGGAACCATCATTTCCCTCATCTCCTCCAGAAGCCTCTAGGAATCACTGACTCATATTTTTTTAAATAAACAAGACTCTATCAGATGTCCAAATATCAGTTCCTTTCTGTTGGGACTTGTTATTTTGTCTATCTACCTCTTTATACTTCTCTCATTAGTATTCAAAATATGGATTCCACAAATATTTGAAGTGACTGCCTCTTTCAAGGGCTGTGTTGACATGTAAGATGTGATCCCAGTCTGGGAGTTTATAATCTTGTTAGGAGAAAGGAAGAGAAACCAACACTCACTGACAGTCTCCTATGTACCAGTGTCCCTGCTCAGCACTTGATGTATGTATATACATCCTTGAATCTTTACATGCATTAGAGGAGGTGAGAAGTATCATTATTATACACGTGAGGAAACTGAGTTACGCAGAGATTAGGCAACTTTTTTAAGGCCATATAATGGCAGAGCAACACTTACGGTCTGCTGTACCTTATCCTGAGATCCATGTTTGCTGTTCCAGGCCACATTGGTGATACAACAAATACAGGTATACCTGCCATATAAAATATGATGAAAGGATTGTCACATGAATGCTAGTGGTAATACTTGCTTCAGAAGGGAAGGACTTGTAAAAGCCTCTTCTACCCACAAGTCCCTGGGTGGTGCAAAGAGTTATGACACTTGGCTGCTAATCAAAAGGTTGAAGGCTCCAGCCCACCCAGAAGCACCTTGGGAAAAAGGTCTGGTGATCTATCTACTCCTGGAAAATAAACCATTAAAAATACTACAGAGCACAGTTTTATTCTGACACACATGGAATGGATGCTATAGAAACTGGAACCAGGATGGTCAGGGACAATTCTGAGGTGGAGGTAGCATTTGAAGAGAGTATGAGAAGTGCAAAATTTTTTTAGGGGAATATAGAGCCTAGAGGACCACATGCCCTGCCACCTAGGTCCACCATAAATGCTTATCAGTGCTTATTAGGGTGTTTACATTGTATACTTAGAAAAACAGGGATGAGATCTTATGTGTTTTTTTTTTTTGCTGTTGTATTTCTCTTGACTTCCATCTGAATAACGTTCAGTTGTAATTTCCAGCAGGAGCCTTGCTTTATTTATTTATTTTTTTAATGCCTGAATTAACTATTAAAAAATAGCTATTCTAGAATTTGACTGCTAACCAGAAGGCTGGTGGTTCAAACCCACCAGCTGCTCTGCAGAAAGAAGATAGGGCCATCTACTTCCATAAAGATTTACTGCTTCGGAAAAAATGGGGTTCACTGTGAGACAGAATCAACTCAATGGCAACGAGGTTGGTTTTTCTTGTTTAGGATGGTATATGGTGGATGATATAATATGATATATTGATATGATATGATATAGCAGGGATTGTGGGGCTGGTGCGAGATCGGGCAGTGTTTCCTTCTGCTGTGCATGGGGTCGCTATGAGTCGGAAACGACTCAACAGCACTTAACAACAACAACAACAACATATCCCTAGTTCATTGAGCTATAAGGCCCTTGGGAGCGGCAGCCTTTGCTATTCGAATTAAATCAATGAAGAACTGGTATAGCTAAAATGAAATTCAGATAGAACCCGTTACACACTGGTTTACTGTCTTAACTTCTGCTTTTCTCCTATCATGCTTTGATAAGCTGCTAACATTTCAGTGAGATTCTTTTATGATTGCTAGACTTACTGTTAAACAGAGAGAAGTAGAGAAGTAGAACACATGACAAATAATCCAGTAGAACCACAAGAGAAGAGGTCTCTAACCAGACATTCAGTTGGGTAACTGTAATAAGGCAACCATCTTTCACTGCCTCAGTTTCCTTATCTATTTAGTAAGAATGTTAATAATTCAAGTATCACTAAAGTCACAAGGAGTGAAGTGTTGAATAGTTCTTTTTTTTTTTTTTTTTAACTGAGTTGATATTGGGAGCTCTGGTAGCATAGTGCCTAAGGCATTTGAGTGCTAACCAGAAGGCTGGCGGTTCAAACCTACCAGCCACTCCTCAGAAGGGAGGTTGGGCAATCTAGTTACTTTGTGATACCGCCTCAGAAATGAGTTGGGTCTGACTTGACGGCACATAACAACAAGAAGTTGATATTAATTTATTACAGCCACTTTAGGGAGAGGGTTATTTTCCAAATAAAGCTATCTTGTCATCTCAAAGAGGTCCTATCTACATTCCTCTTCTTAGGGAAGCAAAGGCTGCACAAATGCTATGTGACTGTCCAACACTCCTGTCATCATAGTGGGAACCTGCAAGCTGGGGAGCACCTCTACACCGACGCTATCCCACAGGATGAGTCTGTTAGCCCAAGACTTCAGGGAAAATACA
>NW_006921633.1:8120726-8145073 GCF_000298275.1 Orycteropus afer afer
AACCAGACGGCTGGTGGTTCAAACCCACCAGCCACTCCTTGGAAGGAAGGTTGGGCAATCCTACTTCCGTAGTGATACTGCCTCGGAAACCCAAGGAGGCGTTGCTATGAGTCGGGGCCGACTCGATGGCACATAACAACAACAACAACATACGTATACGTATATATATATATATGTATATATATTTTATTTTTAATCTTTTTCTTGAAGCATATCCTTGGAGATATCTTCCTTCTTCTTTTTTTTTCATTTTACCCATCAGCTCTCTCCTTCCTCAGAGAATAAAAGAACAAAGCTGCTAAGTTTAGGGAACAAAATTCTTTTAAAAAAATTATTACATAATTGTATTAAGTCAGTGGTCAAGTATCTTTAAACCACTTAACTCATGTTTCAAAATCTACTCAGTGTTTTCCAGAAGGCAAGTTAATCAGCTGGCAAACATGTTCCTAGTGTAATGATCACTGACGGGTTATCTGTAAGAAAACCTTTCACACCACATTCCAAACCATTATTGGAGTATTTTTCAGGCTGTTTTGACCTTGTTTAAAGAAGCAGGGAGAGTGGATCCTACTGCTTTGGTTTACAACTTGAAGCACACATTGGGGAATTTTGAAAACATTCTCTTCAAAGTCTACAGGAGGCTGTTGCCAAGGGGAACTGTTGGGAGACCACAGCTATATAGTTACCTGTTAGCTCCATTCCCCACCCCAACCCCCCGCCCTGAAAGTCTTTTGAAGACTTTGAAGTCTTTTGAGTTTTCAAAATGGGCCTTCAGACTGGATGGCAGGGAAATGGGGTTTTCGGGGAGGGGGAGCCCTCACTCACTCCCACGTGTTGTTTGGGTCTGTGGAGGGTGCAGCAGGTTAAAGATAAAGTTGTGAACTTGGCATCCATCTTTGGCATTGTCTTGTTCCTTTCCACAATAGGTCGTCCAATTAACAAGGGCATCAGGCCCTTCTCACATCATACCAGGGGAACTGCTCCAACTTTCACTCACTTGACTCATATCTAGAGTATTAGGGTTTCAGTAATTGCTCAATTATTTATAAAGTATTAAATAGATTTTGTGTGAAAACAAAGTTTCCCGGAATATATTTGTATCATCAGAATTTAAGCTCATGTTCCTGATCAAGTCTTTCTACCCCTAAGTCTCTGAGTGGCTTTTCTACCCAGGGCTATTTTAATCTAACAAGGAGGAACACACTCATAAAAGAAATCTCAATTTGTTAAGCCTGATATTATGCACGCAATGACTAGATTTGACAATAAACTGACTTTTGCATTTTAGTGAGTGGTAAATGAACGGATTGAAGCCACTGCTTTTAGAAATGGGCTCCTTCTGTTCCTCTATCTAAATTTCATACTAGAAGGAAAGTTGTTTTGCAGGTATGGTCCTTTTGCCTGGAGGTTGATCTTAATTTACTTGAAATGATGTTTGGTTTTTTTTTTCCTTCTTTCCATTAAAGTTTTCATTCTATTCAAGTCTAGAGCTTTGAAAAACTGTAGCAAGTATATAGATCCTTTGTGATTTAGAGGTTTTATGTGTATATTCAACCTGTAGTAAGACAGCAAATATTCTCCTTCACAGACATGGAGAAATATTGCTGAAAATAAGTGAAAATGACAATGGGGCTTAATGAATTCCATGAAGCCATGGGAAAACAAGAGACAGCAAATGATTTTTTTCCTTCTTCTTTCTTTTCTACACATTCTTTTTCTTTCATTTTTTGAATACAAGAAACTAGATAAGCTTAAGTGGAAGATTCTGGTTTAATTAATGATGGTAACAGGAGTCTAGTAGTATAGGTAAACAGATAACCACAATAAGAAAAAAAAAATTCACTTATATCATCTCCGCTCTATGGATCATGATGGAGACATCTTTTTCATTGTTCCTTTAAGTAGTAGGAAATGAAGAGGGTTAACTTTTCCCAGCCTTCTGTTAAAGAAGTGGCCTCCCTTTGCCTTCCTGGCTACAAATTTGTAGAATAAAAGCAACATTACACATACTTTGAGAAGAGGAAATTAACCACTTTTACAAACTCACTGCCATTGAGTTGACCCCGACTCATAGCGACCCCTCCTTGGATTTTTGAGGCGGTATCACTATGGACATAGATTGCCCAACCTTCCTTCTGACAAATGGCTGGTGGGTTTGAACTGCCAGCCTTCTGGTTAGCAGTCAAATGCCTTAGGCACTACGCCACCAGAGCTCCTTTTTTTTTTTGGATATTTGGAAAATAAGAAAAGTCATATTCTTGTTTACATAGAATTCATCATGCATCCTCTTGTCAAGGAGCATTGCCATTATCAGAATGAACTTGTAATAAAGACAGAAGCCTTGGAATTTAGTCCTCTTCTTGTAGCTATCACCTGCTAGGATATAGAATTCCTCTGGTCTTCATTAGGTGCTATATGTAATGGGAATAATACTTGATGGACCAGAAATGAAAAACTGGAAAAATGTAAGGCCTTGAGATTCCTTCCAGATATATGTGCAATTTTGAGGTGAACATATGATAGGCACTGCTAATACTAATGATTTCCCATGGGCTGTGGTAAAATACCACCACTCATCTGTCAGTTTGTTGTGGTGTGGTGGCTTGTGTATTGCTGTGATGCTGGAAACTATGCCACCATTATTTCAAATACCAGCAGGGTCACCCATAATGCACAGGTTTCAGCAGAGCTTCCAGGCTAGCATAGACTAAAATAGAAGGCTTGGCAATCTACTTCAGAAAAGTAGAATCACGGCAAAACATTGTGTAACATACTGCTGAAGGATGACACCAGTAGGTTGGAAGGTATTCAGAGCCCACAGCTGGCACAACAATGAACTCGAGCATATCAATGATCATGAAGCTGAAGCAGGACTGACAACATTTTGTTCTGTTGGGTATGAGTCACCGGGAATTGTAGCAGACTTGATGACAACTATTTACAACAATAACATAGTAAAATTAGTCTTCATACTAGACAATGAAATAAGAAATAGTGGTAAAAGCCCTGATAGCAATCCAGTTTTATCTCAAAAAACATTTCAAAGCTATCAGAATAAACAAGAAAAGACTCTGTGGACGATTATCAAGTTATTACAGACAGTGGATTAAGTCTGAATGATGCTAGTTTACCTGGTTAGTTACTGTTGCCATTTGTCTCTTTCCGGCTGCCCAGTAAATCATGTTGTCATTGTTGTTAGGTGCCCTTGAACTGGTTTTAATTCAGAGTGACCTTGTGTACAATGGAACAAAACACTGTCTGGTCCTGCACCATCCTCACAATTGTTGCTATGCTTGAGTCCATTGTCACAGCCACTGTGTCAATCCATCTCCTTGAGGGTCTTCCTCTTTCTTGCTACTATACCAGACATGATATCCCTCTCCTAGGACTGTTCCCTTCTGATGATATGACCAAAGTATGAGAGACGAAGTCTAGACATTTTTGCTTCTAAGGAGCATTCTGGCTGTACTTCTTCCAAGACAGATTTGTTCATCCTTCTGACAGTCTATGGTGCACTCAATATTCTTTGTCAACACCACAATTCAAATGCACCAATTCTTCTGTGCTCTTCTTTATTCACTGCCCAACTCCCACATGCATATGAGGCTATTGAAAGTACCATGTCTTGAGTCAAGCATACCTTAGTGTTCAAAATGACATCTTTGCTCTTAAGCACTTTAAAGATATCTTTTGCAGCAGATTTGCCCAATGCAATATGTTGTTTGATTTCTTGACTGCTGCTTTTATGATTGTTGATTGTGGATCTAAGTAAGATGAAATCCTTGATAGCTTCAGTCTTTTCTTTGTTTATTATGATGTTACTTATTGGTCTACTTGTGAAGATTTTTGTTTTCTTTAAGTTGAGGTGTAATCCATACTCTGAAGGCTGTATGTAGTCTTTGATCTTCATCAGTAAGTACTTCAAGTCTTCTTCACTTCCAGCAAGTAAGATTGTGTCATCTGCATATTGCAGGTTGTTAATGAGTCTTCCTCCAATCCTGATGCCGTGTTCTTCTTCATATAGTCCACCTCCTCGGGTTATTTGCTCAGCATACAGATTGAATTAGTAAATCATCGGCAGAATGAAACCTCATTCATTTCTCTGGTAAACTAGCTTTTGACTATCCAAGGATGGACCTGCCACATTTTTGACATGTTATCATACTAGGGGTCTAAAATAACTTATTCAACTCATTTGTTGTTTCCTTTCCTTTTTTATTTTTATTTTTCCCCCATACTCATGAAACCTGCAACTTGGACACTTAAAAAACAATAGAATACTTAATCACATGTCCAGTTACTAGGTTGCATAACGAATTATTCCCAACTCACTGGCATAAAACAATTATTAATTAGACTCATTGGTTCTGTGGGTCAGGAATACAGACAGGACACAGTGGTGACAGCTTGTTTCTGCTCCACAATGTCTGGGGCCTCAGCTGGAGGACTTGAAATCTAGGGACTGGAATCATGTGAAGTTTGCTCATTCATATTTCTGGCAGTCGATGCCAACTGTAGACTGAAACTTAACTGAGGCTATTGACCAAAACTCGTATGTGTGGCCTCTCCATGTGACCTAGGCTTGCTCATGGCATGTTGAGAGAGAGCTAGGCAAGAGCTGTGCTCTTTCGTCAATCTAGTCTGGAAGTCCATAGCAACATCACTTCATTCCATTGGTTGGAAGAGTTGTAAGCCTGCCCAAGTTCAAACCACACCCATTGCCATCAGGTTGATTACAACTCATAGTGTCCCTATAAAACAAATAGGAGTGCCCCATTGGGTTTCCAGGGCTGCACATCTTTATGAAAGCAGATTGCATCATCATTCTCCTGTGGAGTGGTGGGTAGGTTTGAACTCCCTACTTTTGGGTTCACAGCTGGGCACTTAAACACTGTGCCACTTGGGCTCCTTGCCCAAGTTCAAGGGTGAGAGAAATAGACTCCACCTCTTCATGGGGAGAGAGAAGATTCTAAAAAGTGCTTGTGTTATTGCAAATATTGTTGTAGCCATTTCTGAAAAATGTAATCTGCCATGACTACCTGTCCCTAAACATGCAGAAGTTGTAAAATAGATGTAGCTAAGTAAGTATCCAAAGCAAAAAATAACTGATATTAAACAGGTGCCTTGCTTCCATTTACTATGGAGGGCAATTTCCCTTGAGGAGAAAGAAACCGGAAACAATTGTAAGCAGAGTCATCTCTGACAATTTAATCACATGGCTTGTGAATTCTAAAACAATAAATTATTCCCAAATTAAATACAAAGTGCTAAAAGCACATTGCAAAATCAAATGCAAATGTTTATTAGACTGACTGCTCTTCTGGATTTTTCAGGATCTGAGCATCTTTCCATTGGATTGGGTATTCTAGTTTCTAATTTCTCTTCTAGTGCTCCAGTGTTAAAAATGACAGGGGTAATTGAAAAGCACTTGGCTGCTAACTGAAAGATTGGCTGTTGGAACCCACACAGTGGCTCCATGTGATAAAGGTTTGGTGATCTGCTCCTATAAAGATTACAGTTTAGGAAACCCTCTGGGGCATTTCAGCTCCGTCCCATGGGATTGCTATGAATTAGGATCAACCTGACCACACCAAACAGCAACAGTAACTAAATGTTAACCCTTTGGAATGGAAGTGAGATCAGAAACAATCACTCATCACATATTTATTAAATATCTGCTATATTTAAGGTATGCTAATTGTTTTCTATGTAATGTACAGTGATTAATAACCAAGCAGTGTCTACATTCAGTAGCAATGTATTAACAATAACTATCATTAATTGAACACTTAGTATATTCCTCACACTGTGGTCACACTTGACACATAATGTTATCATTCTTACAATATGGATTCAATCCAGTATCAATATCAATCATTTTACAGTTGAGCAAACTATTTAGGAGAGTTGACTGTTTGCTTAAGAAGCTCTGGAGGTGTAGTGGGCAAAGAATTTTGCTGCTAACTAGGAGGTTGGCAGTTCAAACCCACCAGCTGCTTCATGGGATGAAGATGAAACAATCTACTTCTGTAAAGATTTACAGGCTTGGAATCCCAATGCGTGTGCTATGAGTCAGAATTGACTTGCTGGCAGTGGGTTTGGTTCGAGGTTCTTTATTTCTTTATTTTTTTTTTTAATTGCTTGCTTAAGTTTTTGCAGCAAGTAGATAAAAAACCTTAGAATCAAAATTTACTTTTTTGGACAGAAAATAACTTGTGTTTCTTTCTTTCTTTTTTACTAGGCTGCACTGCTTCTTCCAAGAACCATCCTACTGGTGAGGGAGAAGTTGAGAAAGATACATGTATAAGCATGTGTAGTATAAGGTGAAATTTGATAAATATCATCAAAATTTACGGGAGGCAGAAAAACTTACTTCATAGAGCAATTAGGGAAAAGATCATGGAATAGGTGGCATTTGAATTGAAGGACTAGTAGGATTTTAACATGTAGAGATGGGGATCCACTAAAATAATAATAATAAAATCTGAATAAACATAAGAAATTAAGAATGTTAAAGTGTTTGACACTTTTGTCCACAATTGTTATCTAGGCTAAGAGAAACAAACATTAGAACAAAGTAACTTAAGTACGGAGTGCATGGAGACATTCGGGGAATAGCAAATCCTGTAGTTTAGAAAGATCCATGTTGGGAGACTGATGAATTAGGAGTCTGAGAAAGCAAGCTAAATCTATATCATAAAGGATCACATGTGGCAGCTAACAGAAGCTCAATTAGGAGTTCAGTGAGAGCAGCCAAAGGCGTTTGCAAAGAGGAGTGGTGACATGGCCAGAGCGGGGCATCAGGAAGAGGAATCCAGCACTACCTAAGATGCGTGAAAGTGTTTAGATACAGTAATGCTAGGAGAATTGAAATAATTCAGTAGATAGTGGTGAGGGTTTCAATGCTATTGGTGATGGGGGCTAAAGAGATAGAGAATGAAGTGTGCTGGCATTTCCATAAAACTCAAACTGCAATTATGAAGCAAAGGGAAGAACCATTTGTTATTATGTCTATGTTTCTCACTAACTGGCCAGTGATCTATTAAAGTACACTTGCCTCTTCCCTTGGATTATCTCTCTCTCTCTCTTTTTCACTTTATTAAGTCTACTCTCTTGGGTCTGTACTGAACACCTGCATCTAATTTGGAAATGTGTTGTCATGGCTTCTGTTAAGACTGTTCTGCATTTGGAAATTCATTTTCTATTCCGTTTATTTCGATTAAATGCTTTGCTATTAGATTTCTTACAAGTAATACCCCCTGAATACAAAGTCAGAAAATAATATTAGCAGCAGTGAAAGTGCTGAATTGCTGGTCAGTGTTGTTAAGGGCAAGAGGCAGAGAGGGATAACAGTGAACATTGTAAGCAATTTTGCAGAGGAAGTTTATCCAATTTTTACTCCTGAAATAGTTCAGATTAAAAAAAGAAGAAGAAGAAGAAAGAAAGAAATTATGTGCTTGGTTCATTCTGTTAAACATTTCCCTGTCCCTGTGCCCCTCAAGGTAGGTCTGTGCACATGGAGAGGTTAATATTAATATTGCCTTTTTACAGCTAAATTATCTGGCTTTAGAACCATTCACAGATTCTATTAAAGACCCCTATGGAGGATTGCTTCTTCAAATAGGCATTTTAATTCACCCGGGTACAATAAGGTGTTACCTTCCTTTCATTAATAAAATGGGAACTCATAAAGAAAACCAGATTATCTTGAATTTATGATCAAGTAATTTTGTTTCTCTTAGCCTGGATAATAATTGTGAAACATCATTTTCCCCCTTCTTTCCTTTTCCCTTCGTACACTTCGACATTCTTAATTTCTCATGTTTATTTATCTTTTTTATTTTAATTTGACAAGGAAAGCTATCTAGGACCCCAGGAGGCAAACACTGCGACTCAAGAATTGGTCCTTTCCATCTTCAATTTAATGAAATAATAAGCCAGTAATTGATTTATATTTATATTTACATTTGCCTTACAAATTCAGGGATTTTTGTCACCTTTATTGTAATTCCATAAGTAGTCACTAAATTACTTCAATGAACTTTATTTTCCCTTTCCTTTCTCAATGACTGAAGCCTTTTATTTTAGTCCAGGGGCTTTGTTCAGCTCTCAAGTTTCCCATCTCTTTCTCCCATACCTCAAATTTTAGTTTTTCTTTCAAATCGTCCTTCTTATTATTTTTTTCTGACACTTTAGTGCCTTCATTCAAATTTGCTCAAAATGATCTAGCTTTGTGTCTTTCTGTTTTCTCCACAATCACATCTTAGGTATTTGGAGGAAGACAGGCTTCTTGTATTAACAACTCAGAACACAGCTTGGTACTGGTAAGCCAGGCAGCTGAGGAGCTCTGGTGGTGCAGTACACAAGGCATTTGGCTGCTAAACAGAAAGTTAGTGGTTCAAGCCCACCAGCTGCTCTGCAAGTGGAAGATGAATGTATCTACCTTCCATAACGATTTACAAACTTGGACACCCAGTGAGGGTCATTGTAAGTCAGAGTCAACTCCATGGCAGTGGATTTGGTTTTTCAGTTTGGAAGCCAGCAAGCCAGGCTCCTGAGCTTTCCAGCAGCTTTTTATAAAATCCTTTTACTCAAACTGCGATCTTCTGGGGCCTTCCTGTATTCAGAGACTTGTTGCTTTATGCATGCTTATTTAGGAATACATATTATCTGGTAAGGAGCTCTGGTGGCGTAGTGCCTAAGGCACTTGACTGCTAATCAGAAGGCTGGCTGTTAAAACCCACCAGCCACTCCTCCAAAGGAAGGTTGGGCAATCTACCTCCGTAGTGATACCGCCTTGGAAACCCAAGGAGGGGTCGCTGTGAGTCAGGTCTGACTCTGGCAAATAACAACATAATCTGGTAACAACTTAAAAATCTCCCCCTTACCCTGCAGTTGCTGTCAGTTGTATTTTGACCCGTGTGGACCCCTGTGTGTCAAAGTACAGCTGTGCTCCACAGGGTTTTCAGTAGCTGACTTTTTGGAAGTAGATTGCCATGGCTTTCTTCTAAGGAGCCTCTGGGTGAACTCAGACCTCCAACCTTTCAGTTAGCAGCCAGGTTATTAACAGTTTGAACCACCCAGGGACTAATAAAAATTAGCAATAGCTTATTAATAGGCAAATTGTGGGAAAAAAGATCGTTACATGCAGGCAAATGACATCAGAAATGAGAGCTGACAGCCTGATATTTGGAGAAAATATAAAATACTTAGAAATCCCTAACTGCATTACTACTGATAAATGTGATCTCTGGAGTAACTTTGGTGTGCTGGGTGCTTTTCTCTAATCACCTAATTTAATTCCACAGTTTTGGTGTAAGTATTCCCGTTTTACACATGGACAAATTTAGGCTGAGAAGTTAAATTGTCAAACTGTCAGAGCTAGTAAGTGAGAATACCAGAATTGTCCCCTGGTCTGTCTGACTCCCAAAGTCATGATGTCATTCTGCTTCATTACACTACCTCAATGTGTTGTAATGTATGTCCATTTATTATTAATATTTTGTGTTAGGAAATAAACATTTTAGGTGAGAGATTACTTATGTGGAGTTTACTCATGTGGACTTGACTCCAACAATGAAGTAAGATAAATTATTTCAACATAATCCTGATATAATAATTTCAGGAAACTTGAGTCCTAGTTTAGGTTGTTCTTAAATTTAAAAAAAGTCCTCCATGAAATATCTGTATTCATTCATTCATTTACTTCATGTAAGAAACATTGAATGAATATGAGGTACAGGGAAACACTGTCTTGAGGATTCTACTAGATCAAGAAAACAAAACAAAGCAAAATAGAAAAAGCCTCCAAAGTGTAATTTCAGTAAAATTTTGGTAATTGTTGAAATAGCACCTCTCTTCATCCACCTCATCCTCCTAATTGTCTCTAGAAATTTTTTTCTAAAACCCCAATCTAATAGTGTCACTCTGGCTTTACACCTCTGACAACTGCCTTTCCCTGAAGTCAGTTCAGATTCTTGGCCCTTTAGAACCTGATGCCATCCTGCCTTTTCTGTCTCGTAGTTGAGCCACTCCCCACCAGAACTCAGCCCTCCTATACTGCTTCCCTTTCTTCCCCATGCCTGGCACATCCACGTCTCCGGCTTCTGCTCTTGCTGCTTCCTCCTGGGATGTGCTGTGTCACTGTTGTTTACATGGTGAGTCTCTGTTCATTCTTCAGGACCCAACTTGAGTGGTTTCACTCCTCTGAATCTTTTGTAGACTACCTGCTCTTCCTTAGCAAAAAGAAAAGAAAAAAGTCCATCTTTCCATAAAACTTTATGTTAGAGCATTTTACACAATAGTATAATATAAAATTACTTTTGTTTAACTATCTCTGACTAGAGCATGAATCCTTCTAGAATACAATAATATTATATTCATTTTTGTATCCTGAGTCCTCAGAATTCTGGCACATACTTGGGCATCCATAAAGGTGGGTTGAAAAGAATAGGAAAGAAGGAGAATAGATTAAAATTTTGCCTGGTGCATCAATATGTATCTGTTAGTTTGTCGTTATGTGGTGGCTTGCATGTTGTTGTGATGCTGGAAACTATGCCAACAATATTTCAATTACCAGTAGGGCCACTCATGGTGAACAGGATTCAGTGGAACTTCCAGGCCAAAAAGAAAACTAGAAAGAAGGACTTGGAGATCTACTTCTAAAAAAAAAAAAAAAAAAAAAAAAATTGGCCAGTGAAAATCTTACGAATAGCAACATAACACTGTCTGACATACT
The DNA here is from genome assembly GCF_000298275.1 of Orycteropus afer afer. NCBI lineage: Eukaryota > Metazoa > Chordata > Mammalia > Tubulidentata > Orycteropodidae > Orycteropus > Orycteropus afer. The sequence goes on from NW_006921633.1 coordinate 8,131,465, forward strand.
GCCAGAAGATGAACCCTTCAGGTTGGAAGGCACTCAAAATGCAACTGGGGAAGAGTTGCCTCCTCAGATAGAGTTGACCTTAATGATGGAGATGGAGTAAAGCTTTCAGGACCTTCATTTGCTAATGGGGCACAATTCAAAATGAGAAGAAACAGCTGCAAACATCCATTAATAATCAGAATGTGGAACATACAAAGTATGAATGTAGGAATTTAGAAGGCATCAAAAATAAAATGAAACACAAAAGATTGGTATGCTAATCATTAGTGAGCTGAAATGGATGGTATTGGATAATCATATCATTGACTATGCTGGGGATGAAAAATTGAAAAGGAGTGGTATCATGTTCATCATCAAAAAGAACACTTACAGATCTTTCCTGAAGTACAATGCTGCCAGTGATGGGATAATATCCATATACCTATAAGGAAGACCAGTTAAAATGACTAATACTCAAATTTATGAACAAACTACTTGTGCTCAAGATGAAGAAATTGAAAATTTTTACCAACTTTTGCAGTCTGAAATTAATCAAATGAACACATAATCAAGATGCATTGATAATTACTGGTGTTTGGAAAGCAAAAGTTGAAAACAAATAAGGATCAGTAGTTGGAATATATAACCCTGGTGATAGAAACTATGTCAAAGATCACATGATGGAATTTTGTAAGACCAATGACTTTTCATTGCATATATCTTTTTTCAATAACATAAATGGTGACAATCTGTATGAGTGGACCTGGCCAGATGGAATACACTGGAATCATATGGACTGCATCTGTGCAAAGAAACAATGGAGAGTTCAATATCATCAATCAGAACAAAGTCAGGGGCCAACTGTGTAACAGACATCAATTGTTCAATTTTAAATTGAAGAATAATAAATAAGGCCATGAAAGCCAAAATAGGATGTTGAGTATGTTGTTGTTGTTGTTGTTATGTGCTGTGGAGTCAAACCCAACTCATAGTGACCCTTCCTTAGTTTTCCAAGGCGGTATCACGGAAGTAGATTGCCCAACCTTCCTTATATCCCACTGGAATTAAACTCCATGTTTACAATAGATTTGACACATTAAACACAAATGTCTGAAGACCAGACAAATTATGGAATGAAATCAAGGACATCATACATGAAGAAAGCAAAAACAAACAACAACAATGGAAAAAAAAAAAAGGAAAAAAAACAAACAAACACTGCTTTTGAGTCAATTCTGACATGTAGTGACCCTATCGCACTCAGTACCTCATAGGGTTTCTAAGGCCATGCATCTTTACAGAAGCAGACTGCCTCATCTTTCTCCTATGGAGCAGCTTATGGGTTTGAATTGCCCATCTTTTGATTATCAATGAAAGCTTTAACCACTGTGCCACCAGAGCTTCTTGAAGCAAGCAAAAGGTCATTAAAAAGGTAAGAAAGAAGAAAAGACCAAAATGAATGTCACAGGAGACTATGAAATTTGCTCTTGAATGTAGAGTAGCTAAAGCAAAGGGAAGAAATGATGAAGTAAAAGAGCTGAACAAAAGCTTTCAAGGACTGGCTCAAGAAGACAAAGTAAAGTATTATAATGAAACATGCCAAGTCCTGGATTTGGGAAAACAAAAGGGAAGAACATGCTCAACATTTCTCCAGCTGAAAAAAAAAACTTTAAGAAAAAAATCAAGCTTCAAGTTGCAATATTGAAGGATTTATGGACAAAATATTTAAAGATGCAAGAAGCATAAAAAGAAAATGGAAGGAATGCACAGAGAGTCACTGTACCAAAAAGAATTGGTCTATGTTCACCCATTTCAGGAGGTGGCACATGATGAAGAGCCAATGGTATTGAAAGAAGTCAAAGGTGCACTGAAGGCACTGGCAAACAATAAGGTTCCAGGAATTGATGAAATACCAAGTGGGATATTTTAACAAATGAAAGCAATGCTGGAAGTGCTCACTTGTCTGTGCCAAGTAATTTGGAAGACAGCTACCAGGCCAACTGACTGGAAGAGATCCATTATTTGTGCACATTCCAAAGAAAGGTGATCCAACAGAATGCAGAAATTATTGAAAAATGTCATTAATATAACACACAAGTAAAGTTTTGCTGAAAATGACTCAATAGTTGTTGCACCAATACATTGACAGGGAATTGCCAGAAATTCAAGCCAGATTCAGGAGAGAATATGGAGAGAAAGAGTACCAGTCCTGGTGGTAGATGGATCTTGGCTGAAAGCAGGGTAAGATGTTTACCTGTTTTTTATTGACTATGCAAAGGCATTTGACTGTGTTGTTAGGTGCTGTTGAATTGTCTCTGATATAGAGACCCTATGCACAGCAGAACGAAGCACTGCTTGGTCTTGCGGCAGCTCCACGATCCCTACTATACTTGACTCCATCTCCACAGCCACTGTGTCAATCCATCCATTTGTCAATGCCTTCCCCTCTTTCATCGACCCTCCACCTTACCAAGCCTGACATCCTTCTCCAGGAAATGGTCCCTTCTGATAACATGACCAAAGTAGATGAGATGAAGTCAGGCCATTCACACTTCCAAGGAGCATTCTGGCTCTACTTCTTCCGGAACAGATTTGTTAGTTCTTGTAGAAGTCCATACTTTTAGCATTCTTCGCCAGCACCACAACTCAAAAGCATCAGTTCTTCTTCAGTCTTCCTTATTCATTGTCCAGCTCTCACACGCATATGTTTGTTGTTGTTGTTGTTATGTGCCGTCAATATGAGGCGATTGAAAATACCATGGCTTGGGTTAGGTGCACTTTAGTCCTCAAGGAGACATCTTTGCTCTTCAGCACTTGAAAGAGGTCCTTTGCAGCTGATTTGCCCAGTTCTGTATGTCATCTGATGTCCTGATTGCTGCTTCTATTGGCGTCGATTGTATAACCAAGCAATGTGAGGTCTTTGATAACTTTAGTCTTTTCTCCATTTATCAGGATGCTGCTTATAGGTCCAGTTGTGAGGATTTTTCCTTTCTTTATATTGAGATGTAATCCATACTGCAGACTGTATTCTTCAATCTTCATCAGTAAGTGCTTCAAGTCATCTTCACTTTCAGCAAGCAAAATTGTGTCATCAGTGTATCACAGGTTGTTAATGATTCTTCCTCCAATCCTGATGCCACCTTCTTCTTCATATAGTCCAGCTTTTTGGATCATTTGCTCAGCATACAGATTGAATGAGCATGGTGAAAGGATACAACCCTGATGCACTCCCTTCTTGATTTTAAATGATGGAATATCCCCTTGTTCTGTTCGAACGACAGCTTGGTCTATGTACAAGTTCCTCATGACTACAATTAAGTGTTCTGGAATTTCATTATTGTCAATGTTACCCATAATTTGTTATGATCCACACAATGAAATGCTTTTGCATAGTCAATAAAACACAAGTAAACATCTTTGTGGTATTCTTTGCTTTGAGCCAAGATCTATCTGGCATCAGCAATGATATCCCTCATTCCTTGTCCTCTTCTGAATCCTGCTTGCACCTCTGGAAGTTCTCTGTCAATATACAGCTGCAACCGTTTTTGAATTATCTTCAGTAAGATTTTACTTGCATGCAATATTAATGATATTGATCGATAGTTTCCACATTATTTGCTATCACCTTTGTTTGGAATGGGTACAAATATGGATCTCTTCCAGTCAGTTGGCCAGGTAGCTGTCTCACAAATCTCTTGGCACAGCCAAGTGAGTGCTTCCAGTGGGGCATCTGTTTGTTGAAACATCTCAATGGGTATTCCATCAATTTCTGGAGCCTTGTTCTTCACCAATTCCTTCAGTGCACCTTGGACTTCTTCCTTCAGTACCATTGGTTCTTGATTATATGCCACCTCATGAAATGGATGAACATTGACCAGTTCTTTTTGGTATAGTGACTCTGTGTATTCCTTCCATCTTCTTTTGACGTTTCCTGCATCATTCAATATTTTGCCTATAGAATCTTTCAATATTGCAACTCGAAGCTCACATTTCTCCTCAGTTCTTTCAACTTGAGAAATGCTGAGTGTGTTCTTCCTTTTTGGCTTTCTAACTCCAGATCTTTTCACATTTCATTATAGTAATTGGCTTTGTCTTCTTGAGCTGCTCTTTGAAATCTTCTGTTCAGCTCTTTTATCTTATCATTTCTTCCATTTGCTTTAACTACTCTCCACTCAAGGGCAAGTTCCAAAGTTTCTTCTGACATCCATTTTGGTCTTTTCTTCCTTTCTCATCTTTTTTGAACTCCTGCTTTCTTCATGCATAATGTTCTTGATGTCATCCCACAATTCTTCTGGTTTTCAGTCATTGGTGTTCAATGAGTCAAATCTATTCTTTACATGGTCTCTAAATTCAAGAGAGATATATTCCAGGTCATATTTTGGCTGTTGTGGACTTGTTTTAATTGTCTTCAACTTCAAGTTGAATTTGTATATGAGTAGTTGATGGTCTGTTCCACAATCAGTTCCTGGCCTTGTTTTGGCTGAAGATATTGAGCTTTTCCATTGCCTTTTGCCACAGATGTAGTCAATCTGATTCCTGTGTATTCCGTCTGTTGAAGTTCATGTGTATAGCCACCATTTGTGTTGTTTAAAAAAGGTATTTGCAATGAATAAGTTGTTGGTCTTGAAAATTCTACCATGAGATGTCCAGAGTTATTTCTGTCACCAAGACCAAATTTTCCAACTACCAGTGATTCTTCTTTGTTTCCAAGTTTTGTATTCCAGACACCAGTGATAATTAACACATCTTGATTGCATGTTTGGTCAATTTCAGACTGCAGAAGTTGATAGAAATCTTCAATTTCCTCATCTTTGGCTTTGGTGGTTGGTGCATAAATTTGAATAATAGTCGTATTAACTGGTCTTCCTTGTAGGTGTATGGATATTATCCCATCAATGACAGCATTGTACTTCAGGACAGATCTTGAAGCATCCTTTGTGATGATGAATGCCACACCTTTCCCTTTAAATTGTCATTCCTGGCATAGTAGATCATATGGTTGTCTGATTCAGAATGGTCAAAACTGGTCCATTTTAGCTCACTAATGCCCAGGATATCAATCTTTATGCATTCTATTTCATATTTTACAACGTCCAATTTTCCTAGATTCATACTTAGTGCATTCCATGTTCCTATTATTGGTGGATGTTTGCAGCTGTTTCTCCTCAATTTGTGTCATGCCACGTCAGCAAATGGAGGTCCTGAAAGCTTTACTTTATCCATATCATTAAGGTTGGTTCTATTCTGATGATGCAGCTCTTTCACAATGGTATTTTGAGTGCCTTCCAACCCTAGGGTTCGTCTTCCTGCACTGTATCGGACAGTGTTTCAGGGTGATTCATAAAGTTGTCCAGTAATGTATCAGATGGTGTTTCTCTACTATTCATAAAGTTTCCCTGGGAAATTCTTTGAGAAGTGGATGGCCTCTTCCTTCTTTCTAGTCTGTGTCAGTCTGTAAGCTGCATTGAAACTTGTGCACCATGTGCAACCCTGCTGGCATTTGAAACACTGATGGCACAGCCTCAAGCCTCACGGCAACATGCAAGCCAGCATAGTACAACAAAATGACAGACAAGTTCATCTTCCTTATCTGTTCCAAACCTCTCCTTCCTCCCCTTACCTGGATCCTGCTGCTTTGTCATCCCCAGCTTTCCCTCCTTCCTGCCTCTTGGGTGAGGCCTGTGTCCTTCCCCTTACCTAGATCCTGAGGCTTTGTGATCCCTGGCTTTCCCTGTCCTTCCTGCCTCTTGGGGTGTGGCCTGTTTCCCTCCCTTTACCTGGATCCTGCTGCTTTGTCATCCCTGGCTTTCCCTCTCCTTCCTGCCTCTTGAGTGAGGCCTGTCTCCTTCCCCTTACCTAGATTCTGAGGCTTTGTGATCCCTGGCTTTCCCTGTCCTTCCTGCCTCTTGGGTGGGGCCTGTCTCCTTTGAGTATGTAGATCATAAAAAATTATGGATAACATTGGGAAGAATGGGAACTCCAGAACACTTAATTGTGTTCATGAGGAACCTATACATAGATCAAGAGGTAGTTGTCTGAAAACAAGGCCATACTGCATGGTTTAAAGGCAGGGAAGGTGTATGTCAGGATTGTTCCCTTTCACCATGCTCATTCAATTTGTATGCTGAGGAATTAATCGAAGAAGCTGGACTATATGAAGAAGAACATGGCTTCAGGATTGGATGAAGACTCATTAACTACTTGGCAATATGCAGATGACACAACCTTGCTTGCTGAAATCAAAGAAGATTTGAAGCATTTACTGATGAAGAACAAAGACCATCGTGTTCAGTATGGATTACACTTCAACGTAGAGAAAACAAAGATCCTCACAAGTGGCCCAATAAACAACATCATGATAAAAATGATAAAAGATTGAAATTGTCAGGGATTTCATTTACTCGGATCCACCATCAACACCCATCAAAGAAGCAATCTAGATATGAAACACCAAGCTGGACAACTACACCATGGAAGTGCACTTCTTAGAACAACCAACCATGGGAGAACAGAAGGACAGCATTAGCACAGGAAGAAAATTAGGGAGGCAGGAATGCATAGGCAGTAAGGACACAGGAAAAGAGTAACCACAGGGAGGAAATGGGAAGAGAGCTGTTACTTTGTGGGACTGAAATCAGTGTCACAAAACAAAATATGTATGACTATTGAAGGTAAAATAAATCTGTTTTGTGAAAATTGACCTAAATCACAAAAAAGTTATTTTTTTAGAAAATGAAACAACATATTGTAATAGGCAAATCAGCAAAAGACCTCTTTAAAGAGTTAAAAAGCAAAGATGTCACTCTGAGGATTAAATTACACCTGACCCAAGCAGTGGTCTTTTCAATAATCTCTTATGCTTATGCAAAATCTGGGCAATGGATAAGGAAGAAGAATGAACAAATCTGTCTTGGAAGAAGTACTGCTGGAATGCTCCTTAGAAGGAGGATGGAGAGACTTCGTCTCACCTGCTTTGTGTATGTTATCTGGAGGGACCAGTCCCTGAAGGAGGCCATCATGCTTGGTAAAGTAGAGGGTCAGAAAAAGAGGAAGATCTTCAACAAAATGGCTTGACACAGTGGCTGCAAAAATGGGCTGAAACAGCACTAATTGTGAGGTTGTCATAAGGCCAGGCAGTTTTTTTTGTTGTTGTACATAGGATTGCTGTGAGTCAGGACTGACTCAACAGCACCTGAGAACAACAAGAACAAGATCCTGCCTCATCTACGTGATCGTTAGTATGTTTGCCCTTCTAGCAATGCACCGGACAGTGTTCTGATCTGTTCCTTAAGGTATTCCTTAGCCTTTCTTCTTAGTCTATGTGAGCCCAGAAGCTCTGCTGAAACGTGTCTAGCACGGGTGACTCTGCTGGTATTTGAGATATCAGTAGCTTAGCTCCAACACCAGCTAAACCCACCAGCCACCATAGTACTACAAACTGACAACCAGGTGGTGGGCTTTGATGAGGATTAATTTTTCCAGAGTAGTTCAGAGAACCTTCCCAGAGGAGAATGTATGTAAGTGGGATTTAACGAATGAGAAATAACTCAACAGACAGCTGCCAGCAAGGCTCAGAGTGGGTGAGGATAGGGTAAGAGCAATGAATAGTATGTTTAAAGGCTTTAGAAGACATGGCTTAGTAAGACATGGCACATAATCTAGTGTCTTTAGAGTTTAGCATGCAGGAGAATGGTGACACGGCAGTAGACCAGGCTAAGAGTATGGGATGGCTTTGTCTCGTGTTGGGCCTGTAGGTGTGGTTTCTGGCACAGATCTTTGGTGGACCATTGGAGGTGTTATGGTCACCCAGGTGAACATGGTTGTAGGGGGTACAAATGGACTCAGAAACCTCATTAGGAGATGCTGCAACAGTTTGAGGTAGAGACAAAGGCCTGCCGAAGGCAGTGGTGCAGAGATGCTTCCAGTTTTGCTCGGACTTTTGGGCTGTACCAGAAGTGTCTGCTTTAGCCTGCTCATTAGAGTTTGTTACACATTTTCCTGATACAGTTCTGCTTGTATCTCCTAAAATTTAATTTTATTTCCTGCACTTTGTGTTTTCTCAGTTCCAGCCACCTGGCTGGAATTATTCCTTGAACTGTCAGAAAATCTGTGCTCTCTCTGTCAAGAAGCTCTGGTGGTACAAAGGTTAAGGCATTTTCCTACTACCTAAAAGGTCCTTGGTTCGAACTCACTAGCCACTCTACAGGAGAAAGATGGCTTAGTCTGCTTCCCTAAAAATTTACAGCCTTGGAAATGCTGTAGGGCAGTTCTACTCTGTCCTATAGCATTGCTAGGAGTTGGAAGCAACTTGACGTCTGAGCACACTCCCGCCTTCCTTCCACCCTGCTCAGGATGTCTCCAAATTGATCCCCAGCCCTCGTGTCACAGTCTTACCTTTATTTTCATTCTTGCCATTTACTCTTGCATCACTTATGGATATTTTTACTGCCCTATTTCCTCTTGTCAGTATGAAATTCCCATGAGAAAAGTCGCTTTGTTTTGTTTTCTGCTGTATCCCCACTACCTAGAACATTGCCTGACATATAATAGATGCTTGATAAATATGTATCTACTCATTTAATAGACAAATGAATTTCACAAATCCCCTTGGTTCCACCATCCTGAAGACTGATGGTCAGCTCTAGACCAGTATTTTTCAAATTTTTCCTACTAAGGAATACAAAATATAGAAATATTTGCATGGTATTGGGGTATTTTGGAGAATATTTGGGCATATCTATATGGTATGTGAGTAGACTAGACAGCAACTGGTTTGATTTGATGTTTATATGATTCTTGGAGTCCCTGCATGCTCAAAGCAGTTTGCTGTTGGCTGTTAACTTCAAGGTTGTAGGTTCAAATCAATTCAGTGTTATTGTAGAACAAAGTTCTAGTAATCTTTGGAAAAAAAAAAAAATCATCCATAGCAACCCTGTGGAGCAGAGTTTTACTCTGACATAAATGGGGCTGCCATAAGTCAGAGTCAACTTTACAGTAACTGTTTTTTTTTTTTTTTAAATATGGTGCTTGGTGAAAAAATAATGACATTTTCTTTTTTTGTATAATTATACTAAGAAAAATTAAAGTATTGGGGAAAATAATAAACATTGAAATTGGATAAAAGTTCCAAATAAAAATTTTGTATCTTTTCAAAATTATTTAACCATTTGTTGCTTATGGCACAGTTGTAACCTATTTGTGACACACCAGTGGGTGTTTACCCCTCATTGTTTTTTTTGCATTCTGTCTGGATTTGGGATTTTGCCTTTGGGGTAGGAGTTGCTGGCAGTTCTGGGTCTCTAGTGGCCTCCTCCTACAACCTCACCTTTATGTGGAAACTAGTCCATTCCAGCAGGGCGCTTAGCAGAACAGTGGCCAGTGATATGATAACAAGGATACTGAATGTGAATTGTCTGCCTTCACCAGCATGATAAAATAGTAAGTCATGTTTGTGAAAGTTTGGCATGTTGGAGGCCTTGCTTAACCACAGCTGAGCAGCACCATCTGCCTGGGAATAGCCAATTTGTTGTTTGTTTTACACTGAGTTTATTAAAGTCACCCAAGGGAAAGTAGGAGGATCCTCATTTGGAAGCCTGTTTCCTTGAAACTCTGCATGATATGGTGGAAAGAATATTAGAATAGTCTTTATAAGACCTGGGTTGTAGTCCCTTCCATGTCCTGAGCTGTGCTATCTTGCAAATTGCAGGTTTATCTGAACTTTGCTAATCTCAAACATAAACTGAGCATAACGGTTTTCCTGCTTATGTCTCAGAGCTCTTGTGAGAATCCTATCAAACCATGGAATGCTGTTGTTAGATGCTATTGAGTCACTTTCAACTCATAACTACCCCATGTGCAACAGAACGAAATGCAGCCTGGCCTTACTCCAACCTCACCATGGTTGCTATGGCAAACCATTAAAAACAGAAAAAACTCATTGCTGTTGAGTCCATTCTGACTCGTAGTAACCCCATGTTCGTCAGAGTAGAACTGTGATGCATAGAGTTTCCAATGACTGATTTTTCACAAGCAGATCATCAGACCCTTTAGCAGGCTATAAGGTGAATTCAAACTCCAAGTTAGAAGCCAAAAGCAAATTGTTTGCACCACCCAAGGACCTGGCAAACCAAAGTGCATTATGTAATTTAGGATATTATTTTTAAAAAATGTGATCTTTAGATTTAAGTTATTTAAGATTTTCTTCATTCTCCAGAGCTCTTAGTGACCCCTTCTTGGGTTTCCGAGGAGGTATCTACAGAAATAGATTGCTCAGTCTCCCTTCTGAGGAGTGGCTTCTGGATTTGAACTGCCAGCTTTCCCATTTTAGGCCATCCCATGGCACTCACTGGCAAGAATATTCCTGTGTGTGTGTGTGTGTGTGTGTGTGTGTAAGCAAGCAAGAGTCAGTGCCTATTGGTACTGGTCCAGGTTCCCTTATTCAGAGGCTTTAAAAGCCACTAGGTTCCTCATTCTTTAAAGATGAAAGACTCATGAGAAAGATGCATATTCCTATTTTAACCCTGACAACTTGTTGAGTTACATATTCCTAAAATGAACTCATTGGCATGAAGATTTGTCTACAAGTGAGGACACAGATATAGATTAAGGATGTTTTATGAAAGGTTACAATTTCCTCATTGGGATTTTCACCTTTTTCTCTTCTAAGAATTTAAATTATAAACCCCAAAACAAAAAAACAACAACAAAACCACTGTCGTGAAGTCAATTCCGAGTCATAGCGAACCCCATTGTGTTTCCAAGGTGATAAATCTTTACACAAGTATATTGCCTTATCTTCCTTCCCTGGAGAGGCTGGTGGGTTTGAACTGCCAACCTGGTTAGCATTCAAATGCTTTGCATTGTGCCTGTCACCAGGGCTTCTTAAGAATTTAGACTATATCAGCCAAATAATTTATTTTCTTGCTAAAAATTCTAGAAACTAGTAGAAACTTACTTTGTTGTTACTTTCTCTTCTCACTCTGATGTTTTCCAAAGGTGATTCAATTTAATCTAATGAATAATCATAGTTCAATTCTCAATGACAAGGTTTGTTTTGTGTTCAGTTCATTAACACCTGTTAGAAGGCTTTGCTGTAATTCTGCAATAACTGAATTTTTTTAATATTAAGGAATAGCAAAGGTATTAAAGTTACAATACTTCCCTAAACGTTGTATTGCTAATTAGTAGTTTTCATTATTTTGCTAATTCTGTTGTTGAGAAGTTTTTTCTGGATCCGATCTTTTCAATATCTCTTACTGTTTGTGTGCTTCATAAACATTTTTCCTACTTTTTTGTCAATGAAATTGTTCTTTCTTATGTCTATGACACAAGCATTGAGAGGAAAAATAAGTGTTTTTTGAAATTTATTTTAAGTGGCTTACTTTTTTAAAACACAAATATTTCCAATTTGGTGTTTTGAATCCCAGGTGAGGAGCATAAGCAAGACTGTAGAAAACATAATTTTTTAGAGAAAGCTCCTATTTTGGTTCCACAGATTGAAGATCAGATCCTTCCTAGGATTTTGTAGCATATGGAAATTGACATCCACTGAAATTTGGAAACACCAAAATAGATAGTAAGGCCAGATTTATTTTCACTTTTAGTAATCTGGCACTATTACCTTGAATAAACTAGTCTTTAGAGGATTCTTTTTTCTTCATACTAAAAGTTAAATAAATTCATTATAGAAAATTAGAAAAATTTAGAAATGTATAAATAAGAAAATAAAATATAATGAGTAATTCCACAAACTAGAGATAACTACTGTTGATGTTTTAATATATTTCCTTTCAGTATTTTTTTCAGTACTTCTCAAATTCATATATTTAAAAAAATCAGGTCTTGATTTGGTTATACTCTTATCTTTTGCTTTTTTCTTTTACCATTACATTATGAGCATTTGTTGAATGAATAAAATTTAAAAGTCATTAAATATTAAGTGGTACTTTAAATGGCTATATATTATTCTTTATTTGGACATAATATGTTTTATTTCTCTGTTATCGTTAAGTTTCAAATTTTTACTATTAATAACACTTATAGGAACATTCCTGTACAAAAAATATTGTATGATTTCTAATTGTTTCCTTGGAACCATTAAATACTTTTTGTGTTCCTCCTATTAGTTTAGATCTTTTAATATTTTGATATTAACCTTTATTCAATCAAGTTTTAATTATTAATCAGAATGTTAGAAACATTAATTTTTTAACATAGAACATTAATTGGAATGTTTTTAAAAATTTTCATAAGCATCCTTCATTCAGTAAGTATTTATGAAGTTTTTCATTTAGTCTAGAGATCCCATTGCAAGACAGATGTGTTTTCTCACCAGACACACAGTGTAAGTCCAGAGAAAACCAAAAAAAAAAACAAACCGAACTCCCTGCCGTTGAGTTGATTCGACTCATAGCGACCCCTTTGGGTTTCCAAGGCGGTATCTCTATGGAAGTAGGTTGCTCAATCTTCCTTAAGAGGAGTGGCCTCTGTTGTTGTTGTTATGTACTGTGGAGTTGGACCTGACTCTTAGTGACCCCTCCTTGGGTTTCCGAGGCAGTATCACTATGGAATTAGATTGCCCCATCTTCCTTCCGAGGAGTGGCTGGTGGGTTTGAACTGCCAACCTTCTGGTTAGCAGTCAAGTGTCTTAGGCACTATGCTACCAGAGCTCCCCTGCCAGCCTCTAGTAGCAGTCAAATGCCTTAGGCACTATGCCACCAGAGCTCCTAAGTCTAGAGAAGGTCTTATATATTCTTAAACTGAAATCTGAAACCACTTCGGCAAGTTCAAACAAACAAATAGATTTTAATAGCATTAAGTTCATGAAATAATTATAGAAGAATTGAATTGACAATCTTGCAAAATTCTGTCTCCTGATTCTGAGACATACAAAAAGTCCTCTGTAGTATTCACATGTTCCTGCATATTGTATTATTACAGTTCTCCCCAGGAACTTTCTATTTTTCTTATACATAGAAAAACATCTGTGTTTTGTTTTCTTCCTATTCTCTTTTTGTAAATATAGAAGAAAACTATTCAGTTTTGTATATTTAGTTTATATTTAGTCATTTATTGAAACTCTCTTTTTAGTTCCTGTGAAAGATGTTAGTTACTTGTTAGTTACTGTGTGCCTTGGAGGCAATTCTGACTCACAGACCCTATAGAACAGAATAGGACTGCCTCATAGAACTTCCTAGGCTGTGATCTTTACAAGAGCAGATCACCAGGTCTTGTCTTCCACAGAGCAGCTGGGGGGTTCAAACCTGCTGACCTTTCTTTTGGTTAGCAGTCAAGCTAAGGATTGTGCAACCAAGGCTCCTTAATAGACAAACATAGCTTTGAAGTAGTGTTTTGGCACTTGAAAGTTACATGAAATTTGAACAAATTATGTAAATCTTGGTCTCAGTTTCATACTATGTGAGATGGACAATGAACTCACCTTACAGAATTGGTAAGATTCAAAGAGCTACTTCTTTTTTTTTTCTAATTTTTATTTTTATTGTGATTTGGGTGAAAATTTACAGAGCAAATACACTTTCCATATAGCAGATCACATACACTTTGCCTCATGACATTGACCACAATTTAGCACAATGCACCATCTCCTCTCCCACTTCCTCCCCATAGGTAC
>NW_006921633.1:8146114-8204040 GCF_000298275.1 Orycteropus afer afer
TGTTTGCATTCACTGAGAACGCCATATTATATGTGCAAAAGGGTTCATCTCAAAGAGCTACTTCTTAAAGAACTTAACACAATGTGAGGCACATAGCAAGTATTCAGTCAATGGTAGATTGTTACTACCATTTCCTTCAATTCTTTAAATCATTTACTCCTTTATTTTAATTTAGCCCGATGTCTTCCTTTATAATTAATATTTTTTTCGTTATAAATTTAGGTGCTATATTATTCAGAGCATAAAATTTAATTGTTAGTGTTATTGTTATTATTTTTGTAACCACATGGCAGATTTTACCTATGCATTATGGTTCTTTTTCTTACACTTACTTTTTATTATAAGTCCTCTTTGCCCAATATTAAGGTTGTTACCCCTGCTTTGTTTTATAGTAATTCCTTGATATTAAAGGGTCTTTTAAAAAAAATGTCTTTATTATCTTGCTTTACCTGTGTTTCTGTCAGCAGCATATATCCAGCATAATTTGCTACCATCTCAAATCTTTTGTTTGCCTTTAAAAATACTTATTTGTATTTATGTCATAATTGATATATGATATTATTTCTCACATTTGTTTGAAGAATGTTTACACTTATTTTATTTTTCTGTTGCTTTATGTGTTAAATTCTTTCCTTTTTTTCCCTATGATTTTTACAAGGTTATATTTTTAACCCTAATAATTACCTTTACATTAAAATAAAACTTTAAAAACTTGTACTTCCGTAATCACTGTCATGAAAAACAAGCTGCTTTTGATTAGCCACTCTGTAAGATGGGGAAATTGCCTCCTTTTACTGTTTCCTTCTCTTCAAATCACTTCCTAGTTTGTGTTGATATAATCTAAGGTGTAAAATTCAGATAATATGTTGAACAATGATTTTTGCACACTGTGTTGCTTCTCTTGCAGGGACTGTTTTTTAAAGAAATATTTAAAATATTTAAATATTCATCTTACTTATTTTTTTAAAAAATTGAGATTTAAGTATTTATTTCCCATCATTTTTTAAATATAAATATCCCAAAACATTAAAAAATTTGGGGCATTCTCTGTTAACTTAAATATATCTTTGAGTAATTTCTTTTTAAAGAGGAGTATATGACTGATATACTCCCAGGGCCCTCGTGTAACTGACAATATTTTTCTATTGCCTTTGTATGTGTTCTGCCACTGTGTGCGGTGGAATTCTTGAGTCACAAATTAATTCCCACAAAATTGTGTAGACATTGTCACCTAGTATTTAATGAAGTATTTCTTAGGCACCTAGTGCTGCTGTAACATAAATACCATAAGCAGGTGGCTTTACAAAACAGAAATTTATTTTCTCACACTTCTGGGAGCTGAAATTACAAATCAAGGCCTCAGCCCTCTGAATTTCCTTCCTTGTCAGTAGAACAGGGCATTTCTTCATTCCTTTGCTTGTTGACAATCCTGGAATGGCATATGTCTCCCTCCTACCCCGTGTACTTGTGTGTGTGTGTGTGTGTGTGTGTGTGTGTGTGTCTGTCCGTCTGTTTGTCTATGTGTCTAACGTGCTCCTTTTATAACTCTGCAATGATTAGATTTAGAAACCACTCTACTCAAGTAGATTGCAATTAATATAACAAAGAAAATTCTATTTGCAAACAGGATTACAGCCACAGATACAGAAGTTAGTATTCCAACATATATTTCTGGGTTACAATTTAATCCAAAACAAAGCCTAAGAAAAGTGTAAGACCAGCTTGATTGTTTTACTTCTTCACAAGTAATTTATAATTCTTTTTGTATACAAACAGGAGCTTTTATATTTTTACATTCCACCCTCTTTATTTACAGTTATTCATATGTGAGTTCTCTATCCTTCTTAATCTGCAGCTGTCATCTCATGAATCCTTGTTTTTTGTTGTTGCCTTTTCCCTCCAGCCTTGAGGAGTGAACCTCATGTTGGTTTCTATGTTACTGACCAAGTTTTTAGCAAAGTTTTATGTGTTACTTCCTTAATGCAGAGTCATGTAAACTAATGTAATTCTGGAACTGTATTGGTTCCTATCTTCTCTTAATTCATTCAGCTTTGTTTTCATCTACACATGCATTTCAACCAACTTCCTCTTCAAAGCAGTCTGTTTCCTGATACATTCATCATTTGCTTTGGAGACCATGTTTTCTTAAATTTTATTGAGACAACTAAGGAGGTCCTCCCCTCTCCCCCTTCTAGTTAATTAAAAAGGCATTTTCAAAATAGTGCTTTTCTTCTGCTTCTCATGGGTTGTTTCCTCTTCTTTTATGTGGGGAATCTTTTGATGAACTGTTCTTTGGTTGATTTTCTTACCTAAGAATGAAGCATGATCTATCCAGTCCGGGCTTTGTGAATTTAACATAACAGCTGGAAGATTCTTCTTGGAATACCTCATTGCTTTCCTTGTTATAAGACTCTTCGTCTCAAATGGTTTACATGATTGGCTGCTAACTGAAAAGTTGCCAGTGCCAGTCTGCTCAGAGGTGCCTCAGAAGAAAAGGCCTGGTGATCTAGTTCCAAAATGCAACTATTGAAAACTTTATGGAGTGCAGTTCCATAGGGTCTCCATGAGTCTGACTTGACTCAGTCAGTGGTAACTGGCTTTTCTCCAACCTTAAACTGATAGCCAAACATTCAGTGTCAAGTAGCCATTTAGTATCATTCTTTTGAACTGGTGAGGAACTTTCTGTTCTGTGTTGGTCATTTTATTTGAATAATTTAAGCATCATTTGGATTTCCTCATTAAGAAGAAACATATAGATCCTGTAATGTCCAAACAGCATGTCTTTCAAGGCTCTTCTGAAGTTAGACACTACTATCTCAGAGTCAGTGTGTCACTGCCTATTACATGCATACTTAGGATGCTTTCCTGAAATTTTCGCCCATAAAAGAGTATAGAGCAAGAAGGACTGATGGGGCCGAGGTGAGTGTGGCCCAGTGAAGACGGATTTACTCTGGTTGTCTTGTAAAGCAGCTCCTACTCAGCTCCTGGTTTTATGATCAGAATGTGCTTTCATGTTACTGGAAACAGGTGTACACTAGAGATGAGTGGCAATCTCCAATGTTCTTTTTTTCCTAACTCCCCTGCATCCTTTCAGTGCTACATCTATTCTATGATTATAAGAAATTTATCCTGGAGGATATCAGATTATTTATCATTTTATTTATATAGAGTCTCTTTTGATTTCTTTTCCCCTGTATTTCAAGGATGGAAAGACAAAGGTGAATCTGATGCTCCTGTGTAAGCCCAATCTAAACACAGAAGCAGGTATGACCCATGAAGAGAAGCACTGCCCAGGCTGGAGATAAATCAGGAAGCAGTGAGCGCAGCACCAGTATCAAGTAGTTAATAGAGGATCAGCCCAGGGCTGCTCTGAGCATCTAAGAGTGGTGGCCTTGCCATTATTCATGTGAGAATATTGAATACAATTATTGTGTTCATATTAGAGAATCTAGGGGGCATTATCATGCATAATGAACTCAAGGATTGAATAAAGGGGAATTGACAGGAAGTGTTAATAAGCAGAGGAGCTGGGAGTTTGGGTCAGCTGATGATATTTAGAAGATCTTTGTAATCCTATTTATTAACATGTTTACTTCCCTAAATTAAATAATCTGTTCTTTGAGTTCTCAGCTTTGTATAGAGAATAACATTTCAGGAAAAGTATCTTTAGACTGTCAAGTTTTGAGCCTCCTGGGGGAGTCCTTTTTAAAGATATCTTTCATTCATGCATGCATTTTTTTTTTTTTTTTTTTTGTATTCACATTTTTGTCTCTGTTCAAAATAAAGCAGCTGCTTCTGCAACGGCAGGAGACTTTCCTGCTTAGATTGAGGACTGTCACTGTCATTTTATGGCAGACTGGATGTGGTGTTGGTTGTTAGCTTCAGAAATAATTAAATTTTGCCTGCTGTTGTACATCTTTAACCCAGGGCTTCTTTGCAACGCACAATTGGGACCACAGCTCTGAGTCTCCTGCATTTCATTTCTCAGTCTCCCCTCTTGGTAGAAATCTAAGAGCATCTTAGTATTTTCCACCAGTTAGATAGGCCACAGTTGATTGGTGGGAAACATGCAGCTAAATCGAGAACTTGTTGTTGTTGTTGTTATTTGCCCTCGAGCCGGCCCGACTCATAGCAACCCCTCTTTGGGTTTCCGAGGTAGTATCACTATGGAAGTAGGATTGCCCAACCTTCCTCCCGAGGAGTGGCTGGTGGGTTTGAACCGCCAGCCTTCTGGTTAGCAGTCAAGTGCCTTAGGCACTATGCTACCAGAGCTCCTAAATCGAGAACTAGGAGGGAGATTTTGAAAGTGGTGCATAGGTAACGGTTGGCAATCAGAAGCGAAGAACCAAGGGTTACTTCACTCTCAGTTTACCTGTCCTTCTCACACAGGTGGCTCATAGGAGCTCACTGGGCTAAGATAAGTTTGAAGCCACCAAAAGCTGAGTGCTGAGACGGAGAGCAGGATGGACAGAGATTTAAGAAAAGAAATCTGGTCAAGACAGGCCGAATCTGACCATGACATATCATTAAGGCCTGTGGAAAATAAATTCTATAGTTGGCAGAACCATTTTGCCTCGCAGCCAATAACCTTATGATTAAAATAAGGTTTTTGTTCAATAAGAGAGCTGGCTAAACACTTTATAGTTCCAAATGCCCTCCCATTTATTCTGAATTAGCTTGTTCACACTTTAATGGATAAAAATTTCCATTTTAGGTTTTTATATATGATTATGCACTGCAGTTAAGGCTTCTTTTTGGGAAAGGTTTTACAATGTGGTTTTATTTGTTTGCTAGTAAAATTTATTACCGTAATACTTTTACCGTCCTCATTTAATCTTCAGAGTTCTCTTTAAAAAAAGTCAATTCACCATTATGTTAGCTACTCACACTAAGATGGCAAAAGGGTGGGGGATCCAGTTCTCATGGTATATTTGTTCTTATTGATTTTGTCTTAAATATTTTATTCTGAGGACACTGAAGTCCGTTTTTACAGAAATAAATCATTTAGCCATATTAAGATTTGAAAGCATTATAGATGGTTTATTTTTAGTCACTAGTGTGAAAGTAGAAAAAAGGGGAAGAAAATCTCACCACACTATCATTTTGAGGAAAAGCTTCTTTTTCCTGTTTTGAAACACCTTTGGTTGAAAAATATATATCTGCTTTATTTCCTCTGGAGCTACTCTCTCAGAGTGACTTTAATATGAATAACGAATGTACCTTTAATTGTTAATATAACTTTTAATATGAATGTACACTTAAGAGTGACTTTTAATATGAATATACATTCCTCAAATAATAATTGTTATTACTAGGTATTCAAAATAAATACCTTTTGATTCAATGTAATGAGAAAAAAAGGAATGCTTCTTTTATGTAAGGTTTGCATGTTTCTTGAGTTTATGTATCTTAATGTTTAATATATGTCTGTGAATTCCAGAAATAAAGCATATAGTCTATTACCTTTCTTCTTTTGAAGAAAAAAACCAAAACCACAGTATATTGAGTTGTTTTTGTTTTGCCTATGGATATCTCTTTATTTGTATATGAATGTGGATTTATTTGTTTTAACACTCAGAGCATGACAGTATAAAGCCTGTGATACTGTTGAACTTTACATGGATCCAGTGTTTCCCACAGGATTCAAGTGTTACTAGCCATGCCACACAATGAAACAAAGACAACCTAGCTAAGATACATCCATGGCTATTGACTCTTTGGCTATTGATTTTGTCGGACAACTCAAATTAATTTAAATTTTCAATTTTTTAGATTTTTTTTTTCTTCTTCTGAAATGATTGATCAATCTGGTTATGTCTTTTATTTAGCCTTACAAAAGGAAAGGAATGATGAGTCAATGCTCATTCTTGCAACAAAGTCTCTTCTTACATTCTATCTAATAACAGCCTTCCTTAAGTTCTTAATTGACACTGAATTTTTATTTTCATGTTGTTAATACACATCAGGTATTACAAATTCAAGATTGTATGATTGTACTTCAAGATATAGTTATCTATATATATATATATATATATATACAGATGATCAGTCCAAATTCATACTCCTCTAAAAATATTTGTAAATGTTACTCCATATACACATTTGGTAGATTAATTATTGAATCTTTATATAAAATTAATCTTCTATAAGCTGTTCAAAATCTTTAGAATTCTTCAACATGTCTTAATAATTGTGTTGTAGTAATGTTTTACATTATAGGAGTTTTAAAAAGGCAGGTGCAATGTGACATATCAGAAGAAGCAAATTAAACTCTTGTAAAGCACAGCTGGAATGCTAAAAATGTGTATTTGTAATTTAAATATGTGACACCATCACACTGTAAAATCAGTTCATAATTAGAAAACATCTGTTTTTTCCAATATGATGCCTAATAGTATATTTAAATAATTTAGAATGCAATAAGAAAAAAGAAAAAAGTCAAGGAACAATAAGTGATTCATGGACATTTCTTTCCTTTTGTTTTAATGCCCTATTTGAGATCTCAGAGTAACCTATCATTTTGAAGTTATTTTTGGGTAAAGCATAATCATCAATGATGAAATGCATATGTCAAACATATGTACTGGTGTGACCTTATTGTGTCAGTCAAAAAGAAAAAAAGAAAGGCAACTAAAAACCAGGTTGTAAAGGTTGTGGTGTTAAGAAGGATTTATACACTGTTATTTCTCTCTCACCACCTCCCCCACCATTTTTTTTTTATCAAAAGGCACTGAAACAAATACAAGTTGATGATTTTAACAGGGAATTTATGTGAATGTTTTGCAAATACAGTGGAGCTGTTGAGTTGTATGAATTCTGGAAATATACTTGAACCAGGTAAAATATTGAGTTAAAACTTATCAGGATCAATTCCAGGTTAGCTAATAAAGTTTGAACAAAACCACAATTTCTCAAATGAAGTTAACATGGTAGATTAGCCACACATCTGTCATCAGTGTTCACATAGGAAGGTATTTATATCTGTGTGATGAAAACTCGAACGGGTATTTTTATTCTAACTGAAGTGTGCATGCTGAATAGTCTTTTGGATATTGGCAGTAAATCGTGTAACCTTTTTTTTTTTTTTAAACCACAGACCAAGTATTTGTTTCAGGTACGGACAAACCAAATGTATCGGGGAAAGTTCTGTTTTTGGTATTACCAGCCTGTGTCAGAAAGATTTGCAAATTCAAAAACGAAATAAATAAATAAGCAAAGTAAAATAGAGCATGTGTAGCAACTAAGAAAATCAGTGAAAGGTAGTCAGTAATATAGGTGAACACTGCTTCTTAAACCCAGGTGCCAAGTGATGGTCAGTAAATTAAAATGCAGCAAGGCTTGCCTGACAAGGAACTTTGCTGAGGGGAGCAGGCCTGGATCATAATGTATGGGCTCACCTTTCTATTTTAAAAGCAGTTTTATCTCTTTATTGCTTGTGTTGGGGGTGGTGGTGAAAACTCACTTTTTTGCAGGATGAGAGTACACAAAGTTAATCTGCTCCCACTTATATTCATCTACTTTGAATCGCCTTTTATCCACCTTTGCTGCTACAGCCCACCACTCGCCATTCATCAGTTTATGCATTGTACGCCAGGGCAAATAATGACAGAATATCTAGCTAAAGAAGGGGTACTTAATCAGCAATCAAGATTCAATTTGTTTTAATTTTAGCAGGTGTTTGTGAGGTACATTGATGGGAGAGATAATATGTGCTGCTTTCATTAGCTCTCTTGTTTTTGTGCTTGAACATTTAAGAGCCAGATGTTCGGAGGTGAGCTGATCAGAATATTAAGTCTCCAGAGGTTGGTTTCCATAGTGTTTTACATTCCTTTCTTTATCTCCCTCGATTCACCCTGAGCTCTGAGGTGCAAGTGCTTGCAATGACAGACTCCATCTCAGCGTCCTATTCAACTAAGGCTTTAAATTAGTGGCTAATTCTCAGTATAAAATACTTTAGTTTAATAATCTGTCATTAATTCTTGGACTCTGGGTCAGCATCATTCCTCATTGAAATCTCTTTCAGCTGATAATCTATTTTAGAAATTATTTGTGTAGCAGCTGGTATTTCATCAGGATATTTTCCTAAAGCAAAAACACAGGAATCACGTAAGCTGCAAAGGTAATGACCCCATCATCTTGTTAAATCAATATCCAAACTTGATCAGTGCTCTGTCATCAACCAGTCAAAACACGACTGTGATGACAGCATTGTGGCGTGCACGGTAATAGCAGGACCGTTTGAAAATGGTAGCTTTGCTGAATTGGAAACTTATTACCTCTCAAAAGGAAGTGTGAATATTCCTACATGAAATTATTTTATAATGCAATATAAGATTACTGTGTTACAGTTCGCAATAAACCGTTAATAGGACTTGGAGAAAATCTAATCAGTAGTTAGGCTTTGTTTTACAATTTTAACTCAGTGGTACGGAGTTTGGCTTTTATTTAATAGCTTCTGAGGTTACATTTTGATAAGCTGCTCTCTCTGTGTGTGTTTCTCTCATTTTGGTTCTTCCAGATATTAGGAAATAGATTCCCTTTCAGCTGAAAAACAAACTTACCAAGAAAGAGTTAATTGAATTGGCATTGGGAAGAGGATGCTTTCCCTCCACTATTAATTGTTCTCTGTTTACTTTGATGTTCAAGGATTGTACTGTTTTACAAGCATATTTTCTTAATTGTGTCACCTTGTACTGTAAGTATGTCAGAGGGGAAACATTTGCAAGTGATTAGATATGGACCTATGTGTCACCAAATGTATGAGGTACATACCCTTATAAGATATAATTGTGATCTTTTAATATGCGGCCATTGACCCAGACTTGTTATTATCTATTATAGTTTATAATAATGTATCTCTTTATGATTAAATGATGATGCCCGGCAGAACACTATGATTAGCATTTCAGTTATTTATAGATTATGTCAGAGCAGTAATAAACATAAAATGCTGTTAATGTGTGGCTAATGAAATCTGGACATGAACAAGTTTATGAATTGATATAATTCATTTGAGTGTTCTAACTGAGCTGCTGGTTCTCGTCATAATTCAAAAGCTTAGCAGGGTTCACCGATTAGGTGGTAGACTAATTTGCTACAAAAAGTCAATGGGTTTTCATCGTCTTGGGCCATCATACCCAGCATGGCTGATTGCATAAGGACTATACAAAGTAATTCTCATAAATATATTTATTAAGCTTAATATGTTTTGTGAGGATAGAACAGAATCTACTATTGCACAACATATGTAGAACAAAAATCACAGTGTTAATTAGAGAGCCAAAAAGATATATACAGCAAAGTCATAAAAGGCCAGAGAATTATTTGATTATTATGGGAGGGAAAACTGGGGTGATTCAGGAGTGGATGTTGATGAAACCTGCAAAACTAGGGTGCCCTTTATCTTTTTTGAGAATATTCACCAAAGAGGTTAAATTCTGGTTGACCAGTGATGACTAGAAGCTCCCAGTTGCACTTCTCTGACTGCCTTTTCTATAGAGCTAAGTTCAAGTCTACAAGGAAATGTATCAGCTAGTGCTTGATTCTAATGATGTTAATACATTTTTTAGACTAAATGTGAAAACACGCTTTCTTCTCAGGAAACAGAATCCAAAGTTGTCTCTTAGGTTCTTAGAGATCCATCTTTATAGCTAGCCAGAGACCTCTCACCTTCAGCTTACAGAAAACAAGTTGTGAACTCCCAGGGAACAGTGGCTGACCGTTTGGCATGCCATCCTTGTATATAATACTGCTAAAGGGCTTTATTTGCCTCAGTTTTTTTTTTCTTCTTTTTCTTTTTAAATCAGTTTTGAATGTCCTAATATAAAGAGGAATGGTGTATTGATTTTCTCACTTTGGTTTAAATGTGAAAGATCTGGTTTCTTTACAGTTCCAGTCTGTCTAATTTATGCATCACTTCCATAATAAGTACAGACTAAACTTTAGTTTTTTATAAATTCAGCAAGGTTCTCTAGGAGGCAGAACTAGGACAAAAGAGAGGATAATTTAAAGTGTCATATTTGTCTCAAAATTACTACTACCACTACTACTACTACTAATGTTGTTGTTTTTGTTGTTATGTGCCGTTGAGTCGGACCTGACTCATAGTGACCCCTCCTCCTTGGGTTTCCGAGGCAGTGTCACTACGGAAGTAGATTGCCCCATCTTCCTTCCGAGAAGTGGCTGATGGGTTTGAACCATCAGCCTTCTGGTTAGCAGTCAAGTGCTAACCATAATAATAATAATAGTAAATAATAATAATAAAACTACCTACAGCAGTCGCCTTCCAAAAGTAATGAGCAATGCAGTCTGGCCATGAGTGAGTTGCCTGAGTATGTGAGCTATCTCTAGGGAAATTCAAGTAGAGGGATGATCAGATGAATGATAGATGCCCATACTGGATTAGCATTTTCCAAAGTATGTTCCATGCAGTAGATGCTCTATTAAACCAAAAAGTGTTCAAATTTATATAGAAAACCCTACACATCTCACCATACCCGCCCTCCTCCCCCTGCACAAGACAATCGAAAAATAATCCAAGACTTCAGTCGATGCAGCAGAAAAAGATTGTTAAGGGACATAATAGATGTTCAATAAATTTTTGTTGAATGAATGACACATGGAATGAATATATTTATTAAATACCATTTCCTAGAAAGTTCTTTATCCCTGAGATTGTAGCAGTTTTAATATAAACCATAGTGTTTACATATTAAATGCAGATGATTCTTTACTTCTCCTGTGGTAGTATATGGACAAGATCTTTTTTTTTTTTTTTCCCCCTTTTAAAGAGGAAATAGGAAAGCATCCAGGAAGAATGGATGTTTTTGCTCCTCTTTTCATTTGTTTGTTTCAGTAGTGACATTCTGTCCTTAAAGTGTACCTCTCCTATAAAATCTTTTGAGACAGGATAAATAGGCCTTTTCAGCATAGAGAGTGGAGGGCTTCTTGGGGCTAGACTGGAAGGATCAGTGAGATCAGAGAATGAGAACAGGTAACAAAGCCAAAGCTAAGGAGGAAGTAGATGATGCTGGCTGGGAGGCACACTCTTCAGCCTGGCACTCATGTCTTCTTTCATGTTACTCCTTCTACTTCAATTGCCCTTACCTCGTTTGTGTTATCTATGTACTGAATCAGCCTGGAAATCAAGCAAGACTTCAGAGAGGACATTCAGCCAAGATGGTGTTCTTAGAACTGTGAGTCCCAGTTTTGGGAAACTAGCTGTAAACAAAATGCAAAGCTAGACCCCACCCTTAGAGAATAAATTAATTTAAACTGGGGTAAGGCCTAGAAGTGAGTGTTTAGAAAATAAACAAAAGAAAAGAACCTGAAACAAAAATACTTTCCCAGGTAATTACGTATCCTGTTTTAGGTCCAGGAGGCCAAATTGTTAACTTTAAGGCCTAGTAATCACCAGGAAGTGCAGTCCTGAGAAGTGCATGGAAATCAGAGGGCAACTGGGCATCACCAGGTAGTGAGATTTGCCTCTACGCACATTCACTTGTGACTGGGAGATCTTGCAAATCCCCTGGGAGGAGGTGATCAAAAGATGTTTGGGATGGGTGCACATGCACGTGCATCCACTCACACAATGTTTATATACCAACATAGTTTTGTTAATTGTTTTATGAAACTATATAAAGTTTATCCATAGTGTTTTGCTTATGCTAAATCAATTGAGTCCTAGTTGGAATGTTCCCCATTGCCATAATGCAGAATTCCACAGATTATGAAAGGTAGTAAAGAAAGTTTGTGAGCTATTTACAATATTTCAGAGAACTTAATTGAAATTGTATGTTTACCTGGTAAAAGGCTGCCTAGGCTGACTTAAATGATAAGTTTCTTGTTCTTGGCTTTAATGAAATCAAGTTAATGTGATACCTCGCAATTCTCTCAGGACGTTCTGTGCTAAAGACAGAACTATCTATACATATGCTTATAGTGAATGTCTTCTTATCCAGCTCAGTTGGGACTGGCAGTTACTCAGCTAATTGGAAAAGGTAAAATCAACAGTCATAAAATATGTACATACAGGAACTATTTTAACTTAAAACTTTGAGTATGACTCCAGTGATTGAGATTCCACATAGTCCTTCTTGCATAAAGTGTGCCAATAATCCAGCCTGTATAGTTCTCAGTTTCAGTTTCTTTAAAGTGGAATAAAAAATTACAGATGCTGCTTACGAAATCTGAGAGTAGAATCCAGATTCTACTGGGAGTTTTTTTTTTGTTTGTTTGTTTTTAATGGTGGTGGTATAAAGGGCTACTCAACTTGATCTAGTTTTCACAATGTTTTGAATGTACTTTCATAGACAAAATAATTATTTTTGTTTTGCTCTCATGTCTCTTTGATTTGTGGGCTATTACAAGAACTTGTGTACATATACTTGCATGCACATATACATATATTTGACATAAAAAGTATTTAAAATTGGTCATGATTTAATACAGGCAGTTATTTTAGATTTAGCTGATACCAAAACCAAACCTATTGCCGTGGGTCGGATCTGACTCATAGCGACCACTCCTTGGGTTTCCGAGGCAGTACCACTACGGAAGTAGATTGCCCCATCTTCCTTCTGAGGATTGGCTGGTGGGTTTGAACTGCCAGCTTTCTGGCTAGCAGTCAAATGCCTTAGGCACTGTGCCACCAGCTGATAAGGACTTTGAAAAACTACTGTCAATAAGAACTTCTGTGTAAAAAAGAAGAAAAATAAATAAATAAAAGGTTAAGTTATTTTTTAATGAATTCCTTTACTGCTAGAACTCCAATTTAATGAAGAGCATTCTCAGATTGTTAGAGTAGAAAAGGCCCCACTGCCCCCAGGTAAAGTCAAGCCCTTCTCTAGGATTCAAGATTCTGGTTACAGAGACACTCTTCAAGCATCTAGTGTTACAGGAAAGAACATTGTCTAATTAGGTACAAAAAACCCTGATTTTACAAAATTTCATCTGATATGTGTTTTCCTATAACAGCATTTTGCATTTACCAAATAAAATGCATCCATTTTTTTAAAATGTATTTGTTATAAAATTCCATTCTCTCCCCTCATTACATCTGTTAGTAAGTGATTGAAAGTCTTTATTAAAGGTCTGTACTGAAAGATTTTCTTTATTCCAGAATCATGAAAATATTTCAATTCTGGGAACTTTGATTGAGATATCCAAACAGAGGGCCAAACACTGATTTCTGAGTGGCCATAAGTCTTAGTTTTCCTAGTTCAGAGATCTTTTTATGTACAAACCTAATGATGAGGCTGTAATACAATGTGTAAGAAAATTTTAATTACCTGCTATCAATGTGTTCTCTACATTTCCAGCCTCTGTTCATGTCGATAGATTTATGTGACCAATTCTCACTCATGGTACTTGAATACACATGATATGTCACTTCCAGACTGTGATACAGTGAATTGCTTAATATAGCCTTTGTAGCCATAGGTAGCTCTGGTGGCATAGTGCCTAAGGCCTTTGACTGCTAACCAGAGGCTGACGATTCAAACCCACCAGCCCCTCCAACTCCGTGGTAGTGAGTTACTTTGTGAGCCATAGTCTTTGTAAGTCTCACCAAATGACTGGGTAAAACTCACTGCCACTGAGTCGGATCCAACTCATAGTGACCCCTCTTTGGGTTTCTGAGGCAATATCACTACGTAAATAGATTGCCCAATCTTCGTTCCAAGGAGTGGCTGGTGGATTTGAACCGCCAGACTTCTGGTTAGCAGTCTAATGCCTTAGGCACTATACTACCAAAGTGGTCCTTTTAGTCCACCAAGGTAGACTGATAATAATGTAAATGAGAACATGGCACCCTTGTGCAGAGGAGAACATGCAACTAAGGTATATGGAACCCTAACATGGAGATTGGTCAGTTTTGCCATCCTTCTAGGCTTAAAATGAGCCACCCCAAGAGGTCGAAAGAGGAACCTGACTACACCCAGAGTGAAAAGACAAGAGCAGAGTGTTTCCTTTGGACCAGGCGCCTGCATTTGGAAATTTGGAACATCTTTGACCCAGATGACAGAGAGAGCTTTAATATTAGAGAGACGACAAGAGATGGTGAGAAGCAGAGTGACACAGAAACGGTGGCAGCAGAAGCAGAAGACTGGCAGGAGACTGCAAGATGGGCTTGTAGACACACCAGGTGAGAAAGATGAGCACCTTTGAGTTGAAAGTTTGCTGGCAAAGTGCGATGCCACTGGATACTTGGTGGAGCTAGGTTTACCCACCCACTACAGCTAAGTACTTTCATGCTGAGGGTTACTGGAAGAGAAGGGTGCTGCTAGACATTTACCGGCATTGCTAAAAGAGCTTTGTAACACTTGCCCAAGCAGGGCAGAGCCAAGGGGCTGAAGGCCCAAGAGGCCAAGTGCCAAGAGAAGCATGCCTCCAGGCACTGCTGAGAAGAGGCTGTCTCAATGGAAGAACTGTATCCTGAATCTTCTGATCCTGAATTGTAGCATGTTACTTCCCTAATACACCTATAACTGAGTGTTATCTGTGAGTTCTATGTGGCCATGACAAGGGATTATAGAACCCAGCAGAGAAGTAGAGAGTGAGATGGGTGGGACAGTTGGTGTTAGAATTAGTACAAAGGTTGAAGGGTGGAGGAGTATCTGACCTTTGCCTCATAGGAATCAGCCTTGGGCTGTTAATCTTGACCCTCTTCCCCCATCTTGTGAAGTTAGAGGAAATCAGATGACACCCTCACACCATTTTTATACAGTCCAAATCAGTTAAAAGTGGGTGGGCCTTCCACATGGTTACTGCTTCTCTTTCTCCCTACCCTTCTTTCTCTTCTCCCTCCATCTCTACTTGTGTGTTAGAAGTCAAGGACTGAGGACTGCAAGATAGAAATAGCTCAAATCCCCAAGTCACCAAGTAGAGAATTAATCAACTCAAAAAGGGTGCGTGTATGCACCCACCAGCCACTCCTCGGAAGGAAGGTTGGGCAATCCTACTTCCGTAGTGATACTGCCTCGGAAACCCAAGGAGGGGTCGCTATGAGTCAGGGCTGACTCGACGGCACATAACAACAACAACAACATGCATGTGTGCACTTTAAATCACTGAAATTTCAGGGTTGCTTTGTTACTACAGCATATCTTAGCCTATCCTGAATGATAGAGTGGTTCGCTGTACCATAATAGTCATTAAAATAATTTCAGTTTTTATGCTCTTAATTATAATACATGTTTCTTCTATACTCCATCAAAATAGTTATGAATAGAGAGATACAAAGATTTGTTGTGAGTATATAGATAATAGGGAACTCTGGTGGCATAGTGCCTGAGGCATTTGACTGCTAACCAGAAGGCTGGTGGCTCAAACCCACCAGCCTCTCTTATGAAGGAAGATTGGGCAATCGACTTCCATAGAGGTACCACCTCGGAAATCCAAGGAGGGGTCGATATGAGTCTCAATCAACTCGACAGCAGTGAGTTTGGTTTGGTTTTGGTTATGTAGATAATCAAATAAGAAATCAACAATTAACTAGGAATAATAGGACCACAAAACAGTAGCAGCCTCAACATCCTCCCCTCGCTCTCCTCCTTAGCTCCAAACATTTATTGGATACTTATTAGATTCTGGTTATTTTTTTTTTAAGAGCTTTCTTTAATTGGATAATCTAACTCAATCCCCACAATAATCCCATGAGGTTATTGTTGTTATTATATGCCGTCGAGTCGGCCCTGACTCATAGTGACCCCTCCTTGGGTTGCCGAGGCAGTATCACTATGAAAGTAGATTGCCCAACCTTCCTTCCGAAGAGTGACTGGTCCTCCAGTCCCATATCTCTCATCTATGAAGTAATGTCAGCCCTGATCTTTTAATATTCTTAGTGAGGGAACCAAAATAATCATAGATTCTTTGTCAGTACAATTAACATAAATGCCTTGGATAATTTGAAAACATCTACACTTTAAACTTCTTTGTGGCCTACTTTGTCTTAGCATTCTTAGCTGACTTGGTACAGCTTGGCCCAAAATAGGTTATTAATGAGTAGGCACCCCCTTCACCTTTTCATCTATTCCCATCTGCACACATCCCAGATTTCAAAGTCTGGCTTTACCTTCATCCCCTCCTTGAAGCCTTCCTGGATGAATTCAAGCCAAATTCTCATTTCATTTCAAATCGTTTTTGTACTTATTTTCCTGTGCTCTACAAATAGCTTTTTACTTGACATCTGAACTGACATCCATAATCAGATCTGGTTTACTCAATCTTCTGTTGCTTATGCTTGTCCAACTGGTATGCACATTGAGGGTAAGGAGGGCTTTTCTGCTGCATTCCTCATAGATCTGGGCACACAATAGGTAGCCAATCTATACTTTGTTTGATTGATTTTTCACTGATCTATCTCTTCTAAAAATAGTATTATAAACTGGGGACAACTCAACATATTGTTTTCTGTAAGATGATGTATATGGAGATATAGAGGAGCCCCAAAAGAGAAAAAAGTTGTGATTCAGCGGGAAAAAAAAATAGTGCAAAATAACTATACTCTAATGAAATTTATTTAGGGAGCTCTGGTAGCATAGTGGCTAAGGCATTGACTGCTAACCAGAAGGCTGGTGGTTCAAACCCACCAGCCACTCCTCGGAAGGAAGGTTGGGCAATCCTACTTCCATAGTGATACTGCCTCGGAAACCCAAGGAGGGGTTGCTATGAGTCAAGGCTGACTCGACAGCACATAACAACAACAACAACAACAACAATGAAATTTAAGAAATATAAACATAAGGCACCAAAAAGATGGGAAAAAAGTCATATCTGGTATGGATTTAGAAAGGATGAATGACACAAGTTCCATTATAATGGACACTGTCTATTACATTTTATTTAACTTTAGGCTACTTCATCGTCAAATGCACCTGGAAAACTACACCAAGATCTTCTGGAAATGGTGGCCATCAGCCCTCTGTGTATGAGCAGATAATTTTTCTGTTCCACTTGGAACTCAGGTACTTACTCTGATGGCCCATGAGGGCATGGATTTGCCCTCATTCAACATATTTCTTTAAAACTGAAACTTAGAAATGTAAGGATATTGGTATATACATTTGGAAGTGTGTGTGTTTTAATTTTTTTAAAAGCTAACAGATGTGTAGAGTTGAATAGTGAACAAGACACCTAAAAAATCACCTGTGACCATTCCAGTGTCCATGCAGAGCCGTTACACATTCATTCCCCCTCTTGTGTCTCTGACCCAATACATAACTCTCAAGAGCATCTGGTCCCTTCTCTCTCCTATCAGCCTCTGTTCAGTTACCTTCTAGTATCATTCACACTACACACATTATTTTACCGTGGAACAAATTTTTTCCTGTCTCATCAAAAAAGTGTTTGTTGTAATCATACACCACTAACTCTAATCACATTTCACTGATCCTTCCTTTCTTTTCTTCTTCTTTTGTTTTAAACTTCTCAGGATTAAATTTGTTTTTATTCATATTGTTCCCATGAATAATTTTTGCCTCCCCTTTGAAGATAAGCCATACCTACTTCCTTTATTGAGTTAAGGGAAGCAAAAGACTTGAAAAGATTTATAATTAAACTTATTACTCACCTCAATAAAGTAATCTATCATGAATCACTCTTTAACAAATTTGACATCTGTAATAAAACTCTGTTCTTACATACCCCTTTATGTCAGCCCTGATCTTTTAATATTCTTAGTGAGGGAACCAAAATAATCATAGATTCTTTGTCAGTACAATTAACATAAATGCCTTGGATAATTTGAAAACATCTACACTTTAAACTTCTTTGTGGCCTACTTTGTCTTAGCATTCAATCTTTCTTTTTTAGGTGGTGGATGCGGAGGGGAATAAGCCAATCTATTACCCTTTTCTTCATCCTAATGTGAAATTCTGTTTCTGCATATCTAAATACATATCTGACTCAACCCCTTAGAAACCTTACCCACATCTTTATCTCCTTCCCCTTCACTAGCTTCCCCACTCAGTAAAGTTAAAAAGAATTATGAGTGTAAGCCCAGGGAATGCTGGGCTGCGGAAGTGTGTGATTTGAAGATCTTGATGATAAGCACGGAGAATTACAACTACCTTCTTTAACTAGAATGTCATGTGCTTGCCCCACCACCCACAAAACACCACGGGCAATTTAGAGGAATTGTATTTTGTTTGGGTCTGTATCTTACAGTTTCAATATGTTGGAATAGAGTTAGTGTGTTCAATATATGAGACAATTTAATTAAAAAAAAATATTTAACTCATGCACTTTGGAAGGAAATCAATTCTGTTCAGAAATACTACAGCATTTTTTTTTTAACCTAATCTAAGACAAAGGAAAACTAATTCAGGGTCCAGATAGCACGAGTTGTTAGGAGAAGCATTACCTAAAATATAGGTAAGGTAAACTTCTTCAACAGTTTTCAGGATACTTGAACTGCTTGTACAAATATTTGTACAAATAAATATAAATGCTACTTTACATAATAGGTAGTTATTTTATCGAGCACAGTGTTCGAAGTAAAATAAAAATAGCTTCAAAATGGACTCAATTATGTGCACCAATTTCACACTGGTGCTATGAAGGACCACTACTTAGTCCTATAAAATGCCACCCTCCCCATCTAATTTTGTTGCAGGAAAGAAGATACAAACTAAATTGACAGTGGTTAAGTCTTGCAGCTTATTTATTCTACTTTCAGTTAGTTATTAATAGATTCACTAATAATTCTTGCCCTATTTATTCTATCTTTACGGAATGTTCCTAAGTGTAAAAATAGGTATTTAATGCTTCAAAAGATTCATCTGAATTCACAAACAAATAAAACATTTTTAAGATTGATCTAAAATTAGGGTGGTTTTAAATTCTGTAATGGCTGTAAGAGACCATGGTGTGCGTCTATGAACAAAGTAAACATGAGTGCCATTTAGATCAGCCTGGAGGATACTCAGTAGATGTTCATTTCTTCTTGCTCCAGAGCAGCACACTTGTAGGTGTTGCTAGTTGCTGTTGAGTCGGTCCCTGAGCCATGGTGATCCAAAGCACAATGGAACAAAAATACTGCTCAATTCCAGGCCTCCGCATGATTTATTGGGGATTGCAACATTGTGATCCATAGAGTTTTTTCATTGGCTGATTTTTGGAAGTAGCTTGTCAGGAATCCCTTCCTAGTTTGTCTTAGTCTGGAAGCTCTCCTGCAACTTGTTCTGCATCATAGCAACCCTGAAGGCTGGGTGATGGTTGTGCATGAGGTGTATCGGCCAGGAATTGATCCTGAGTCTCACACATGGAAGACAAGAATTCTACCACTGAACCACCATCATCTCCCGAGATACTTCATGGCATAGAAAAATGGGTGGAGGATACTATTTCTACTCCTAAATAGTTTTAATCTGTTGAAAGGCTCAGATACACTTGAGTGATCTCCCGATCCTGTTCTAGATTATACATCCCAATGGAACAAGCAAAGGGAAGAATATTTGGTGTAAAATACTGAAAAAGATTATATGGAGGAGGGAGGATTTGAATCAGGTGTAAGAAGATTACTGTGGAAACATTACAAGGCAGGGCTGTGAACAGCCTAGGTAAACACTCATAAGTATGCGTTACCTTGAATATAGGAATGGTGAAAAGAACTTTTGGAAGTGAGAAAAAGTAGCCTTGAGACAACATTTCTGACATCATTTTTCTTCTTCGTCTATAAAATTGGAATAATGATACCTATGTTGCACATCTGACACAGGAGCTGGTGGCTTAAAAAAATACTTGTGAAGGTGCCTTGAAAGTTTTAAATTACAATTTCATGGTTAGATCCATCATTGTTATATTTGTGGGTGTGTATGTGGGGGACATTGTCAAAGAGAAACAATAGAGAAGACCTAAGAAGGCCATTGTGAGTGGAGAGGGATTTAGACTTACTTCAGAAGATAGTAGCCATGGAAAAAAATTATGAAGTTAAGTTAAACTGCAAAAATATTTCCTGATATTGAAATAAGTGGTAGGTGGTGGGAGTTCAGTGATAAATAAGATAGACATAGGCCTTGCCCTTTCTGAGTTTATGATCTTTTCCCCAGATGATTGTTCTTGGGCCAAACCTGCACTCTTGATCATGACCATAGTATTACCCCATTCAAAAAAATGGCCTTCAATTATGGTATCTTAAATACCTACACATATTGGAGGAAAAAAAGACTTAATATTAAATGATATAAAAGTATCGGGTGCTGGAGGCATATTCCTAAGTTTTTTACTGACAAAGTGAAATGCTGAAAATGGTATTTCAGGAATATTACTTTGTAGGAGATGTGAAAAGCATATTATTGGGACATGTAGCAAAGACATTTATGGCTTCTTGAATATCCGTGGGAGGGGTCGCTATGAGTTGGGTCCAACTCCTGGGCACATAACAACAATAACAACAACAGACCCAGAATCTACACGATGCCAGCGGGTTTGGTTTTAGGAGCTCTGGTAGCATAGTGCCTAAGGCACTTGACTGCTAACCAGAAGGCTGGTGGTTCAAACCCACCAGCCACTCCTTGGAAGGAAGATGGGGCAATCTACTTCCATAGAGATGTTGTTGTTGTTGTTATGTGCCGTCGAGTCGGCCCCGACTCATAGCGACCCCTCCTTGGGTTTCCGAGGCAGTATCACTACGGAAGTAGGATTGCCCAACCTTCCTTCCGAGGAGTGGCATCAGAAACCCAAGAAGGGGTCGCTGTGAGTCGGGTCCAACTCGACGGCACATAACAACAACAACAACACATTTCAATATATCTCACACTTTTCTCAACTAACAGTGACATGTGACCAGTTCTTGCTAATGGGCTGTGAGTAGAAGTGTTGATCTTCCAGACAATGCATTTAACGATCATTGCATGACTTCTCAGCTCTCTTTTCCACTGGTGGGGCAGCCTTGGAGGTCTGTGGTTGAGGTGGCAGAGACACAAAATGGAGACAGTCAACATGAGCATGAAGTAAATTTTTTTTTTTTGCTTAAACTACCAAGCCCTATCCTGACTCTTACAATGAGAGAGAGGTTGTAGGGCAGGAATAATTATTCTAGAGTTGAGATGATATAGCCTTAGAACTGGGGATTGCCTTGAATCCTCACCCTACAGTATCCAGTCCTTGTATAGTGTTATTCCTTTCAACTTCTCATTCATTAATAGAAGACTGCAGATTGAAAACCAATGAAGTTTATTTTTATTAGTCTTCCCAAGATTATATATGAAAAGAAATAAAAGCAAGCAAAATAACAAACTGAAGACTAAATCCCAAGGATGGTAGTTTGGCACATAAAATTATGTCCACTGAGGGCAGACATGAATGTTGAATTATGTCTGCACTGTGCTGATCCACAGCAGTTTTTTCATGTCCCGGTCCTCTTCTGATGACAGAACAAGCCAGAAATGACTCTGACATCTACTTCCATGTCGTATGGGCTTTGTTTACTTTATGGACAGTTTCTCAATGAAGAGAGGCATTTCAATTATTCTCAGTAGCTGTGTTCCTGTTGACACCTTGATGCTATATAGGAAAGAGTTAGTGAGCTTTCGTCTCTGGAGCTAAATGCGTTTTATCAGGAAACAATTTCCGCAAATGACTCTCATCTGGTCATGTTACTTATATCTTGTTATTTCTTGAGGGCCCTGTAATTAAAGCAGGTGTGTGTCCTCTTAAATTAGAGATGTGGCAACTATGGATTTTGCAGTGAGTTCTAACTGGAGACCCTAATGACCCATAGATTTAGTAATTTTAATGAAGCCATGGGAGTGTTTGACCAGGGAGAGTGTCAAATTGGGCAAATACATCCCAAAGTGATGGACTTACAGGATACACCCCAAATGAACCATGAAAGGTTTCAAATAAAATCACGTATCTTTCTTTCTTCAGATAAATAAGTGTTTTCGATACTAGTAGTTGCTGAAATGATTTTAGGAGATTTTATTCTTCTGACCTGTATTACTGGTAAGGCTTTATTTCATTTACTAGTCAGGCAGGATAATTTAATCAATATTTAATCTCTCTTTTGCCTTTTGGAATGATGCCCTCAAGTGAGCCTTCTCCAAGCAAATTTGGAAGTAATGTTATTCTAGCCAGAAATATTCATGCTATACCTAAAAAATGAAAGCCAAAGTACTTCTGCCTGAAGACCTGTAATATATTGAGCTAAGGAGAACATGGACACATGTTTGAAATGAACATGGGAAATATATTCATTTGAGTAAGAAACACTAGAATCTCACCAAGTCTAGAACATTTCAACCCAAATGAATTATTCTACTTAAGGTTTTCTGAATTGCAGTGGTACTTGTAGTACTACATTCTTATTATTTTCTGACTTAGTGTTTCCAGTTGTCTTTTCATGTCTATATGTATGATTCTCCTTTTATCACTCACTTGATTATAAGTTCTTTGAAAACCACAGAAAGGGTCCTTCACATCTGTTTTCCATAACAATTTATACACAAAGAGTAGGAACTTAGTAAGTAGCTGATGTCAGCTGTATTCACTGTTAGTGCCATGAGGGCAAAGATCATGAACATTTTGATTTTCACAGTAACCCTGACACCTACTAAAATACATCATTTTTGCATGAACAAATGAAAGTTCAGGATTTCCTTGCAAATGTGGATATCAAAATCCTTGGTTGATGTAAGCATTAGTCAGATATTGTTCAGCAAAAATTGGATTCTTATTGGACCATATTTTGAATTTTTTTTCTTAGTGAAGATTAACAGGTTAATTAATTTTAATATTCTTGATAGACTGATGGTATCTATATGGGGTGCTATAATAAGGTGTAAGAGCTGAAAATAAAAAAAAAATAACCTTTTTAAATTAAGCAAGAATTGTCTCAGCTCCTTCTCATAATAGGTGTTCCATGTTTCTGCCTGATGATGGTGATTGTATCTCATTTTTTTAAAAAAATTTAATGAATTGATAAACTCTCTAAAAATAGGCCAAAGGACAATTGTAGTTTAGATGTGTTTATAATACTCAATTTAACAAGTAAGTCCTTCTTGCTATTTTAATAGCTAATCTTATCATAAGGTGACCCAAAATAGTTATGGTGGCATTTTTGGAGCTAGTTTTTGTATCTTAATTGGGTAATATGTAAAACTTTTGAAGGTTGTGTAAAGGTAAAGAAAATTGAGGAATACAAAAGAAGCTTTTGAAGTAAGGGAGAAAGGAAAAAGAATCATGTGGCAATGAGGACCTAAAGTGGAGAACAAGAAGAGAGTGGTGGTGTTTATAGTGAAGCAAATGGGGGAGGAGATAATGAAAACCATCCACTGAATTAACAAGTGAGGGTTTTACAGTGGTGATTCTACTTCAATAACATGTGAAGTTATTGCTCTGTTTAACACCCTTATTTTTATTGTTTATAAAGGAACATAAAATGATCTCCTCAAGCTATTCTAGATGCAAAATATGTAGTAATGATATCGGTGCCCCACACTACATTCCTTTGGCCCCTTTAACTTTGGTCATGTCCATAAGGAACACTCATGCATGCAAATGGTTTCCCACCTCGGATTCTCTCAGCTTCTCCACTTTGGACTTCCTCTAAAGCCTCATCGTGTTCACCCTGATTAGGTGCCCTTTCTAAGTCCGGGAGAATTGAAGCTCTCCACATGGGGACAACCCTTAACCAGTTGTTGAGGATTGTTCAGAGGATAAGTGCCCCACCCCTCCATCCAGCAATGGTACAGTTCTGAATTTCATTTTTACTAGGTTTCGAAGGGTCCCCGAAGACAATGAGTAAGTCTCAGGTGTCCTCTGTGATAACTGACGTTACTTTCTTTTCTTCATTCCCTGATTCACTCTCTCTGCTCCTACATGCCAATTTCTTAACATCACAACTGAATAAACTCAAATCAAAAAAATTTTGTATGTTTTTGCTTTTGGCTGAATCTTAATTAAGATCCATGTCTCTGGGTGGTGGAAATGGTTAAGATATTCAGCAGCTAACCATAAGGTTGGAAGTTCGTGTCCACCCAGGGGTGTCTCAGAAGAAAGCCCTGGCAATCTACTTCTGAAAGATCAGCCATTGAAACCCCTGTGGAGCACAGTTCTACTCTGACACACATGGAGTCACTATGAGTCAGAGTTGAATGGATGGCAACTGATTTGGGTGCATATGCATGTGTGTGTTATTTCTATCCTAAGATTTTTCTTTTTGGACTCAACTCCTCTGTTCATTTGATCTAATTTTTTAAATGTCTTTGGGACAAGTTGGATTAAAATATTTCTTACATAGACACACAGCTCCTAAAAGGTGGGAAATAGAATTATGGGTCAACTCTCCTGTCCCCACCTCTAAAATTTTTCTCTGGGCAAACTAGATGTCTATTGGTACTTTTAGGGTTATTATCAGAAGTGCTAATTGGTTAGTATGTAAGATAATTTATTATAGAATTACAGAAGAAAAATGCTAAAAGTCATATATTATTTTTATTTCTTTTTCTTTTGCCCCACAACTGTTGAAAACCATTTAACCTCTAAGTTATTAAGAATTTTATTTTCTTCTTCTTTCGAGATGACAATGCCTGATGATTTCTGTGTCCTTAGGGCAAGGGTAAAGCTTGGTGTGCAGCCTGAACCAAACAGATAAATATAATTATTATTTCTGTATATTTGATGATGAAAGGGTTCTGAGCTCCACAGACTGATCTTTCTGTTGCCAACTGTGTACTGCTGAAATTTTGATTAAAGGCTCACTGAAGTAGTTTATCAGTATTTGTTTGGTTTCAGGAAGTAAAATATGTGAGCTCAATATGAATGACAGACTACATCCATCCAGAGCATTTGTTTCATCAGTCTGGGATACCCAGAATCCTTGCTGTAGATAATGTATGAGGAAGATATTTTCCCTTCCCAGATTTGCATAGTTCTCAATAGTCCACTGATTCCAGACATATTATTTTCTGCAATATCTTTCCTTGCCTCCATTTTCCTGCTGCAAATGTGCTGGAATACAGACATCATTTAAAAAAATAATTTAAGCCCTTCAAATTCTCCTGTCTGGAAAATGTTTATACAATTTGTAACAGAGAAGCCCAAAGTGCTGCTGAAGAAAGCCAAAATATTTTGCTGACTTTTTTGAAGGAATCATTTCTAGGCAAAGGGGGAAAAAAAAGCAAAAACAAAAAACACTGATCTTGAAAAAAGGAGAAAGAAAGAGTGAAAAAGCAGGTTCTGAATTTTAAGCTAACTCATAAAAATACCAGCAAATAGTTCAAGATATTTATTTTTAAAATACTGTACTGAAATTGGTAAATAGAAAGGAACAGGCTGTGTGTGAGATGATTCTTCAGTCTCTTGAGTTAAAACAAAGAGTTAGGGCCACTAAAATTAATTTGATGTTTTTTCTGTCTCAGAGAGGGAGGGGAGATGGTTAAAAAGAATAAGAGCTCTCTAGCTTGCTCCCAATTGCACAGGCAACTTGATGGGGTGGGGGTCAGCGGGAAAAGACTACAACAAAAACAAAACAATCATAAAAGAATTCCCAGAACTCACTTAGTGATTGCAATAGTGGTGATTTTATTTTTAGTTCATACTCCCTTACCCCTAATGGAAAGCATTAATTAATAGAAATAAACTGCTTTCAATAAATCTCAGCTATTTAGTTCTGTGTATGAAATTTGAGGTGTTTATTCTAATCAAGCCTTTAACGTTAGAATCTTGAGTCTTTTCATCTTATCATTATTTTCATGAACCTGAGCCTCTGTCACTCTGTGTGTACACAACATGTGCACAAGTGATTACAAAAACAAAACAAAACAAACATCATAGACGGATGCCTTGATTTCTTTCTGTGGAACAATACCGTAAGAAGCAAAGATACTCACTATCTATTGTAACTTTAGGAGCACTGATAGCGTAGTGCCTAAGGCAATTGACTGCTAACCAGAAGGCTGGTGGTTCAAACCCACCAGCTGCTCCTTGGAAGGAAGGTTGGGCAATCTACTTCTGGAGTGATACCACCTCGGAAACCCAAGGAGAGGTTGCTATGAGTCGTGTCCGACTTGACAGAACATAAAAACAACAACATTGTAACTGTGGTGGTTTTCCAAATTGCCTGAAATATGGCAACCTCTTTGTTCAGAGCTTTTAAAATATCACAGACAACATGCAGAACATTTAGAATGAAGCTGACAGTGTCTTTTCAGCTTATGAGACCTGGGTTACAAAAACATATATAAAAAGCAACTCATACAATGTAAACTAGTAAGAAAACACCTGTCTCTATCTTTTAGATCTCTAGGCTTCTTTACATTTGTAATATTATCCTTTATATTTTGAAACGGTGGCTAATATATTTTATTCCTTTTCTGTCTTTCTCTCATTGTTTTTTAAACACAAAACTTTCTTCTATGTGTGGGATAAGTACACAGTGAGGTACATGATAGGTACTATAGCAATTTTGAAAATCTGTATTATTTGGCAAAATAATCTGTAATGATTTCAGCCCATTGTGTACATCTGTATTTGGACACTTCTTTAAAAGTGAATTTTTGATCTGATGGACCATAATAACTTCTCCTGCAGCAAATCCCTCTCAGATTCTGAATTATTGGGCCGCCACTGCAGTTATGGTTTATTGGGTAAATAATAGTCTGACTGTACCATGGCAAGAGTTACAGATGGCCTGATGCACATGTTGGCTGTATACAAATCTTTCCATAGTTTCCATTGAATATAATCACTAGAGTA
The DNA here is from genome assembly GCF_000298275.1 of Orycteropus afer afer. Lineage (NCBI taxonomy): Eukaryota > Metazoa > Chordata > Mammalia > Tubulidentata > Orycteropodidae > Orycteropus > Orycteropus afer. The sequence continues at coordinate 8,172,812 of NW_006921633.1, forward strand.
AACAGGCTAATGAGGGAGTAAGGAATTCCCTTGGGATATTTGTAACTCAATGCCCTCTGTACTTTTCAAAGCTTTTTCTTCTTCATGTTTCATTAGAATATGACACTAGCATTGATTGGTCACTATTGAGAGCTTGCTCAGCCAATGAGAAAACTGAATATTTAGTTCATTTAATGACTCACTCAGAGCCTTAGAGCTTATTGGTTTGAGAGCTTGGCTATGAAAATGGGTCTCCCACTCTCTTCTGTGTTGAAAGGCTCACATGATTAGGTCAACCATACTCATATAATCTCATCTGGGGGGCAGCTGATTTGGGATCTTAATTTCATTTGCAAAGTTACTTTACATCAAAACCTGAATTAGAATTTTATTGAATAACTAGATATGTTGTTGTTGTTGTTGTAATGTGCCATCGAATCGCTAAAAACTTGAGAGAGAGGGTATCTCAAAACTTTACTTACCTCACTTACCAAAAGGGAGCTTAAAAGCCTATAAAATGGGTACAACAAAGATATAAAGAGATAGGATCCAGGTAGAATTGTAAGAACTGTAGAAGAGGGATGCACCAGACTTCATGGAGTTCTAAAGAAAAAGGAGTCACTTTTCTTAGGAAAATCTAGAGAGGTTTAATGAAAAGGACCTTGAAGTGTGGGCAGCATTTCTATTCATGGAGACTAGAAAGGAGGCAGAGATAACAGCATAGACAATGGCACAGAGATGGGAAAGCACATCTTAAGGGAATGGTTGGAAGCACCATAGAGCTACAGCATGATTTTTTTATTTATCTACTTTTAAGGATAGCTGTTTGATTGTATTGGTCTGGTTGTAATTCTTTAAAATTCTTTAAAAAAAATATTTATTTTGTTATTGTTGACAATAAACCAAACCAAACCAAACTCATTGCTGTCAAGTTGGTGCCGACTCATAGCAACCCCTCCAGGGGTTTCCGAGGCGTATCTCTACAGAAGTTGATTACCCAACCTTCCTTCCAAGGAGTGGCTGATGGGTTTGAACCACCAGCCTTCTGGTTAGCAGTCAAATGCCTTAGGTATTACACCATATACACAACAAAACAAACACTAATTCATTTTATTGATTCATATACCACTTAGTGACGATTACATTCTTTGACTTGTGCCATCATTCTTAAGCTCCTTTTCTGTGTTGTTCCTCCCCTATTAGTAGAAATTCACTGCCCCCTAAGGTTCCTATCTAGCCTTTCTAGCTGCTATTCTCTCTTTGATCCTATGTAAATAGTTGTTAAAAAAGCGTAGTGTTCAAGGAAGACACTTTTTACTGGTTAAGCTGCTGTTCGGTTTTAAGACTTCAAGGAGTACCTGGTTTAAGGTTTGAAGATTATCTCAGGGAAATAGTTTAAGGAGTTCATCTAACCTTCATGGCTCCAGGAAGTCTGGAGTCCATGAAAATTTGGAATTCTGTTCTGCATTTTCTCCTTTTTGATCAGAATTCTTCTACAGAATCTTAGATCAAAATGTTCCATAATGGTAATTGTGCATCATTCAGTTCTTCCAGTCTCATGGAAAAAAAAGGTAGCTGTTCATGAGACAGTTAGCCACACCTTCTATATGCCCTTCTATTCTTGACTCTCCTTCTTCCTCTGATGTTTCAGAGAAATAGAGACCAATTATTATGCCTTGGATCACTGATTCCAAGATTTTTTAAGACCTCAGGAACTGCACCAAACTAAGAGGTAGACGAGAAGTACTAAATATGTAACTAGGCCAATTAACAGGGATGTTCCATGAAACCATGACCCTTGACTTCCAAACCAAGGAACCAAATCTCATGAGGTTTGCATTGTACATAATCAGCCTTGACATCTACTTTATTTATATCACAAAACTTTTGCCAAATCAGTTATTTACAGGTGTGCAATTAATTGACAACTAATAAGGAGCTCTGATAGCATAGTGGCTAAAGCACTTGACTGCTAACCAGAAGGCTGGCCGTTCAAACCATCAGCCACTCCTCGGAAGGAAGGTTGGGCAATCCTACTTCCGTAGTGTTACTGCCTCAGAAACCCAAGGAGGGGTCGCTATGAGTCGGGGCTGACTTGACGGCACATAACAACAACAACAACAACATTGGAATAATAAGCTGGGATGAAACCCTACTCAATGTGATATTTCCATCTATGTTAACTCTCTTTTTTCCCCTTCATTCCCACCCATGGTAACCACCAATAAACTTTGTTCTCTATACATTTGGCTTTCATTGTCTTTTTATATGAGTGAAGTTGTACAATATTTGACTTTTTTGATTGATTTATTTCACTTAGCATGAAGTCGTCAAACTTCATCCATGCAATAGCATGTATCAAGATTCAATTCTCTTACTGGCTGAGTAGTATTCCATTGTATATATGTGCCACATTTTGCTTATCCATTCATCTATTGATGGGCATTTAGGTTTTTTATATCTTTTGGCTGTTGGAAATAGTGCTTAAATGGATATTGGTGTACAAGTCTCTGAATCTGTGTATTGAAATCATTTGGGTATATTATATATGTATCAAGTGGTTGGAAATGTAATTACAAAAGTAACTTCTATTTGGAAAGGACTCTGAATACAAGGAGGATAAATTTGCCTCTAATTTGATGGGGGTAGGGCATCATGTAGGTTTTTTAATGTGTGAAAATTGTGCTAGGACCTATATTTTGGGAAGTTTTATTGTGGAACAGGAAAAAGTTGGAATTGGGGGTGTCAGTGATGGCTTCTCATAATAGTCTAGCAGTTAATCAGGACCTCGACTCTATTAGGGAAAGTGAGAATGAAGGGAGATGGATGCATATGATGACAAACTCTTTAAACTGAAAATGTATTTTTTTTTTTTTTTTTTTGAGAGAGAGAGCAATGGAAAGTTGACTCCACTATAATAGGCAGAAATAATGACATCAGAATGAATTGTTTTGGGAAGGAAATATGATGAGGTAGGTTGTGCATAGAACAATTCAGATGGGCTAACTATTGAAATTGTTTTTGCACCTCAGCATTAGAATGAGGTCCTCAGGAAACAGGGAGCCAGAGTCCTATTGGACATGGGATGAATGGAACTAACCGGACCCTAAGACTTCTATGAGTGGGCCATCTATGGAGTTAAAATGAATCATTGCAGCAGAAATACATTGACCAGCTGGCCATGGAGATGTTTGGATTCTTACTAGAAGCATAATTGTAGTCTAGAAATTAATAATTTTGAATAAGTCAGTAGTCATAGATATAGGGTATATATTGTTTAGTCCCTAAAAGTAAAAGGTTGTAGTTAAGATACAGGGCCCCACCTCTTTTACCTCCTGGGAAAGTGGTACACTGAAACCATTTATAAATGTTTTCCATATATACAGTTGATATGGACTAGGAGAGGGTTTAAGTTTGACAACCTGCAGTTTCCAAGGACTCATGGTAGACATACTAGAAATAGAACTAATGTAGCTCTTATGGGATAGATGTGGTCAATGCAGTGAGATATATCAAACACCTTGGAAAGGAATGCACAGCCTATAAGGTAAGGATATTACTATTACATTTACATCTAAAAATTACAGACAATCATTGATGATATGTTCAAAGGAATACTCAAATACAAGCTTTCTGGTAGGCAGGTGTTAATGTAAACCTGTCCCTTAGAGAAATGATGGAGATGCTACATCCCATAGTATTTTAAGCAAGGATAGGAATGAGATTTCAGATACATAAAAAGGTGGTGAGGAAATTGTATTAAACTAATTTTCCAACAAATTTTTAGTGAAGAGAGAAAAAAAGATGGGTTTATGAAAGTATAGGCTTCCTGGCTTATTTGTTTATTTTGGAGAATCTAGTAGCCCTGAGCATCTTTGTATATAGAGATGAAAGAGCCAGTAGACATTCTGAAGACGAGGACTGAGGAGCAATCAGATGATATAAAGTCCTGGAAGAGAGGGGATGGGATGAGATTGAAAATGGAATGAATGGGTTAGAGTTAACTCTTCTCTGGTGGGAGGAAAAGAGTAAAAAATATAGAATATATCAGAATCAATAATATTGTCCTTCTAAAAATAATATCTCCTTGATAAAATCTATTTTTGCAAATAGTTACAAGATAAGTCTACTCTTATTCTTTCATACTTGTACTTCATAATAGGACTTAGGCCTCTATACGTTTCCTTGTAGTCTTCTACTAGCCAGTCCTTGTCCTCAGAAGGTTACACAGAGGGAACTGGACTGTTCTTAGAAACCCTGGTTTTATCGTCCCATGCAGATGAGAATCCCAAGTAGTCCGTATGAGCAATGTCAAGCCAGGAAGAAGAAGATAAGGTGCAAGTTAGGAGGTGATGTGCAGGGTCATACGCCAAAGGAGTCTACAGAACAGGATAATGGACTTAGTGGAGAAGAAAGAATAAACCCAGGGTGCACTGTCAAAGAAAACCAGATACATGGCTTAATAAGGCATGGCTGAAAGGTAGGACTGATGCCAGATTGAGAATGGCTGAAAACAGAAAACACCAGAAAGATGTTTACCTGTGTTTTATTGCCTATGCAAAGACATTCTACTGTAGGGATCATAACAAATTATGGATACCATTGTGTAGAATGGGGATTCCAGAACACTTAATTTTGAGGAAACTGTATGTAGACCAAGAGGCAGTCGTTTGAACAGAACAAGGGTATACTGCAAGTTTACAATCAAGAAAGATATGTGTTGGGGTTATAAACTTTCACTATATGTATTCACTCTGTCTGCTGAGCAAATAACCTGAGAAGCTGGCCTGTATGAAGAAAACTGTAGTATCAGGATTAGAAGATGACTTTTAACAACCTGTGATATGCAGATAATACAACATTGCTTGCTGAAAGTGAAGATTTGAAGTACTTACTGATGAAGATTGAAGACTGCAACCATCAATATAGATTATGCCTCAACATAAAGAAAACTAAAATCTTAACAACTGGATTAATAGCAACACATCACAATAAATGGAGAAAAGATTGAAGTTGTCAAGGATTGATTGGATTGGATTGATTGGATCTACAATCAACTCTCATGGAAGCAGCAATCAAGAAAGAGACCAGATGACCTATTACACTGGGCAAATCTGCTACAAAAGCAAAGATGTCACTTTGAAGTCCATGTGTGCCTGACCCAAGATTTTCAATAGTTTTGTGTGCATGCGAAGGCTGAGTAATGAATAAGGCAGGCCAAAGAAGAACTGATGCATTTGAATTGTGGTATTGGAGAAAAATATTGAAAATATCATGGACTGCCAGAAGAATTACCAAATCTATCTTGAAAGAAGTACACTTGGAAAGCTCTTTGGAAGCGAGAATGGCCAGACTTCATCTCTCATACTTGGGTCATGTTTTCAGAAGAGAGAGACCAACCCCTGGAGAAAGTTATCATGCTTGGTAAAGTAGAGGGTCAGCGAGAAAGGGGAAGACCCTCAACAAGATGTATTGGCACAGTGGCTGCAACACTTGTGAGATGGCACAGGACTGGGGACTGTTTTTTTCTATTATACATAGGGTCATTATGAGTTGGAACCACTTTGATGATGCCTAACACCACCACCTTGCAAATTTAATACTTTAATTAATGAATGAATTAATGACTTTTTTCCCATTAGTTCTATATTAAGATATTCTTAGCAAGTCACAAGAAGCTCTGGTGGCACAGTGGGTAGGGCATTTGACTGCTAACCTGGTTCAAATCCACCAGCTGCTCTGTGGGAGGAAGGTGGGACAATCTACTTCAGTAAAGATTTACAGCCTTGGACACCTAATGTGGGTTGCTATGAGTCAGAATTGACTCAGTGGCAGTGGGTAGGTACCAAGTCATAGAAAGTTCTAAAGTTTTTTTTTTTTTGGGTGGGTCAGTTTTGTTGTTTTAAGAAAATCTTGTATGTTCTTTTTCCAAGTCCTTTCATGTCCAAGTCTTTCCTTCCTTTTCCTTGTGGGCATCTTTGTCTGTTCAACTAAAAACATCCTTTCCACCTCTTTCCCTTTTTTTTTTTTTTATGGTTTCCATTTCTGCTTGGAATAACCTCTTTGCAAAATCCTCCCTTTATACCAAGAGTTTCTGATATCTTGCCTCTTTAAAGCAGATATATTGACAGAATTCATGCAACTTCCTTCAGCGTGCCCATTCAATCTAATAATGAGACCTGTAGTAGTGACCCTTCTACTCTGCAGGTTCCACTCCAGCAATAACTTCAACTTTTGGTTGTTCATGATATTAGAGTTTTTGTAAATACAAGTTCATAGGGAGGGCCTCAACCATGTTGGAAGAAGACTGGTCTCTCTTTGATCTCACAGTTTTGGATCAGCCCTTTCTGGGCATCAAGTGCAATTCAAAGTATACTCTTCAGGGATGTGGAATGGAGGGACCACTTGTCACTGGTTGGGACCTAGGCAAAGATTATCCACTCCCAGAGGGCTAAATTCTAAAGGTGATTAAGCTATATTTCATATGTCAGACTATCTAAAATATCAGTTACTGACAAGTTGATTCTGACTCATGGTGACTCCCCTTGTTTCTGAGTAGAATTATACTCCATAGGGTTCAGTGCCCGGTTTTTCAGAAGTAGATCCTTTCTTCCCAGGCATATGGAGGTAGATACGAATTGCTAACCTTTCAACCATTTGTACCACTTTGTTATTCTCTGTAAGGCACTCTGGTGGTATAGTGGTTAAGACTTTTGGCTGCTAACCAAAAGGTAGGTTATTCAAACCCACCAGCTTTCCATGAAAGAAAGATGAGGCTGTCTGCTTCCATAAATATTTACAGCCTTGGAAATCCAATGAGGTTCACTGTGAGTTGGAATTGACCTGATGACAGTGAGTTTGGTTTTGTTTCACTGTTCTCTGTATTCATTTTCTTCCTATTGTCCTTGCTTCTTCTTGTTGCTGTGTGCTGTAGAATCGATTCCAAGTCATAGTGACCATATAGGACAGAGTAGAATTACCCTGTTGTTATGTTGTTGTTATGTGCCGTTGAGTCAGCCCTGACTCATAGCGACCCCTCCTTGGGTTTCCGAGGCAGTATCACTACAGAAGTAGGATTGCCCAACCTTCCTTCCGAGGAGTGGCTGGTGGGTTTGAACCGCCAGCCTTCTGGTTAGCAGTCAAGTGCCTTAGCCACTATGCTACCAGAGCTCCTAGAATTACCCTATATGAGTTTTTTAGGCAGTAATCTTTACAGAAGCATATCATCAGGTATTTCTCCCAAGGAACGGCTGGTAGATTTGAACTTCTGACCTTTCTGCTGGTAGCCAAGCACTTAACCAGTGTGCCACCAGGACATCTTATCCTTGCTTAGTGGAGTTTTATATAAAATCTTCTACTTTGTCTGTGCTAAGATTTGGAGAATTGAAGAAAAAGTTGTGTTTCCATGCTTGGGCTGAAATATCCAATGAGGGCCATTTTGCATAGTCTTGGTAACAGTAATCAGCATGAGATCTTAAAAGGAAGGCAAATCTTAGGGAAGAGGTTGGAGGCTGTGAGTTCCAGATATCCCTCCTTAGTGCTTAGTGATGATGCTCTCTGTTACTGTGTGAGTCTGATATTTTTAAAGGCATTTGCATATTACTTGGTGCCTGTTTAATTCTGAAGGTAAAAATAGGGAAGAAAAATCTTGTAGTATGACTTGATGTTTCTTTTTGCTCACAAAGGATGGATTTTTTGGTAATGATTGTGCTTGATTTTAGACATGCAAAGGAAAAGGTGGTTTTGGTCTATCCAGGTAGAGTTATTGAGGAGGCAGCTAGATTTTTTTTTAATATGAAAGATGAGGTATAACTTAAGCCATATCCTAAAAGGGGATGATAACAACAGCCATGCTACCTCATGGCATTGCTATAAGAAACATATTTACCACCACAGGGTGTGGAATGATTCTGGTTGTAGGCACTTACCTCCAGAGTGGGATAATAAATGCAAAAGTTCTGTATGATATGTATTTTTATTGAAAATAATAACCAATAGTTCAGTGTATTCTGCTGTCTGTCACCTCACATTCCTGCCATGTATTTACTTTTTCTGTTATGGCAAGCACTTTTAATTATGCTATTGTAGCCTTAAAGCAAAGGTTTATTTGGAGAACTCCCTTGTCCTTTAGTAAGAGGTTTTTTACTTTTTTTCTGGGAGAGTTGCATTTAAGATGTAATAGCTAAAGCTTAAATAAAACATAATCTGAGATATGATGAATATCTGCTTCAGTTTTTTTTTTTTTTAAATGATTATTCCATAAAGTCTGGTACCTTTTGGTTTCATTCAGGAAAGATTGAGAAAGCTACTCACATTTGGAATTGGAGGGAGGAAATTATTTCCTTTTAAACAGCACAATTTCCCTGAATATTACTAATACTATAAGGCTTTTTTTTTTCCACTCAATTTATCTGGAGAAACCCTAATTTGCATATGTTTGCATCTATTTGCATGTTCAATTCAAGAGACTCCCAACTCCAAGTATATAAGATGAAACAAATTAACTCTTTGTTCTAACCTGCTGTGATTCTTGTCTAAAGCTATGTGGCAAGTTTGGAAATTATAAATGTCTTTTAAATTGGAGAAGAATTTAGGAAACATGGAAGATGGACATTCAAGCACCATATTGGCCTCAGGGGCTGTGGATGGGAAGCTGCAAGAGGTTGGAGAGAGTGTCAAAATGGGCAAATATGTCCCCAGGCTTGGGCTTACTGCACATCCCCTAATTGAACAAGGGAAATTACAGAGGAAGGTTTTGAGAAACTGTCATCCACAGTCAGGGTCTTAGAGTTAGGAGAGACAAAGCTTATTCTTGGTCACATGCACCTTACCCTGACTATTCCCCTTATATCATACCCCTGCCCTCTTTTCAAGGGTACAAAGGTATGCCCTTAATTTCATATATAATTTTATTGTAAAGAGATTGCATATCTTTATATCACATGTTTACTATACCCAATTGGAGAAAGAAAATTTTCACTCTCCCTCTATAATATGACTTCTTTCTCCTTCCTCCCTCCCTTCCTCCCTTTCTTTTTTCTTTCCCCTTTCTCTATCTTTTTTGTAGTAGTGCGTATATCCATTCTTCCTTAAAGATCAAAGTACTAGAGGAGATTTTAAGTTCTCTGGAAAATTAGCAATTTCTGCCCTCACCACCTGGCACCTGCGTAATTGGTCTTTGGAACCACTAAACCTAAACCTTAAAGGTAGCTGCTTCTTTGCCTTCTCTTGAGCCAGGCTTTAAGACTGTGTTCCTAGTGTGGTAGCCACTCGCCTCACGCAGCCAGTGCTCAGGTGAAATGTGGCTGTTCCAAATTGAAGTGTGCTGTGAGTGTAAAATGGATTTTGAAGACCATGTTCATAAAAAGAAAAAAAGTAATATAAAATGTCAAAAAAGAGAAAGTATATAAAATTTCTCATTAATGGTTTTTAAAAGTTGTGATTATGTGTTGAATAGGTGTTTTCAATTTACTGGAATGAGTAAAAGTATATTATTAAAATTTTCTGTTTCTTTTTACATTTTTGAATGTGGCTACTGGAAAATTTAAACCTATGTCTGTGGTTCACATTCACGGCTCACACAGCATTTCTATTGGGCAGCACTTTCCCAAGAGACACTTTCCACTTTTAATCCTAGGGAAAAACCTTTAATAAAAGCTGAAATTCCATTTTAGGAATCTAGGAGAGGAGGATTTCTCTCTGTGATTGAGGCTCTGGACTGTCACTATTTGTGATTTGAATATCAGACATCCATTTTAATGTGACTCTTACTTGCCTTATGTTTCTTCCCATCCAGTCTATTTCTACTAAGGTTCAATGCAAAGATAAGAGAAAGTCAGTGTCCTCAGCTTCAGGCCTAGCCAAATAGATTTTAGTGGAACACAATTTCTCCTGATGACTGGAAAAAACTAATTAGGTTTTGTCATTTATTCAGTTGGAATTTTGTCTCATTGAAACCTTGCTACTCTATTTAACCTACTTCTAGTCAGCAAATATCTACTGCCATGTTAGGTTATGCTTTTTTGCTTAAATTAACTCCTTAATAATATAGCATAGCAGATACAGGAAAATGGGTGGGGGAGAAAAGTCCCCCCCCCCTTTTTTTTTTTTTTAAATCTAAGACTGATTTTATTATATTACCAGGGAAATAAGTTAGATTGCTATGGCAGTCTCAATAAATCACACATGAAGTCGTCTTTTTTTTTCCTCCTAAATTAAATTTTTATTTAAATAAAAGTGTTATGTTTGTATTTGAGCTGACAGCTAAATCTGATAATTAGAGTGCATGAAGTTGGCTTTGATTGGCATTGTAATTGGATTGTCATTGGGCTGAGAACCTATTATCTTTGGATCATGCCCCATGAAATCTGTTGAAGAAACTTTGCTGCCAGTCATTAGAGCCACCATCTTGGCTTACAAATTAGGTTTGAAAAGCTTCTTACCACTGGGAATGTAATTTAAACCACTGCAATTGCACTCCCATTAATTAAAATTATATTAAAATTATGGTTCATTTTCTAAATATTTTTTTCGTATTTTATTAGACATACTTATTACTAAATGCTTAACAAATTACATAGCAGCGCTTAGTAAAATTATGTTTCTGAGATAATCCATCTCTTCAGCACGTGCTACTCAGCATCAGTGGAATTCATCAATGTTAATCATTAAAGGATATACTATTTATGTTTTTCATTACAAGTTTCATAAAGAAATATTTCCATTATTTCAACATAAAATGCAGTACCGACAATGACTACTGTAAATTAAGATCGGCCCTGCCGAAAGAAATTACTTTAAGGAAACGGCGTCCATTGTGGTCATAGACCTCCCTGCCTCACTATTATTATTTCATTTTTAAAAACATAGAAGTCTGTGAAAGAGAGAAGAGTTTTACTCCTTTTCTTTTTTGTGGGGGAAGATTAAGGGAGAAAAAAATACATGCCAAAATCTATGCTGTTCTTTATTCCTATTATTGTCTGCTGAAAGCAGATCAGAGATGATTAAGACAGAAAAGGAGCTAGTGAGGGCTGAGAATAAGAATGAGGCAAGGGGTGGTGGGGTGGGGCTCATTCTCTCCTGGCTGGTGGAGAAACGGATGTGTCTGCCAGTCCACCATGTTCTCTCTCTCTCTCTCTCTCTCTCTCACGCACACACACGCACACCAGTGGCCCTTCCTGTGGCCACAACACCCAGGTATTCATGGGCAGAAGCCACCACCAAGTATGTGGAGGTGAAGTACTTGGGGCATCCTTTCTAAGATACAGAACACAGTGGTGTGGTGGTGGGTGGGTGAGTGGATCTTACATGTTTGTGTGTGTGTGTGTGTGTGTGTGATTGATATTGCCATTGTTCAGGAATATCTCCTCATCCTTCAACTTCTTGCCTGCAAATAATTTTCCAGTGATACAGTATGGAAACGGGGATGATAAACTTCAACAGGATTTAAAAAAATATAAAAGCTTTCAGATTTGTCCTGATTTTGTTTAGATTACATTGAATATCTATACACTTTCTTAGTGTCCTAATGACTCTCTGTCAGCTACATTTTTATATGTTTGTTGCCATTGTTGGGCTTCTGTCTCTAGCTTCAGTGATTTGCTCAGCATCTGACACTAATAGATGCTCAATAAATGTTAAATTGAACTGCTTGCATTAAAAGCCTACTCTCCAAAGACTCCCAGGGTAACTAGAGCCAAATCCCAGGTGGGCTGAAGTATCTCACATGTGAGTGACATTTTGTTGTTGAAAAGGTACTCTTGCTATTATCTTATTCACTCCAGTATAGGGCTTTCTAGGGTAAATATTGTTACTTGCTTTCCTACTCTTGCCTCTATTCTTAATAGAGTACTGAGGGTAAGAGAACTCAGAGTCTAAGGCCACATAGTTGCTACCTAAGTAGCAGAGGTGACCATGAAACTCAGAACTTTGTGCCCACATCCAGTGCCCTTCTCATTCTCCCACACGGCCTCTGTAAAAAGGAGTACATGCCACATACCAACGTGCACAGTGTATGGGGAAGCAGGCTTCTCCTTATCCATGAAAGTGGAAGTGGAAACTAGAGGACAGTTAGCAATATGGATAAAAATTCTCAGGAAGGTAAGACCTATGGACCCTTTAATTCTCCTTCTAGAAGTAAGTTCTAAAGAAGTAATCATATAATGAGTTATTTAATCACAGCCAACTTTTGTGGCTTGCTCAAAATGAGGTAGGCACAGTGTTCAGCACTTTACATATATTTTCTCACTTAAGGCTCACAACAGTCCGGGGAGGTACATTCTTAACGATTACTCTCCACTGAAACAGATGGTGAAGTGAGTCATGGGAGGATCTTATAAACTATATCCAAATGTCCAAGCCGCATGGCTATTTAGGATTTGAACACACATTTGAACCTGAAGATCTTATTTCTTACCTCTGTGCTCAGTGCCCCTTCATTGTAACGATGCTTAAAGCAGGAAAAACTGGGAAGCAACTTAAAAGGTTGGCAATAAGGGATTTGTTAAAAAAAAAAAAAAAAACTCTATACACTATACAAATGGTACTTTAGGTGTATGTAAAGGGTATCACAAGGTGACTGTGATAAAACAGGAATCTATAAAATCCTATTTTATAAGCCTATGGCTGTGAAAAAATATCTGATGGGATTTCAGCTTTTTTTTTTTTATTTTTCATCTATATTATCTATTTTTTCCTACAATTAGCATATCTAATTGTTTAATTTTTTAGCTAAAATATATAACTGGGGATCAGCTTAGAGTTTTTTGATGCTTGCAAATAGCTTCAACAAATACTTCTGTTGTGTCGAAATGCGTGACCCCAAGCAAAGAATGCATTCCTTTTCCAATGAATTGTCTTCTCAGATGACTCAGACCAGACTCCTGTGGTTTCCTCCCCAGTTGCTGTGGGGTGGGTGTGGAACTGAACAAGGCATTTAAGAGGTGTGGACTCATCATGGGACTGTTCATTGTTGTTAATGCAATGGGATCCATATAAGATTTAAAGACTTTATTTAGTAAGAGTGTGGCCTCTAAAGAGGGAGTATGACAACCAAATTTTGAGCAAGGCCAAACTCACAGTTCGAAGAGCAGCAAGAGTGTCAGAGAGAAAGCCAGGGGTCCAAGTTGAAAGAAATGGGGAGAGAGTGAAGAAAGACACCTTCCTCCTTGGAGAGTCCCTTATTGTCTACATCTGTCTCCCTTGGTGGGTAAACTATGTAATGGCAAGAGGCCCAGCTGAGGGTTCAAGAGAATGGGGCTAAGGCAGGATTGAACTTTCTAGGTTGGAGTCAAGCAGTGGACTCTGAGCTAGAGACACCTCAAATACCCGTGGACTTGACAGGGTCAAAATCTCCACCAGCAAATTAAGCATATGTTTAGGTCTAAGCAGTAGCTTATGAATGATCTGTTTAGTGTCTCGCACCATTTTAGGGACCAGTGGAGGAGAACACTCAGCAAAACATCTGGTTCTCTGTTACTTGTATTCATGCATTTGAGATTTGAGGCTTCCAGTACAATCTCACTTGAACAAGGAGTTCCTGAGCTAAAACATCATCTGCAAAAGTTCAGAGTGTTTGGGGAAGAGGACCCATAATGATATAGAGAAATTAAAAAAAGAGACAAAAACATGCTGCCCTGAGAACACAGGCCAGAACGGGACAGCTGGGCATGAGGAGAACATAAGAGCAGAATACTGAAAAGAAGGGCAAGTGAGTGGCCTAAAGCAACCCCACATTTTCACAAATGTTTTCCTCTACCAGTTGTGTATTTCAGTTGAGAAGTGTCTAAAAATGTTGCCAGATAATTTATTGGCTAAATATATTCTAAAATTTTGAAGAATTACATTTTCTCAGGGAACATTAGTCATTTTAAACTAATTGTTGTTATAATATAACAACTATATATTTTTTTCTTTACCTAAACTTCAGAATGTATAGTATAATATTTTAGTATTTACAGTGTTCTTTTTCTTCAGAAATCTTAAATCTTAGATTGTTATTGTTCTCTATTTTATCCATTATATTATGTCATATTTCTGCTGCCATAAGGATGTTTCTATCAGAATTTCTGAGTTTCAGAATTGTATTATTGTAAAAAACATATGGGATTCTCCTTATGGATTTCTTTTTTATTCCCTGAGAGAGATAGTTACCTCCTTCCTAAGGAAGTCAAAACCTAGCAATTCACTGCCTCCAAGGTGAAGCAGCCCTACCTAGATAACCACAGTGGAATTCCAGTGAAATCCTTTGCGTATAGTAAAGACCCAATGCTCCCCTCTTGGCAAATGAAATCATTGATCTGCTTTTTAAAGTAACTTATCCAGAGGTTATCTATACCCAACATTCGTATTGAGATAACTAAGAACATACAGCTAGATGTAAAACCATACTGTGTGCCTACACTTACAGAATCTCTCTCTCTTTCTCACACACACACACACACAGATGGGCCCTCACATAAAAATTTGATTGTGTTTTACTGAATTAATGTACTCTTTCCTGAAACCAAGAAAAGAGTGAAATCTTTGCATTTTTTTTTCCTTTTCAATTTGTGTTAATATAGACATGTGCCTTTATTGGGAAAAGTAGAAACTGATGTGTATGAAACTTGGACTATATCCAACTGCAAAAAAAAAAAAAAAAAGTTCAGATGCTTTCAGTGTTGGTTTTTGCCTCACATGCAGTGTTGGTTTTTGCCTCACATGCAGATTGTGCTATTTGGTGAGAGGAATAATTAGTCATTTACAGGTTCATTACATAGTATGGTTAAACTTGACCTCTTCCCTTTGGCTGGCTGATGAGGGACCTTTCTCAGTAGGTCCAGCTGGCTAATACGGCCCTTATGTGTAAAAACCTATGTAGTACAGTCTGTTTCTTTCCAACTCTAATGCTACTCTCTTTGAGATATTGATTTTACATATGGCAAGGAAGAGCCTATGTGTCATTCATTTTTCAGTTCTTTGTACAAGATCTCTAAATGGGACGTCCATTCTCCATTCTACCTCCTACAACAAAACGACACATTGTTATTTAAAGCAAAGGCTTTATAGATTAGTTGTTGAATGTGATATTCATCTCATGAATAACTAATAACATAAAATAAAGAACAATGAAAATGCAAATTATCTGCACATATACAGTGGCAGTGAACAGTACGAGTAACCCTTCTGAGTTCATATAAGGTAGGAAAAAGCACTCAAATTTCTGATCATACCTAGTCTTTTGAGTTGCTGAGACAATAACAGAAATTTTCCCTTTTAGGACTCATTATTGAGGCATGAAAAAAGAGATTGGAATCTGGTAGAATTTCAATTCTTTCTTTAGCATTATTAATAAACAAGAATTGGCAGGAGCTAAACTGATTGGCACATACATCTGGAATAACAGAAATAAATAAAGTTTCAGAATGGAAGGAAGGTTTCCTGCTCCAATAATTTATGGTAAAAAATAGCATGTGTGGGGGCACAGCTTCAAACTTAACCAATCCTCAAATAAATCTTTTGAGTAGCACTTTTAGGGTATAAGAGAAGGACAGGTGGGGCATCCTCTCCATGAAAGACGTGCCTTGCTTTTATTTTGGGGGAGAGAGCAGAAGGAATGTTAGGGAAATGCAGATGGAGAGTAGTTACCACAGTTATGAAAAAGCAACTAAGGACACTTGCCAGGGAACTGTCTTATTGTTCTAAGTATCAAATGGACTCTAGTACTATTTGCTAGATTGGTCCTTAAGAAGTCATTAATGGTAAAGGAAGGGGTCTTCAGCCTTTGGAAAATTTATACAGAGCCAAGATTTTATGTGATAATGAATTAGCCCTATTTTCTTGATAAGGAACCAACATATACTAGAAACATCGACATTTTCTTTCCCTTCCTTACTTGCTATTTCTATCCAATTTATGTGTCCATCATACATACTAGACATTCAGGAAATGGAGTTAGAAAGAAAATGGATGCAGAAAGATTGGATTGCATTTCCTTGACAGTCTAAAGCCAGAAGACTTCGAGCCTGAGACTTTTTGCCTTAGATTTTAGTGACAGTTTGCCCTGTGTCCATCTTGGTAGGGATCCAACATAATAGTCACGCAATGAGGTGTGTGCAGTGGATATGTGAACAACATAGGGTTAGTCTTTTTATAAGGAATCAAATTACATTCAATTATTTTCATTCCCTGGTGTAAGAGAACAACAAATAACAAAAGGGTCAAGAAGACCATTTAAAAGTACAGGCCCACCAGATGGTTGACCCAGATAACAGATAGCACGACATGACATCCGCACTTTGTGTGGTGAGCTCTGGCAACCCCAGCCCTCTGGCTGCTGCCACTAACTATCAGGCTGAACTACGCTTCCTATGGCCACTCCAAAGTTACGTTGGCCTGACGGAGGGCCTCATCATCCTACTCACCTACAGACAGCTCACTACATTTAAGAAACTGTGAGTCACAGAAACCTCTGTCTTGATTCTTTCGTGGCTATATCAGTTCTTTTCAACCATTTGCACTCAAGCACCCTTAATGACATTGGAGAATTAAACTCTCCACCCATGTTGAATCAACCCACAGCAAGCAAGCCATTTCTCAACAGGCCCTTTTTTTACATTAAAAATGCTTGGGGATTTTGCATTGTAGTCCGTAATACATGTGCGTTTTAACTTCTTAAAGTACTTAAAAACCATTATCTGCTGCTATGACTGTAGACTTTTAGAGGAAAAGAGATATTGTAAGTGTCATCCTTAAACCAACATTATCACCATCACTGGGAACTTGTCTCTGGCACCTACTTACTCAATCAGAAACTCTAGGGATGGGGCCTTGCTACTTTTTAGCAAGCCCTCCAGTGATTCAGATGCAAGACAAACTTGGAGAATCATAAATCAAAATACTATTATGTTAACCCTGAAGCCTTGGATATTTCCTGACCTACTGCTGGATACACTCAGGTTTATCATTCTCAACTTGGTAAAGGACAAAATAGTTGATTATTTCAGTAGTTCTCTGGGTTTTTTTTTTTTTTTTTTCAAAGACATGTTTACATGTGGGAAATACTCCCTTGGATGTGCCCAAGTTCATTCATGTAATCATTCCAGAAATACTTAACTTAGTACCTACTGTATAGGCACTCTGCTTTGCTTTGGAGATACAGCAGTGAACAAAACATTCTATGAGAAGAGATAAGCCAGAAAGTAAGTATAGTGAAATGTCAGTGGTAGTAAGTTTTAAGAAGGAAAATAAAGCAAGGTCTGAGGTGGGGCTGCTCTTTTAGAATGGGTTATCAGGGAAGGCCTTTCTGAAGAGGGAGCTTTTGAGCAGAGAACTGAGTGAAATAAGGGAACATGTTGTTATGTGACTATCTGGAGGAAGATATTTCCAGGCAGAATATAGAACCCCTTGCATTTCTGCAACTCATAATATATAAGCCTAGACACAAAGGGTATGTTTTATCTTATCTGGGTGGTAGATCGCTGAGGATCATTCTCCCTTTCTCAGACCAGTTCTGTGGTGAAGAGATGATTTGGGCACTTTTGGAAAATGTTCTACCTAGTTATTATCCCTGGGCATATTTCCTGACTCAGGGAGGGGATCAGGGATTGTATCTTGGGCCCTGGGTGAGCAAAGGTACCAACTGTAACTCCATACCTCTCTTCCATTTTCCAAAACAAAAGCTTGGGGTACAATTTACCACAAGTGTTTCTACTTCATGGCTAGACTTAAAGCTACCCTAGTGCTATATATAATAGGGTAAGCCATTGATAGATTTTTGTACTTTACTAATACAGGCACGGGAGCTCTGGTAGCATAGTGGCTAAGACACTTGCCTGCTAACCAGACGGCTGGCGATTCAAACCCACCAGCCACTCCTCGGAAGGAAGGTTGGGCAATCCTACTTCCGTAGTGATACTGCCTCGGAAACCCAAGGAGGGGTCGCTATGAGTCGGGGCCGACTCGACAGCACATAACAACAACAACAATACAGGCACTTGACTACTAACCAGAAGCTTGGTGGTTCAAATCCACCAGCCACTCCTCAGAAGGAAGACTAGGCAATCTACTTCCATAGAGATACTGCCTCAGAAACCCAAGGAGGGGTCACTATGAGTAAGATTTGACTCGATGGCAGTGAGTTTGGTTTGCTTTAATACAGTAAATGGAGAAAATATTGAAGTTGTCAAAGATTTCATATTACTTGGTTCCATAATCAACACCAATGGAAGCAGCAGCCAAGAAATCAGATGATGTATTGCACAGGGCAAATCTTTTGCAAAAGAACACTTTAAAGTGCTAAAGAACAAAGATCTCTCTTTGAAGGCTAAGGTGCATCTGCCCCAAGCCACGGTATTTTCAATAGCCTCATATGCATGTGAAAGCTGGAAAATGAATAAGGAAGACCCAAGAAAAGTTGATATTTTTGAGTTGTGGTGTTGGCTAAGAATATTGAAAATACCATGGACTGCCAGAAGAACTAACAGACCTGTCCTGGAAGAAGTGCAGCTGGAATGCTCTTTGGAAATGAGAATGGCCAGGCTTTGTCTCACCTACTTTGGTCATGTTGTCAGAAGGGACCATTCTCTGGAGAAGGATATCATGCTTGGTAAGGTGGAGGTTCAACAAAAAAGGGGATGGGCCTCAATGAGATAGATTGACACAGTGACTGCAACAATGGACTCAGGTATAGCAAAGATTATGAAGCTGGCACAGGACTGGGTAGTATTTCGTTCTGTTGCACCTTGGGTTGCTGTGAGTTGGAACTGACTCGATGGCACCTAACAACAGCAATAGTAGTAATATATTACTTGTGACCTTATTTAGCAAATATTCAAGAAACACAGTGCTGTGTGTGGTGAACCCATAGGTTAAGAGTGCCACAAAGGAGATTAAGGTGATAGATTCATTTCCTGTTTGTGACAAGCACCCAAAGACTACAACCCTCCTCAAAGTCGGTCTTTAATAAATGCCATTAATTGCAGGGGAGCATGAAACACAAAGTACAAACCATTTTGACCAAAGGTAAAGCATTCCAACTAAGCACACAATTATAAGTGGATAAAGATATAAATCATTCAGTCCATTGTGTGTGTGTGTATGTAAGATGTAGAAGAGAGTGAGACTCTGAGATAACCGGTAAACCAGTTGCCATCAAGTCAACTCCCATTCATGGTGGCCCCATGTGTTTCAGAGTAGTTCTATGCTCCATAGAGTTTTTAATGGTGGATTTTTCAGAAGTAGATAACCAGGCTTTTCTTCCGAGGTGCTTGTAGGTGGACTCCCACTGCCAACCTTTAGGTAAGCAGCCAAGTGCATTAACCATCTGCACCACCCAGGGGCAGAGATTGAGAAAGAAGAAGCAAAAATCTTAGCTCTTTCCTCAATTCATAACCTGTGATGAAAATGTTCAACAGAAATGCCATTCAACAGCTAGTTTACTCTCCTGAAGAGAGGACAAAGGATTTGCCTTTTCATTGTGTTGAAAATTCACACGGGATTCACAGGATCATTTCACTGAGCAGCAGTGGCAGTGGGACAGTGAGGTTCAACTTCTCCTTTGAAGTTGAACAGGAGACCATCCACCATGCATGAGACCCACTGTGTTGCCAAAGCGGAAAAACAGCTCTAAGTGCAGTCTTGTAATTCCCACCTGCATTTCTAATGATTTCCAGAAAAAGCAAAAAATGAGTCAGCAATTTTTATTCTATTCCCATTTGAGACAGAATGGGCATTTCCACAAAGATCTGTGGTCTGATTCACTCTTCTTTCCCTTTGTCATTCATGGGCTTTCTTTCTTAAGGCTTTACTTTCCTTGCCTTTTGTTTTCCTGACTTATCACTCCCTCCTCCCTCACCCTTCCTATTCTTTGATAGAATATGAAGTTTGAAACCCCTAACAGTCCTTTCCATCAAAGAAAGCACATACCCTCCACTTTGGAATGTCTTTGGAACTGTGTGAATAAATGTGTTGAGAAGGAGTAGATGGTTCCTGGGTAATTCTCGCAGACAGAACTGCAATCCAATTGTGGATCAGCAGTCAAACCATCTATAGAGATAAACATCAGGAGCAAATTTGTATTTATGGGGAAATTGTCCTTCCCCTTCAGCAAAATCAGATTGAATTTGAAAAATTTCCTAGCTTTTTTACGTGTAGCATTGGTTTTTAATGTTTAAGGTATGTGTAGGTGAGCGGGAGTAGAGCTGAAAAATGTAACATCCTTGCATTCGTTGAGGACCCAATTTTCCACAAAGTCATTTTCCATGCAGAAAATAAGGATAATGATGGGGGAATGATGAAATAGTGTCTGTCATGAAAATCTCTAAAATAATCTGACACGACTCAAAATTGGGGGAGAGAAATTTGAGGCCAAGCAAAATTCTATCAAAAGGACTCTAAGTACTAGTTTCAGTTTTTTTTTAGATCTTAATAATAAAGAACATAATATTTTCAATCCAAAATTATTTTTTCCTTGTTTATGGGGCCCTGGGAACCAGGGATGCAAGACAGATCATTCTGGTTTGTCTCCAGATGAAATTCAGCCAATGGGTTCAGGTGAAGGGCATCTGAAGCGGTGTGGCAAAGCATTGGCATGGAAATCTCTCACTGACCAGCAACTGACTTTTTCACAGACACAGAGGTAGAAAATTTCAGTTCTCTCCCACCCCATCCTGCACTCCTGTGTGGTTTAACAAATTCCTGCTCTTGCTTTCTACATACACAGACCTGTTGTAGTTCATGCTGATGCCAAATTGGACACAAGGGGGCACCGAAGTGCCACAAATTTTGCCCTGGGACCTTTCTACGTGTGCAGATTGCCTACAACAGAGAAGGCCAGGACATTCTGGCCCCTCAGGAGTACACTTCTTCCCAAGCTTACTTGATAGAGGCACTGCCATGATGGCTGGAATCATCAAACATTGCCTATAGTTTGTATTTGCCACAGTGTCCATTTTTGGTGCCCCCTTGGAAGAACTCTACCATGATGGTTAACACACTATTTGAAACTTCTTTTTCTTTGCTTTAACTAATTCATTACTGCATGGTGTCTGTTTAGATAAAAACCCATTTAGGAAAAAACTCTCATTTAAAAAATTACAGTAAACTTTCTAACAGATTTCAAGTATTGTTGCCCTGAATATATTCTTAACAACAACAACAACAAAATCTTTTTCTTTTTAATCTCTTTGCCAGGAGAGACATTTGTTGATTTACTTTCAGAGCTTTGTTTTTCTTGTCTACCTGAAAAGTGGAGAATTGACAGGGTTCTTGCCACAACATGAAGAACCATGGGGTAATTCATGGAGCAATGATAAAGTTATATGTTACTTTCTTTCACTTAAAAAGAAGATGCAGAATTTGACTATTGATTTCAAATTTTCACTGTCTAGGCAGGTGAGCTTGCATTTTATTAAATGCAGTCAATTTGTAGTGAAATATTCTTTTTCATTTTTGAAGATAGATTGCTGATTTGCTTTAGAATGGGGACAGAATAAGTCTGTACCTGCTGAGTGCTGAAGAGAAGTGTTTATTTGCTTTATTGATTTGGTCTTATTTTGTGAGATATTTTCTATGTAGCTTTTATTTGACTACAAAATATACCCCAAAATGTCCTGGCTGCCCTACTGCTTCAGTGTCTTGGAGACTAGCTTCAAAGAGAGAGTTTGGAATTTGCAAATAATTCTTTTGTTGGACGAAGTTTTCATTGTGGCAAGTTCCATCCCGTGGATATGGACAGGTATCACTGTAACATTTCTGATTTTTAGTGATCTTGATTTGTTAAGTTCTCTTACAGTTTGAGAATATGAATAAAATAAAAGGTGGCTTCCAAGCTAGGACGTCAGTTCATTTTGAGTAGGAAGCATGGGCGATCACAGGTATTGATATCAATACAAAGATACGATACTTCCACAAACGGTCCTCCTAGTTTTGACTTCTTCATTTTGTATCAGAGGGTAAAAGCTCCCTCTTTGAAAAAAAAAAAAAAAAGCTGCTTCTGATTGAAAAATTATTCATTTATTAAAGAGATAGTCTTTTTAAAGACCGTTTAGTCATGATAAACAGGAAGAATGCCCAGTCCATGTATTAAGTAGATTATAATGGACATGCTGTCTACAATATATAAAATGCATGTATGTTTATGTATTAGACCTGGAAGGTATTTTGGAATAAATAAAATAGGTCATTTTGTAGAGTTAAGATAATAAATGATTTTTATCTTTCATTTTGACTCTGTTAAAGTTATATCATTTTTTTTGAGTCATTGGATACCATTTTTGTGTGAAATGGTGACTTCCATAGGTGATTTGGATCAGTTATCTCATAATTTCTGAGTGATTTTTCTTTTTTTGAAATGTTAGATTTCTTTCAAATATTACCTGTTCCAGTAGAGATGTGACCATTTCCACTTCCATTGTAGAAGAAGGCAGAGTGACATTTTTAGATCTAGAGTTAAAAGATAAAACATAACATTTGCTTCAATTTAAATTATCTATACTATCCTTCCAATTTTGATGAAATAGACTTGGGATTCATTAACATTTTTGATTTCTTGAATAATCAGATGGAGCAAATAAATTTGACTAAATCTGACAGTACTGAAAAAAAACCATAGTGCAACTTTCCTAAAAAAAATAGTTTAATTTATATACTAAACACCCATTAACTGAATGATCAATTGTAATAAAACAAACAATTAAATAAAAAGAAAACCTTATGTTTATATGTCAGGATTGAAAAGCCTATCTACCTATCTATGCTTTGCTTTTTCTTTAGGGAGAAAAAGAATCAGGTTTATTGCACAATTAGTTCATATACATATGAGGTCAGTTAACTCTCTTTGGCTTTTAGTCACGCTAGAAGGATAGGTAAAGACAGCAGATCCAACCCACTTCATTTCCTATGTGTGCCCAAAGGCACTAAGATGCTGGATTTGGCAGAGAAAATATATTCAAATACAAGAGGATGTAGGCATGTTGATTTCGAGACCAGAGAAAGAAGTTAAAGAAGTTACTTTGTTTTGGATAGAAGTGGGTGGGAAGGACGCTCTCTTTGAAGTAATGTTGGGAGCTTAAATAATTTTCTAGGAGCCTTTCCAAATTTAATTATTTTGGTGCTCATGTTTCAAATTTCAAATAATTCCTCTTATCTAGATTTCATTGCAGGAACATGCATCCCCCATTTCCTGCGACTTGTAGCTGTGCTTGTTTTGGGGAAGGAAGCGTGGAAGGTGGGATTCATTTTTGTGGTGCTAGTGGTTGCTTTCTTGCACAATCTCTGGGCAGTGGTTGTGAGAGCAGCCCAGCAGGTTTTGCTCATCATTGGCCATAAGGCAACACTGAAAGGTAAGCTTTTGGGTGGTGGAGTAGGAAGTGGTGAAAGAAATACATGAGAAGGTAATCTTAGAAGAAAACCCTTACCAATTTGTCAACTCCTTCATTGTTTAAAAAAAAAAAAAGAAAGAAAGAAAAAGAAAGATTTGATAATCCTGGATTTCCAGAGCAATACATCTCCCTAACCATCACTGAATTTCATCCTGAAGAGCAATTTGTCCATGTCCATTACATTTCTTATTTATATTCACATATGGATAGGTATTTCTTTACATTCAGCTGTCTCTCATTATACACTGAAGACATCATATGCTTTCTCAGGCTTACTGAATTGTTGGATTAGAAAATCCCCACATTTTTATAGAAATGCATTTTCCTGATGCAGCTTATCTTGGGTGCTATTTTCAGATCATGCTTGCCTCTGTGACCTCTTTCTCTTTCAAACTGACACACAGTAGGTTAAGACATGTCTGAGAAACACTTTTGCTTTGTGTTTGCACGATCTTGTAAGCATTTCTTTCAAGTGAATCCATATTTTGATGCCTAGAAAGTTATTATCCAGAGTATGTTTTTGGAAGTGGAATAACTCAGTCTCACTTCTACTTTTTCTTGTTTCGTACTTTTTATGAGAATTCTCATTGATACTAGAATACTGAACCTCCTTTCCCATATAATAGGCAGATGAAAGGGGAAATGTATGATGACTGAACTTTTCACTTCCATCCAGATGTCTTGGCATTCCGCCGGGGGAGTTGGAATATGTGTGTGTGTGTGCCTACAGGTGTGTATTGTAACCCTCCAGTCATAGAAATTGGTGTGGTTGATTCTGAGTGGTCACGGGGCCTGGTGGTATAAAGGGAGATGGGTACGTGTGGCTTCAGCCAGTCACCGAGAAGCTCAGTTGTGCTTGCAGTTACGGGTCTGCTGGGATTGAAGCAGGGCTCTACATGTAGATTGAACCTGCCCACACATGACAATGACTGAGAAAAGCATAGCTGCTGACTTCATCACATGCTTTTCAGGGAATGCATTTGCAATCTTATCAGCAAGTCTGATATTTTCCCATGTCTCCTGGTAAAGGGACTCAGTATGTATCCTTTCAATAACTTATTCTCTACATCTCCTCCCAAGAACTCTGTTGTGTAGTATTCCTGGAGCATGAGCCATTCCTATTTGCACCACAGTAGTGACTGCCTTTCAGTGCTGATCAAAAGTGATCCTCACACAGAGAACTTAGTAAAGCAAAGATGATTTGGGATTGTGGTATAAATGTGTTATTAAAATTCATTTCTGATGTATTAAGCCATATCTAATTTCTGAAATTGATTTGATCCCCCCAGAATCAGCAATATCTCTCTTTCTGCAGTTCACTGTGACACAGGCACATGCATATATATATATATATATATATATATATATATATAAATAAATAATTTATTTTTTCCCTCTTAATACTGGAGGTATTATCCGATGGTCCCATATGTGAGTGACATACTCCAAATTGCATCTGCTGATTTACCTTTCAGACATCCTGGTACCCTCCTTGTTTCCCATTTTTTACTGTTCAGGCCCTCCACAGAACATTATTGTCCCAGCAGACCTTTTATCCAAGGACTGTTGATCACAGCCCAAGAGCTGTCATCCTATTTGCATTCTGTGGATGCATCATTATTCACAACATTTGATGTCCATAAAAACACATTAAAACTATTTCCTTGAGCAAAAATAATCAGTTCTCTGCTGTACATATCATTTGTATACTCAAATTGTAAAATGTAAATTGATACATAAGAAAATGGCCCATTAACTTTTTCATTAATGACAATAATACATTTTGTACACCAGCAGTAGGAGGATCTTGGCTTCCGTTTAGCAACCTGAAGGGTAAAGGGGGCCCTCTTTCTTTTGCTTTTTTAATTTCATAAAAATGATGGGTGTCATCAAGCACATATTCTTTTATGTGCTCTTATTTGTCTTAAAATATGTAACTGCTGATTTGTTTTAAAACTACCCTGATATGCAGTGTAAAGTGCTTTATTTTTCATGAAAAATATAATTATTTTGAATTTGAATAATTTTGAATATGTCTGAGAGGAGTAGTTTTCAGCATGGATAATATGTAATTGTCTTGAAATGTTTATTATATTTCCAGTGGTTAATTATATATCTCCATCGTACATTTACAATACTGCCAGGATTTTCAGATATTAAAAGAAGAGTATCTTTTGTAGCCAGATAAGGTTGAGGAAATGGAAATCTAAAATCAATTTGAAAATAAGGAATATAAGTTTTGTTATGAGATATGGACATTTTTATTAAATTTCATTAAGGATTTACTTTGATTACTTTCAGCTAGAATTTAGTGCATACTTTTTATACAAATGAATATTGAATTAATCACTAGTCTTTTTTTTCAGGTATTTATAACCTTCATGAAGCCATATTCTTCCAGGGCATGTGATCTGACTCCTGTAGTGCCTACACGGCCAGTTGTCATGCTACAGCATCCAGTCCATTTGATTAAAACATAGATTAATAATTTGTCTATCATGGATACATCATGCACTAACAGATAAAGAGCATCTGATATTAAGTGAGAAATAAAATCTGCCTTCAGTAAATTACATAGAAAAATTACACAGTACATTTAAATTACCATTTGCTTAGCAACATGCCCTTGTAGCCATTCCAGTGGGGCTATAAAATGATCGATTTACTTTAATTTTCTACTGAATCCTGAAAAAAAATGGCTATCAGTAACCTATCCCTTCATCATAGCATGCTGATTCACTCTGTGTATTAAATTTACTGGCAAGGAGCAAGACGTTAACAAAAAGTAACAGATAATGTGAACATTTCATGCATAATCTGTAATATGAGATATGTATTAATAGGGAAATTATGATGCATTCAATTATTCTGAAATGCCTTCCAGAGATGTTTTGATTTGGCTGCGCTCTGATAGTAGCTGCACAGCGGGGAGCATCTCAAGTGATGAATAACCTAATCTCCTAATCTCAAAATGGGCACTATTCACAGCTAGCCTGGGAGAAGCTGGTGGAAGAAACCACGCCTCACATACACAGCCACTCAGAAGAATACAACAAACGACAACAAGCCAAACTATGACAACAAAATAGCCAGCACCCCATCTTGCCACCTTGCCATCCTGCCACCCCACCTTTTAAAAATAAAGACATGAAATGCACCCTCTAATGAGTGCTGTTTGGTCCCCTGTGATGGCACAGGTCTAGATTCTAATCTCAGAGGCATCTTCCCACCCCTCTCAGCAAAACTTACAAGACAATAGGCTATAAAAATGATTGTACTGGAATTAGTGCAGTTAGGACTCCAGTATTTATGAGACATTATGTATGCGCAAGAATCCTTCCTAATTTGCCGCATTTCATGAACACCTGGAATGATCTTCCCCATGTATACAATTTTTCCCCCTTTTCCTTAATTTCCAAAGAAAACCTACCATGACAGGAAGCTGTTCATTTTATATTATAAACCCCATGTTCTATAAAAGCTGTTTGGGTGTAATTAAGAGGCTACATTTACTTCTTCTTGTAGGGAACAATGGCCTGGCTCCTTGGAGAGGTCAAGCAGGATTTATTTGTTTGTCTACAGAGCCAGAGCAATGGAGGGGGCTGTCAAGATAGTAGCTGGTCATTCCTTTGCTGTTTACGGGGTCTTCTCCTTGTAAGAACAGGGCTATACCCCTCACCCCCACCCCACCTCTAATTTACTTGCCTTCTTTCATGGGATCATCACTACAAAACTGTTAGCTAATACTCCACTGTAAGGAAAATAAGTCTTGAGGAAAATATCCTATGCATGTATGCCTCTCCCCACCCCACCCCCACCATCCCAAATTACTTGATTGCAGCAGGCTCACTTTTTGATTAATGTAATTTTGCATAAGGTAATATTACACGAGTGTATTACTTTTCAGTAATTATTCAATGGAGTTAATATGGAAGACTTCTTGAAGAAAAATTAGAACCGTGGCATCTCATTTCTCTAAATCCCCAGCACTGTTCAGTAGGGTAACAATAATAATTATGTATAAATAAATAAATTTCTTTTATCAGTGTTCACTTGGGCTGAAATGAACGGGCAGCCTCATCCCCAATCAGCGCCCTAACGCTTGTACTTTTTAATTAGCAGTGTTCCGAGGGGCAGACATGGTTTTCTGTGCAGTTTTGTTCTGCTGCAGTTTGGGAGAGTGGCACAGTCATTTGTTATAACAAAGATCTTTGCAGTTTAATCATCATGTGAAATTATGTGTGCTGTTTTGCTTTCACTTTCCCTTGCGCCTTTGGGTTTGATCCTCTCCAAAACGGAGGACAGGAAAGGCTCGTGGACTCCCTTTCCGAAAGCAATTTTCTCTCCTCGAGGTCTGATTTCACATGAGCATCATTTTAAACTCCAGCAAGATGTGGTTCTGTTTAAGTAGCCCTCGCTTACCGAGGTCCCATGCCTACTGTTATATTTCCTCTCCATGATACATACTTTACAGTGCATTTTTCTCACTAATCATGGTTTAGCAAACAAGGAAGGAGAGGGCCCCGTTTTATAAAACTTTCTGGTGAGTGATGTTCAGTTTATTTCAGTCTTTAGTACACTAGAATGTACAATTGCTCTGAAGATAAATAAAAGATTCAGCCGGGTGCCACTGGAGAGCAGAGCAGCATGTCTTTGGCATTGCTTGAGACTTATCTGATTTGGATTTGTATACCTCATGGGGAATGGCAAAATATTGGAACAGACGGCTTGATATTTCCGAAGAATATAGTGGGCTTTATTAGCACCAGTTTCGCTCCCTGACTGACGGCTTTTTCAAATTTTTTATCTTATTAATCCGTGCTACTGTATGTAAATGTTATTCCTCTCTGCATAAGGGAGGCAACCAGCGATTTGTAATAAATGCTTATGAGTGCCTGAGGCTGCACTTAAACTTTAAAACATCTATTATTAAGTTGCAAAAAAACACTGTAATGGCCAATAGTGACCTCATAGGAATTTTAAACTGTGGTCTGCTCTTCTGCATTAAAAACAAAAAAAAAAAAAAAAAATTGCCTCAAGTTAGAATTATGAGCAATGCTATTTTAACAGCTGCATTCTGATTATTAAAGTGTGTTTTACAACTGAATTACAATGATTTTATGGACTCTAGGTATAAGATTTAAAAAGGTCATTAAACATAGTCGGGTTTTGTCACAGTAGGTGCCATTGTATACAATGGACACTACAGAATCTATTTTATGTCACCACATCTAGGATTTAAAATAACACGCAGGAGCATTTTAGTTTGTTTAACCATGTAGATTGCTATAGACCTCTCAAGGATTGTGACAGTTTGCAGTTGGAGATGACTACTTTCATTATTATTTTATTAATTTGACAAGAAGCCCTACAGATTTTCTCTGTATCACTGATCCATTTGTCCCAGAAATAATTAAAAATGCCAGCCTGGAGCAACAGACAACAGATACACTTCTGGCAAATCAATGTTCAAAAATGCATTGCTTGTACTGTAGCCAACTCCTCAGTCCTGAGACGTTTCTACATTTTCTCAATCTGATCGTATATGGGCTCATTGACAATAGGTATTGACCCGTGGTGTAGGTTTTCCAAATGCAGGACCTTTCAATTGATTTATCCATTATGTCATATGCTGGAGACTCTATGTAGTGTTTACATCTCTTGCTACACAGATACAGGGTGAAGTTGCTTTTCCCAGGGCTGCTCTGTCGTATACAGCTCAGCAGGGCGGTAAATGTAAACTTGAGTTTGCCTAGCTCGTGCCCTGCCTGCTCACCACGGAAATTTAAATCTTTAATTTTCTTTTCATTAATTTGGCACGGTGTTATGCCTGTGACTAGCTAGAGGCCGTGCCATCCGGGAAACTGATTTCTGGGTGTCTGATTGTTGATGAGGCCAAGAGGATGGAGGTGTGATAAGGAGTATAGAATCCTCAAAATATTTGACAAAATGTCACAAAGGATTGTATTTGCATGTAGTACCGTGGGTAGGACATGATGATTAGTGTGCAGTGCATAGCTGGCACCACGTATCCGAGCTCATCCAGATAACATGTCTGCTGCACAGCTTTGAATACTGTATATGTACTTTGAACATATCTATGACTAGCAAAGCTGTCATTCCCTTGAAAAATGTAGCTGCACGAATGACAATACTGCTTTAATTTTTTTTTTAGAAGAGGACATCTTCTAAATAATTATTATCATGCTAATAACATTTGTATTCTTTTGTGTATAATTAAGATCTGCCTGTCTAAGCATGAAATAGGGTTGAAATAGTGAATAAGTATGCTATCCTTAACCTATTTAGTAAATCAGTTTTAATTTGGTTTTCTTTAGGTTAAATCATAACAATAGCCTGTTTCACACAAAAATCCACAATTCCTGGCGGTAAACAATCTTGGAAATATTTAATAATTCTCAATAATTCTCAAAGCTTCCCACAAAATTAAAGCTCCTCTTATGAACATAAGTGCTGAATCAAAAATAATGATTCAACAATTATAGAAGTCATATAATTTATATAATTAACTTTAACTCTTTATTTCTCAGAGTGATGAATACCCAAGCAATTTTACATTTTGACCTCTTGGCTTTGGCATAATATATTTTTTGTTTTCTCTTATGTAATGAAAAAAAAATTAAGATTCATATTCTACCTACTTCTAGGAGAATTTAAGGCAGCAAACAGGATAAAACACAGTGAAAAATAAGCCATTTAGGGATAAAATATAGCAGGTTATGTAATTTAATGATCACAAACTGTTCTGAAATACATTATGCCTTTTTGTTCCCTTAAAATAGGAATATCTGTTGTTGGTGTTTTTTTGTTTTGTCCCCCCGCCCCTTCTGTAATTTCATGGCTAATATCTAGCCAGGCAATTATGCTAAAAGAAATTACCTTTTGTCATTCTGCAAGGATTATTCTTTATTTTCAAGGTACTTATGGCTTCTGTTACCTAGCATCTTCACTCTTCCCCATCCGGACTGTAACCATTTGCATGCTGTGATTTATAAGGTTATTGGAAAACACCTCCATTTATCAATTATGAAAGCACAGACTGCTCAGGAACAGTTCAAGCAGCATCCCTGGCAAGTGAACTGTCTAAGGGGTGGGTGGAGAAAGAAGAGAAGAGAGAATGCAACAGGCGGAAAGTGGGAGTGGGAAGAACTGGTGGTCATTGGCGCTTCTGCTTTTGTTTTCCTGCTGAGCACCAGTTGCCCTTTTTCCCACAGCTTCTCGGTATTATCCACACAGGCCTTTGCCATTTGATTTTTCCATCCATATTTTTGGTCCTCACACTGTTCTGTGACGAACCTATATTTGTTTTTCAGTCATCAGCAAATATGTTCTGGGTTTTTGTACTTTGTATGCACTGTGCTAGAGGGCCTACCTATGTGCAAAGCTTCATGAACAATATAAAGAAAGGGATTGTGGGACTTATTTCCAGGAAATCTACTATATTGGGGAAAGTATGCAGAAGTATCAAGCAAACATAAACAGAAAAAAAATAAAGTAGGCACTAAGTAAATAAATCATAGTTATGAAATGGTTCTCAACATAGTACCTGACATGCTGTAATTGCTTAATAAATAATAATGATAATAATAATAATAATAGTAATAATAATAATAAGTGAAATCCATTCCCTTCAAGCATATTCTGACTTGTTGCAGCCTTCAGGATGGTGTTGAACTCCCTCATAGGGTTTCCAAGGCCATAAATCTTTTCAGAAGCAGGCTGACTCAGCTTTCTTCCATGGAACTCCTGGTGGGTTCAAACTGTTGACGTTTCGGTTAGCAGCCAAGAGCTTAACCTCTGTGCCACTAGCAAAACAAAACCACTGCCACTGAGGACACAGTAGAAATGCGAAATGCCCCATGAGGTTTC
>NW_006921633.1:8207045-8211718 GCF_000298275.1 Orycteropus afer afer
GTTGGCTGCTTGAATATCCTCCTTGGTGAAGTGTCTGTTCATGTCTTCTGCCCATTTTTTAATTGGATTGTTTGTCTTTTTGTTATTGAGGTGTTGGAATTTAGTGCCTTTCAATAAATGATAGCTGTTAATAATAATATGTTGTTGTTGATTATCCTAACATTTATGGCAACGGAGACTTGAACAATTGTCATCAAAGAAAGGAATTAGAACGAAGCAAGTTTTTCTGCCACTTGTATGACCTTCTGTATTTGATTGGGTTTTCCAGAGTGGAAGCTGCTTTGAGTGTTCTCCTCTAAAAATTACTACCTGCCCTCTACCTCCACCCCTAGTTTCCCACCTCCCTTATTCTGCTTTACTCATTCTATTTCCATAGTACTTATGCCATTCTAATCTACTATGGAATTTGCTGAGTTTTGTCCATCTCTCCCCACTTGAATGTACGCTTCTTGAGAGCAGGGATCTTTGTCTGTTTTGCTCAGTGATAAATCCCATGGTCTCCACCAGTGCCTAGCACAGCATAGGTACATATCAAATATTTCTTGAATGTCAAATGAATGACTGCTAGCCCATCTAACCTCTGCTACACACATTTTCTAATCTCATTACTTGAGTCCTCCTATCTGATGCACCCTTATAATTGCACATGTAGTGGCCATTGTGGCCATGCTTCATGTAGTTGGTCCACCAGGCTGAAGAAGGCAATGAGAGGACAATTTCCCATGAAGCCAGTGAAGTCTCTAGCAAGCTTCTAGGGAATTGCTGACAAACCTATTTAAAACCAATTGATCTATTTGCATATTAAGTCCAGTTTCTTCAGGTAAGTTTGATACCTACTTCCCTGAGCAATTGCTTCAGGTATGCATAGTGGTTCAGAAGAAAGTCTTGGCAATCTACTTCTGAAATATCAGCCATTAAAAACTATGGAGCACAGTTCTACTCTGACACACACAGAGACACTATGAGTTAAAATCAACTCAGTGGCAACCGACTTTTAGGCACAGTGATTAAGTGAAGAGGCTTTGGAATCAGGCAAACATGGGTTTGAGTCCTTCCTCCCCCATCTCCACTGCCAGGTTAATCCTAGGCAAGTGTCAGCTTCCCTAAGCTCCACCTTTCTCAATGATGGACCTGGGATAATAAGGTTACTTACCTCTTGGGTGGTTGTGAGGAATTAAATGGAATGCCATTTGAAATCTGCATAGAACTGGGCACATAGCAAGTATTCAGTAAATATTACCAATGAAATATTGCTGATAATATTATTTATTTATGATTGTTGTTACTGTTCATTTTGGCAGCAGTTCATTATCTCTTCCTTTACTATCTCTTCCTTTACTACCTTACTCATTTCTCCTAACATTATTTTGTCCTCATTTCTTCAGTGCCCTCTATTATTTATAGAAGAACTTATTTTAAAAAGACAAACAGCTTAATTAACCAATTTAGGGAAATACCTTGAAACTCAAAATGACCAGTACTTTAGTTTAGAGAGTATTTATCTCTCTCAAGTCATGATTATCATTAGAAAGAAGTATAAAGTTCTAGAATTTGAAGGAAGGATAGTTGGCAGGGGGTCATAAAAGAAGATGGGGTTCTAAACAGTTCACCACCCTGATTTCATTTTTAATTTTTGTACTGCTCAATCACTAAGCTTAACTGAGTTTCATTTGAATGTTATCTCCTGTATTCCTTGCACATAATTATTACTAGTCAAATAATGAATGATAAGTGATTAATGTTTATATGTCTGTGTGTGTGTGTGTGTGTGTATGAGAGAGAGAGTATTAGTATCTTCAAGCTTGGATTTTTTTTTTTTTCCAGAGAACAATTTAAACATAAAAGAATAATTAATTTTGAAATAGAAAATTGATATGAAAGTTGCACTAAACACATTATAAAGCTGCAATAATGAAAATAATGATACTATCAGATGAAATAAATGTATCAATGAAAAATAATATCAAGTATAGGAATTAGAAATTAAACTTAGTATAAATATTTCATATAGTTAAAAGGGGTATTTCAATTTAGTAGAGAATGGATAAAAAAGTTGCACTAGAAATTCAATAAATTTTTGGAAAAAAGAATTTAAAACGCTACCTGACACTACATACAAATATATATTTTTCATCAATTAAAGTTTAAAATGTAAAAAATTGTATCCACAAAAAATATTAAGATGAAAATCTAACTTACCATTTATAGATCTCTGTGTAGGCAAAGTTCATTTTAGTATAAATGTAAAGAGAAATAAAATAGATTTGATAGTATAGAAATTAAATTTTTATATATGCAAAACATTAAAAGGGCAAAAAAAAAAACCCCAAATAATTATTTGGAATGTTTAAAAAGATAAAATGTTCATATAAAAGGAGCTTCTAAAACTCAGTACAAGAAGAATTCTGCTAACAACATGTGTCTAAATACCTCAACATTCTCCCTCTGTCCTCTTGGACAGAACAGCATGGACAGTGGAAAGGAAAACCAAAAGATATTTTTGGTTGAACGGGAAAACAGATTCCAGAATGTTTGCAAGAACTGCCAATAGGAAATGTATTTGCATGGGAGCCATTTGGGAGAAAGTGGGAGAGAGAGAACCAGCAGCACAGGTGTCTTTCGTAGCTCCTCATTACAAATTGACTCCTTTAATCAAGGTATAGCCAAGTTCTTTGTCTGAAAGAGGGTTGGAAATGGAGATGACCTGGGACTGACAAAGCAGCTGAGGAGAAAGGACCCCATGAAGAATCATACACACAAGCAGGAGGAGCTTGGTTTTATCTGAGAAGAGAGTTCTGTGTAAACTAACTAGCCTGAGATACAATCCTGCTATCTACAAACTTACAGGAACTTCTTATAAACAACTCTTCTGAAAGACCTCAAGGCATATTCTTGTTAGGTGCAATTGAGTAGATTCCAACTCACAGCAACCCTATATCCCTAGAATGAAACACTGCCAGGTCCTGTGCCATCTCAAGAATGTTGCCATGTTTGAGGCCACTGTTTGCAGGCTCCGTGGCTGTCCGTCTCATTAAGGGTCTTCCTATTTTTCACTGATCCTTTACTTTACCAAGCTTGATGTCCTTCTCCAGGGACTAGTCCCTCCTGATCACATGTCTAAGGTATAACAGGATGTCCAAAGTATACGAGATGAAGGTTCACCATCCTGTATTCTAAGGAACATTCTGTCTGTACTTCTTGCAAGACAAGTTAGTTCATTCTTCTGGCAGTCCATTGTATATTCAATATTCTTCACCAACACCATAATTCAATGGCATTTCTTCTTCAGTCTTCCTTATTCATTATCCAGCTTTCTCATGTGTATGAGGCAATTGAAAGTACCATGGCTTGGGTCAGGTGTACCTTGGTCCTCAAAGTGACGTCTTTGCTCTTTAACGCTTTAAAGAGGTGTTTTGCAGAAGATTTGTCCAATGCCATATGTTGTTTGTTTTCATGTCTGCTGCTTCCATGCACATTGATAGTGTAAAATTAAATCCTGGCAAGTTCATTATTTTCACCATGTCATGATGTTGCTTATCAGTCAAGTTCTGACGATGTTTATTTTCTCTATATTGATGAGCAATTCATACTGAAGGTTAGACTCTTTGATCTTCATCAGTAAGTACTTCAAATCCTCTTCACTTTCAGCAAACAAGGTTGTGTCATCTGCATATCACAGGTTGAGTCTTCCTCCGATCTAATGCCTGGTTCTACATATCATGCAGTTTCTCAGATTATTTGCTAAGCATAGAGATAATAAGTATAATGAAATGATACAATACTGATGCATACCATTCCTGATTTTAAACCATGTAGTATCCCATATTCCATGATTGCCTTTTTGTCGATGTACAGGTTCCCCATGACTACAATAGAGTGTTCTGGAAGTCCTATTCTTTGCAATGTTATCCATAATTTGTTATGATCCACACACTGGAATACATTTTCATACTCAATAAAACACAGGTAAACATAGTTCTTGTATTCTCTGCTTTCAGCCAGGATCCATCTGATAGCAGCAATGATATCATTCATTCTACATCCTTCTATGAATCTGGCTTGAATTTCTGGAAATTCCCTATGTACTGCTGCAACTTGTTTTAAGTTATATTTGGCAAAAGTTTACTTGTATGTGATATTAATGATATTGTTCAATAATTTCTACATTTTTGGTACAGTGGCTCTCT
Organism: Orycteropus afer afer; assembly: GCF_000298275.1. Taxonomy (NCBI): domain Eukaryota; kingdom Metazoa; phylum Chordata; class Mammalia; order Tubulidentata; family Orycteropodidae; genus Orycteropus; species Orycteropus afer. The sequence goes on from NW_006921633.1 coordinate 8,211,233, forward strand.
GTATTCCTTCTATGTTCTTTTGTTGCCTCCTGCACTGTTCAATATTTTTCCCATACAATCCTTCAATATGAAATTTAGAATTTTTCTTTAATTCTTTCAGCTTGAGAAATGCTGAGCTTGTTCTTCCCATTTTGATTTTCTATCTCCAGGTCTTTGGACATTTCATTATACTTTATTTTATCTTATTGAGTCACTCTTTGAAATCTTCTGTTCAACTCTATTACTCTGTCATTTCTACCATTCACTTTAGCTACTCTCGAGAACAAATTTCAGAGTCTCTTCTGACATCCATTTTGGTCTTGACTTCTTTTCCTATCTTTTTAATGAACTTTCGATTTCTTCTTGTATGATGTCCCTGATGTCATCCCACAACTTATCTGGTCTTTGGCCATTAATGTTCAATGTGTTAAATCTATTTGTAAGGTGGTCTCTAAATTTGGGTGGGATATACTCAAGATCGGGAGCTCTGGTAGCATAGTGGCTAAG
>NW_006921633.1:8211818-8213208 GCF_000298275.1 Orycteropus afer afer
ATTTACAAAGCAAATTGGTTTCCATTCAACAATCCTTATACATTTTGTTTTGTGACATTTACTGCAGTCCCCACACTGTAACAGCATTCTTCCCACTTCCTCCCTGTGCTTACCCCTTCCCTTCATTCTTCTTTTCCATCCCTTCTTAACTTCCTAGCTCTATATTCCAGGGCAAATGTTGTCCTCTTGATCTCATATGCTCGATAGTTATAAGTATATACCCTCCTGACATTACTGTTCACTTGGTCTATCACTTGTTGTCAGTCACAGGGGTTAAATTCAGTTTCTAACATGAAGTGTGTCTAAAGGTCATAGTCTTGGGGGTTCCACCAGTCTCTATTAGATCAGTAAGCCTGGTCTTTTTCATGATTTTGAGTTTTGTTGCACATTTCTCCTCATTCTATGGAGGACCTCTTATTGTTATCCTTTGCAGAGCAGTCAGCAGTGGTAGCCATGTAGTTATTCTGGTTGCAGGGTCATAGAGGCTGGGGATCACATGTTTGATTAGTCTTTTAGACCAATTGTTTCTTGCGTCTGATTTTATTTCACTCTTCTTTGCTTGGGATGAGGAGAGGCCAATAGTTGCACCTTAGATGGCCAATCACAAGCTTTTAAGATCTAGCTACTACTCACCAAAGTAGGATGTAGAACGTTGTCTTTGTGGACAATGTTATGCTAGTTGACTTTGTTGTTGTTGTTATGTGCTGTTGAGTTGGACCCGACTCATAGCAACCCCTCGTTGGGTTGCCGAGGCAGTATCACTAAGGAAGTAGATTGCCCCATCTTCTTTCTGAGGAGTGGCTGGTGGGTTTGAACCGCCAGCCTTCTGGTTAGCAGTCAAGTGCCTTAGCCACTATGCTACCAGAGACTTTAGTGTTCCTGAAACTATAATCCTGAGTCTCCATATCCTAAGGCTGTAAATCTTTACAGAAGCATACTTTCTAATATGTCTGTTGCAGAGGTGCTGGTGGGTTTGAACTGCTGATCTTTTGGTGAGCAGCCTGATGCTTTAACCATAGTGCCACCAGAGTGCCTTTCTTTTCTTGTTTTTTTAATTGTGATTTGGGTGAAGATTTACAGAGCAAATTCACTTTCCATACAGCAGTTCACATATACTTTGTCTCAAGTCATTGACCACAGATTACCACAATGCAACAGCTCCCCTCCCACTTTCTCCCCATAGTTACCTCTTCCTAGTGTCCATCCCTCCATACACTCTTGCCCCCTGAGCTGTCTCCCTGTGCATAAGCTGCCCTTCTTTCTCCCATGATTGTTCTCTCCAAGGAGGGTATCTACTTGAAGTAAATGTTCAACTCATATGCCTGTATTTTGTTCGGCTGGAAACCACAGGTGTGGGTTCAATTCCAGACCTGAAGGGCAGCTAGGGACC
>NW_006921633.1:8219053-8232299 GCF_000298275.1 Orycteropus afer afer
CACTCCTCGGAAGGAAGGTTGGGCAATCCTACTTCCGTAGTGATACTGCCTTGGAAACCCAAGGAGGGGTCGCTATGAGTCGGGGGGCCAACTCGACGGCACATAACAACAACAACAACATACTCAAGATCATACTTTGGCTCTCTTGGAATTTTTTCAATTTTTTTCAGCTTCAGTGTGACTTGGATGTGAGAAATTGGTGGCTTGTGCCACAATTGGCCCTGGCCTTCCTCTAACTGATGATAATGAGCTTCTCCATAGTCTCTTTCCACAGATACAAACAACAACAACAACAACAAAAACCAAACTCAAGTAGAATCTGACTCATAATGACACCTCCTTGGGTTTCTGAGGCAGTATCTCTACTGAAATAGATTGCCCCGTCTTCCTTCCAAGGAGTGGCAGGTGGGTTTGAATATCCAGCCTTCTGATTAGCAATCAAATGCCTTAGGTGCTACATCACCAGAGCTCCCTTCCACAGATACAGTCACATTGAATCCTGTGTATTCTCTCTGGTGAGATCCACATATAGTCACCATTTATGTTGTTGAAAAAGCTATTTTCGTATTTCCAATAAATAGTTGTTATCTTACAAAATTCTATCATTCTATTTGTGGCATTATTTTTTATCACCAAGGCCATACTTTCCAACTACTACTGATCCTTCTTTTTGTTTCTGACTTTGCATTCCAGTCACCACTACTTATGAATCTTAATTTCATGTTTGATCAATTTTAGGTAGCAAAAGTTGGTAAAAATCTTCAATTTCCTCATGTGGGCACCAGTGGTTAGTGTGTAAATTTGAATAATAGTTGCATTACCTATTCTTCCTTGTAGGCATATGGATATTGCCCTATCACTAGTAGCATTTTACTTCAGAATAGGTCTTACAATATTTTTAGTTTGTTTGTTTATGGATATGATGTCATTCCTCTTCCATTGGTCATTCCAGACACAATAGATCCTATATCTATCTGACTCAAAATGGCCCATGCCAGTTCATTTCAGCTCAGTAATGCCTGTTGTTATTGTTAGGTGTCATTAAGTTGGCTTTGATTCATAGCAACACTATGTACAACAAAATGAAATAGTTCCCAATCCTGCACCATCCTCACAATCCTTGCTATACTTGAGCCTGTCCTGTCAGTGCAGCCACTGTGTCAAGCCATCTCCTTGAGGGTCTTTCCCTTCTTTCATGACCCCTTATTTCACCGATAGCATGAAGCATGCTATTGTTCTCTAGAGAATGGTCCCTTCTGACAATGTGACCAAAGAAGGTGAGATGAAATCTGTCCATTCTTACTTCCAAGGAACATTCTGGCTGCATTTCTTCCAGAATAGATTTGTTTATTCTTCTGGCAGTCCATAGTATTTTCAGTATTCTTCACCAAAACCACAATTCAAAGTCATCAACTCTTCTTTGGTCTTCATTACTCATTGTCCAGCTTTCATGTGCATCTGAAGTGATTGAAAGTACCATACCATGGCTTGGGTCAGCTGCACCTTAGTCTTCAAAGTGACATCTTTGCTTCTTAACACTTTAAAGAGTTCTTTTGCAGCAGTATTTCCAGGTGTGTACTATGTTTGATTTCCTGACTTATGCTTCCTTGGGTGTTGACTATGGATCCAAGTAAAATGAAATCCCTGACAATTTCAGTCTTTTCTCTGTTTATCATCATGTTGCTTATTGATTCAGTTGTGAGTACTTTTGTTTTCTTATGTTACAATGTAATCCATACTGAAGGTCATAGTCTTTGATCATCAGTAAGTGTTTCAAGTCCTCTTCACTTTCAACAAGTAAGGTTGTATCATCTGCATATCTTAGGTTGTTAGTGATTCTTCCTCCAATGCTGATGTCACATTCTCCTAATTATAGCTCCACTTCTGGAATTATTTGAAGAACCTAGTATCAGATTGGAGGAGGACACATTAACAACCTGTGATATAAAGATCAAACCGTCTTTGAAAACAAAGAGGACTTGTAGTATATACCTCAACATAAAGGAAGCAAAAATCCTCCCAACTGGACTAATAAGCAGCATCATGATAAACAGAGAAAAAATGAAGTTGTCAAATATTTCCTTTTTTCTTGGCTTCACAATCAAAGCCCATGGAAACAGCAGTCAATACATCAAATGATGTATTGCATTGGGAAAATCTGCTCCAAAAGACCTCTTTAGTGGTTAAAAGCAAAGAAGTCACACTGATAACTAGAGTGCACTTAGACCCATGCCATGATATTTTCACTCACCTCATATGAGCAAGGAGCTCTGATATGCATGTAAAGAGCCTTAGGCACAGTGCCTAAGGCATTTGACTGCTAACCAGAAGGTTGGCAGTTCAAACCTACCAGCTGTTCTGTGGAAGGAAGATGGGACAATCTACTTCTGCAAAGATTTTTTTACCTCAGGAAATAAAGGGGGTTGATGTGAGTTGGAATTGACCTAATGGGAGTGAGTTTTCTTTTCTTTTTTTTTGGTTCATATGCATGTGAAAGCTGGACAGTGACTAAGGAAAACTGAAGAAGAATTAATGCCTTTGAATTATGGCATTAGCAACAATTATTGAACATACAGTAGACTTCCAGAAGAAAAAACTAATCTGTCTTGGAAGAAGTACAAGCAGAATGCTCCTTAGAAGGGAGTAGGGTGAGACTCCAACTCATGTATTTTGTATGAATTATCATGAGGAAAAAGTTCCTGGAGAGAGATATCATGCTTAGTAAGGTAGATTATCAGAGAAAAAAGAAAAGGAAGATCCTCAAAGAGATGGTTTGACTCAAGTAGCTGCAGGAATCTCAGACATAGCAAGGATTACAAAGATGGTGTAAGCCCAGACAGGGTTTCATTCTGTTGTACACAGGGTCATTATGAGTTGGAACCAACTCAGCAGCAAACAACAATGGTGACAACAATGAGAAAACTGTTAAATACAGCAGAAACAATTAGAAAACCAAAGATATTATAACAATGAATAATTATAAAAAATAATTATTAAAAGAAATAATAGACCCTGTTCTTAAATATTAGAGATCTATACTAAGCCAAAGAAAACAGATAACACAGGAGAAAACTTAAAAGCACATACAAGAAACAAAATAAAATGACAGAACTATGACCAGATATACTTATCATAATAATAATGTAAATAGTCTAAAGTCAACTATTGAAAGAATAGTATTTTCAGTTTGGATCACAAAATAAAACATGTTCTGTATATCAGAGTTTCTCAATCTCATCACTATTGACATTTTGTGCTTGCTATTTCTTAAGTGGAAGATGCTTTCCTGTGCACTGTAGGATGTTAAACAGTATCCTTGGATTCTACCTACTAGATGCACTATCATCACTCCTCACCTCAGTTATGACAACCAAAAGCCCTCCCTAGACATTGCCAAATGCTCTTTGGGACCCCAGTAACATCCCCACCAACAGCTGTAACGACTGAAAATATCTCCATATACTGTGAAGTATCACTTATAGGTCATACTCACTGCTGGTTGAGAAACACTGCTATATATAAAACATGCTTTTATCAAAGTGATTTGGAAAAATGAAAATAGAAGAGTGGACAAAGGAATGCTATGCAAATGCAAACAGAACATATAAATGGTATTAATACCAAAGAAGGAAGAATTCAGGCAAAAAGTATTAAATTAATAAGACAAAAGAAGCCTTTTCTAATTCTGAAAGATGAAATTTGCAATAAAGATATAGTTATCATAATTTTCTGTGCACCAGTACTTTCTATAGCATCAACATATAAAAATATACTGCTAACCAGAAGGTTGGCAGTTCAAACCCACCAGCCGCTCCTTGGAAGAAAGATAGGGCAATCTACTTCCATAATGACACTACCTCAGAAACCCAAGGAGGGGTCGCTATAATTCAGAGATGACTCTGTAGCACATAACAACAACAAGGAAAAATGAAGTAGAATAACAGACCACCTCTTATAATCTTTGATTAGATGTGGTGAAAAAAAGCAAAGATAAAGAAGACTTATATAATAATATAGATCTATTTTGTTGTATATCAAATCCTATTCCCTGAAAATAGGAAAATGTTGTTTTTCAATAACCATAACCCTTAACTTGATCAGGTCCTAAGTTACCAAGATAACTGCAATTTTCTTCAGATACAAAAATAATACAACAAAATGACAAGACTACAATTACAAATTAAATAAATAAATAAACAAAAATCCCTACATTTTTTGGGAAAATATCTCAACTCTGGAGGCAAGCAAGAAATGCAACCTGAAATTATAGAATATGGTAGAAAAACAATGACTATTTTACCTATTACACTGATGGGATACAACTCAAGCAATGCTCAATCATAGCCTTAAATTCTTACACAAATAAATAATAAAGATTATAAAACTAAATTATCCTATGTTGTTGTTGTTATGTGCCATTGAGTTGGCCCTGACTCATAGCCACCCCTCCCTGGGTTTCCGAGGCAAGATAACTACGGAAGTAGATTGCCCCATCTTCCTTCCAAGGAGTGGTTTCAACCACCAGCCTTCTGGTTAGCAGTCAAGTGCCTTAGTCACTATGCTACCAGAGCTCCTAAATTACCCTATAGGGACAACAAAATAAATATAAGAAATAAGAAGAAACCACAGAAATGAATGAGTTAGAAAAATACGAAGGAGCAAAAATGACGTAGTTAAGCAGTTAGCTAAATTATTAAAGGTAAAAAAAGGGTAAAATACAGTATACAAAATGAGCAAAGTTGTAGAATAATCAGAAGTGAATGCTTCACTGTTTTATTCAGTATTTTGCAAATACGTTTAGAAATCTAGGTGAAATAACTAAAATACATTAACTCTCCATGAAGTAGAAAATCTAAACAGATACTTTCCCATAGAAGAAATAGAAGATATCATCACTGCTATCTGACACTTCTCAAAAGCAAAGCAAAACAAAACAAACAAACAAACAAAAAAAAAACAATGACAACAAATGAACTACGTTCTGATGGTTTCATAGAGTAATTGTTATTTTTGAACTACGTTCTGATGGTTTCATAGAGTAATTGTTACAAATCTTTAAAGGCAGGTAATTCCAATACCATTTTGAATTTTTCAGATCATAGATAAGAATACAATCTTCCAAAATCTTTCTAAGAAATGAACATAACATAACAATTTTAAAATGGCAACAATAGCAAACTTGGAATTTATTCAAAAAAAGGAGATGACAGACTAATGTTTCCAGCCCTGGCTTTATGTTTGAGTCCTCAGATACCCAGGTTTCACCTTCATAGATTCTGATTTACTTGACTAGTGAAGTGGGAAAGCATTGTTTATTGTTATCATTGTTGTTCTGTTTTTGTTTTTTAAGCTCCCTGTTGATTGTAATAATTGGTCAGATTGAAGAATCTACATATATAATAATATATCCATGTCACTCTTTTTTTTAAATTTTTGTTATGATTTTGGTGAAAGTTTACAGAGCATATTCATTTTCCGTACAGCAGTTCACTTTGTCTCATGACATTGACTGCAATTTCCCACAATGCAACAGTGTCTTCCCACTTCCTCCCAATAGTTATCTCATCCCTGTGTCCTTCCTTCCCATGCATTCCTGGCCCCCAAGCTGTCTCCCTGTGCATGCACAGCCCTACTATTCTCCCATGATTGATCTCTCCAAGGAGTGTATTTACCTAATGTAAATGTTCAGCTTCTATGCCTATCTTTTTTTGGCTGGAAGCCATGGGAGTGGGTTCAGTTCCAGACTTGAAGGGAAGCTAAGGACCATAGTCTCAGGGGTTCCACCAGGCTCTCTCAGACCAGCAAAACAAACTGGTCCCCTGCCCCCCCCTTTTTTTTTAATGATTTTAAATTTGTTCCATGTTGTACTCCCACTCTATCTAGAATCTCCTACATAGATCCCCCTCCAAGTGGTTGACAGTGGTAGCCAGGCAGCATCTAGTTCTTCTGGTCTCACAGTCATATAGGCTGAGGTTCTCATGGTGGTAAAAGTCGCTTGGACTAATTGTTTCCATGTGTCTTTGGTTTTCTTCATTCTTCTTTGCTCTGGATGAGGAGAGACTCATTATTGCATCTAGATGACTGCTTGCAACCTTTTATGATCCCAGTTGCTACTCGCCAAAGTAGGATGTGGAACGATGTTTTTCTGTAGTCTGTTATGCCAATTGAGCTTGATGTCCCCTGTGACCATGGTCCCAAGCCCACAGGTTCAACTAATTTGCTCACTTTGGGTAGTGGCTGTGGTCAAGAAGTGACTACAACCTTGTCCCTTGTAAGCTCTACTATTACCTGGAAATTCTTTTCTTTCTTTCTTTTTTTTTTTTTTAATGCATTTTATTGAAATAATTTATGTACAGTGAAATACACAAAACTAAAGTGACATGGATCAATGCTTTTTTTTTTTTTGCAGTGTTCCCTCCTCACCCCTCCCACCCCTGGCAACCAACAAAGAATGTTTCCCTCCATATATAAACCTTTCCTTGACCCTCCACAACAATGAACTAATACTCTATTTGCCCTTCTGTGGTTGACTAATGTCACTCAGCATAATATCCTCCAAGTTCATCCATATTATGCGGTGTTTTGCAGACTCTACATTATTCTTTAGTGCTGCATAGCATTCCGTTATGTGTATGTACCATAGTTTGGTCATCCACTCTTCCACTATAAATCTTAGAGCAAGTCCCTTGCCAGATATGTTATTAGCAAATATGAATTTGTTGCTGTCATTTTTGTTACATGCTTTTTTGTGGTGTCAATTTTTTGTTCCATATAATTTTCTGTTTTGAACTCATTTTGTTTATGAGTCATGTTATCACTTCCTTCATTGCTATTGTTTTAGTATTTGCTGAATATTTATGCTGGTCCTCTTTTTTGATGTGAAGGTTTGTCATTTTTCTTTGATGTTACCCTGTGATTTATAGTTTTCTTCCCAAGTTTAGAACAGTCCATTCTATCTTGTAGTTGTCTTGACTTCTCTACCATCTAGAAGTTCTATAATGACACAGTTTTTCCCTGTTTTTGGTTTGTAGTTGTCCTCATTTGTCAGTTGATTTCTCTGGTTCCCTGTTTACAACTTGTAGGCTTTTTTACTTTGGATACTTCCATAGCTGGGTTGGTTTCTGGGTTATATCATCATGTGTGTTAATGGTCAGTTGTTATTGGCTGTTGTTGCTTCTCTGTCCAAAGTTGCTTCTCTCTCCCTTTACCATCTCTTGTAAGGTTGGTCTGGTTTTAAAAATTTCCCTTAATTTCTGCTTGTCTGGAAATGTCCTAATTTCACCATCATATTTGAGGGACAATTTTTCTGGGTACATAATTCTTGGTTGGAAATTTTTCTCTTTCAGGGTTTTATATATACCATCCCATTGTTTTCTTGCCTGCATGGTATCTGTCGAGAAATCTGAGCTTAGTCTTATTGGTTGCCCCTATAGGTAACTTTTCGTTTTTCCTGTGCTGCTCTTATGATTCTTTGTTTGTCTTTGGTTTTGGTAAGTTCGATGATGATATGTCTGAGTGATTTTCTTTTGGGGTCTATCCTGTTTTGGATTCATTGGACTTCCTGAATGGATATATTCTCATCTTTCATCATACTGGGAAAATTCTCTTCCAACAAATCTTCAACAATTTTCTCTGTGGTTTTATTTGTCTCTTCCTGTTCTGGAATTCTGATTACATGTAGGTTATTCCTTTTAATTGTATCCCACATGAACCTGAGGCTTTCTTCATTTTGTTTTGATCTTTGTTCTGATTGATCCCTTTCCAAAGACGTGTTCAGGTATTTGCCTCCAATCTCCCTAATTCTGTCTTCCATTAATTCAATTCTGCTCCTTTGCCCATTCACTGTCTTATCTATTTCTGAAAATTAAGTATTAATCTTCTAGATATCTGTGTGTAGATTTTTAATCATTTCTAATTTTTCATTTATTTTTTCATTTTGTTCTTGTACTATCTTTCGAAGTTGTTCTAGGATTTTCTCTGTGTTTTCCTTGATCTCTTTCTCAATCCATTGAAGATACCTAAATATAATTCTTTTGAATTCCTTATCAGGGAGTTCCAATGCTGCATCTTCCTCAGGGATGTGTTTTGGGTCTGTACACTGGTCCCTTGTTTCTCCTGCTTCTTTGTGTAGACTGTGATGTTCTCTTGTCTCCAAGGCATTGTGATGCTTTTGTGTTTATATTTAATTGGATTGTATGTTGGAGTGACTTGCCCACAATTTTCATTTCCTTTGTTTTGTTTGTATGTTTTCTATATAGGCAGGGAACTGTGCTTCTCTATTTGCTAGTTGACAGCACTTATACACTCACCACCTGTCTCCTTTCCTGTTGTCAGCCTCTCATATGTCCCTGCCGACCTTGGCAAGCAGAGCCTATTCATAGGTCCCTGGAATCTGAATGAGAATGCTATCACGTTAAAATCCAAAATGGTTGCCACTTGCAAAGATTCAAAATGGCTGCACCCTTGATCACTTTAAATATCCAAAATGGCTGCTGCATGTAAACAATCAAAATGGCTGCACCCTCCGGACAGTGGAAAGTCAACAGCTCAGGTTGTCTCCCTTCTTGCTGTTTCCCTTCCTAGTCATAGGCCACAAGCACAGTCACCCCTGCAGCCCTTGGTGACCAGGGCTGACCTTTAGGTCAATTCTCAGGTCCCAAAACCACCTGGAAATATTCAGGCTGTTGGTCTGGTCAGAGTAGCTGACAGTCCACATCTTCAACTGTCTCTGTACTCACTGTTTTTGTTCAGGTTTTTCCACTATTTGGTGCCTAATCCACTTCTGTAGAGTTCCTTTCAAAGCTCAGGGCTCCAGGATTATCTTCTGTATCCCTGTCAATTTGTTTTTCTTTTTTTTGTTGAAGAGCATCTGTGTCGCTTGTCTGCCTATTCCTCCATCTTACTGGAAGTCCTCATCTATATCACTCTCAGCTATCACAGTCAAATAAAATATTACATTTAGAATCCAGCAGCATACATATTAAAAAATAATACAGTATGACTAGATGATTCAGCATTAGGATATCTAATAATATAATATTGTTAAGTCTAAGAAGAAAATGTATACAACTTAAAAGGCATGTGACAAAATTTGGGATTAATTCTCTCTCTCTCTCTCTCTCTCTATATATATATATATATTAAAGCTCAATAAAAGAGTATGTCCATCTGAAAGCAAAACCTACCATTCTGTTTTCTAGGGAAACATTAGAAATAGGGAATGACTATCTACCATCAATGTTTATCATTGTAATAGGTGAACCAACCATTGCAAACAGATAAGAGAAAGGAATTAGAGGAATATTAATTGTAACTAAAAAAGGCAAAACTATTAATTTGCAAATGATATAATTAAATACTTTGAAAACCAAGAAAATCAACTAAAATTACTACAATGGTAAAATCAGTCAAGTGTAAGGGTACTAAGTTAATAAACAGATGTTAATAACTTTCATGTTCATAAACAAGTTGGAAGGTATATTGGGAAATTCATGTAACAGTGAAAGTAAAATATGTATATATTAGCTTAATAACAAATGTAAGACTTATATGAAGAAAATTTTAAAATACTTTGGAAAGTCATAAAAGATTGTATGAACAAATTGAAAGGAATAGCATGTTCTTGGATAGAAAGATTCAACATCATGAAGATGCTGTTCTTCCTTAGATTTACTTATTTAACATGAGCACAATAAAAACAGCAACAGTCTTTTTTTTTTCCCCCCCCTCTAGACTAGACATGTTGATTTCATATGAAAATTAAACAAAAGTAGCCAGGAAAATTCTGAAAAATATGACCAATAAGGAGAGACTACCAAAAACAACAACAAACTCATTGCTATCAAGTTGATTCCAACTCATAGAGACCCCCACTGGTTTTCTGAGGCTGTAAATCTTTATAGAAGTAGATTGCCTCATTTTCCTTCTGTGGAGCTGCTGGGGGTTTTGAACCACTGACCTTCTGGTTAGCAGCCAAATGCCTTATCCACTATGCCACATTCACACATGCATATATCTGGTGTGTGTACTTATACTACTGCCATCTGGTAGGATAAATAAGAAATGAAGAGGAATGTTTACTGGATGGGGATATGGGTACTCATTTAAAGTAGGATGGAGGTGGGAAAGAAATGCTTCATTGGATATATTTTTATAAATGTTGATGTTTGAATCATGTAAGTATATTAATTTATTCCAAAATAAATTGAAAAATTGTTGTTATTATTATTAAGTGCTGCTGAGTCAATTTCCACTCATAGCAACACTATGTATGACAGAACAAAACACTGCCTGGTCCTGCATCATCCTCACAATTGTTGCTATGCTTGAGCCCATTGTTACAGCCATTATGTCAATCCATCTTGTTGAGGGTCTTCCCCTTTTTCACTGACCATCTACTTTACCAAGCATGATATCCTTCTCTAGGGGTTTGGTCCCTCTGACAACATAAACACTGTTTGTGAGACACAGTCTGGCCATTTCTCCTTTCTAAATATCATTTCTAGCTGTACTTCTTCCAAGATAGATTTGTTCATTCTTCTAGCTGTCCATGGTATACTCAATATTCTTCACCAACACTACAATTCAAATGCATCAATTTTTCTGCAGTCTTCCTTTTTCATTGCCTAGCTCTCACATGCATATGAGGATATTGAAAATACCGTGGATTGGGTCAGGCTCAACTTAGTCTTCAAAGTGACATCTTTGCTCTTTAACACTTTAAAGAGTTCTTTTGCAGCAGATTCGCCCAAGTAATACATCATTTGATTTCTTGACTTTTGCTTCCATGGGCATTGATTGTGGATCTAAGTACAATGAAATCCTTGACAACTTCAATCTTTTTTCCATTTATCATATTCTTGCTTATTGGTCCAGTTGTGAGGTTAAATTTAAAATTTACAAACCTGTTTATAGAAAAATGAGCAAAGGACAGTAACTGGAAACAAAGAGATTTAAAACATCAGTAATCAAGGAATATAAATCAAAGGAGTAACAACAATGGCACTTTATTGTTGCCATGGTGACAGGTATTTCATATATGTATCATTTAACCTAATACTCAAGCGTAATCCTGTGACATAGATGCATGTGTGATTTTAGCAGATCTTTTAGTCTGTTGTTCCTTTTCATTTTCAAATTTGATATGATTTCTATTTTTCTTTTGTTTCCAAGGAGGAAATGGTATATTTTTAAAGAGAGCTGATGTTCTTCACCATCCTGTCAAATGATTGTAGAACATTATTTGCCTGAATGATTATGAGATTTTCTACCAACACCCCTCATTTTATATGGGGAATTTAGCTTTAGTGAGTTTTTATTTGTTCCTTATATATTTTGTCAAATTAATTCTGAAACAGTAGCATAGTGGCTAAGACACTTGCCTGCTAACCAGACGACTGGCAGTTCAAACCCACCAGCCACTCCTCGGAAGAAAGGCTGGGCAATCCTACTTCCGTAGTGATACTGCCTCGGAAACCCAAGGAGGGGTCGCTATGAGTCGGGGCCGACTTAACGGCACGTAACAACAACAACAACAATAGTCAAATTTGTTATTTCACGACCAGTACTAGAACCACCATCCATCTATTAATAAATATTTTTGTCATCATGTACTATGTACAAGATCCCCTGCTAAGTGCAGAGGGTAGAAGATAATAACTCAGTTCCTGACTTCAGGAGGATGACTAAAAATATACTTGTGGACATCAAGGAAGACTCAATGTTGGCTTTCTGAACCTCTGTAATGTGCATTTAAATATACTGTTTTAGTTTCTTAGTTCTGCTGTGACAGGACTACTGCTAGTAGATGGCTTGAACAACCAGATATTTATTTTCTCACAGTTTAGGAGGCCAGAAGTCCAAATTCAGGGTGTCAGCTTTAGGGGGAGACCGTCTCTGTCCACATTATGGGAAAATCCTTGCCTCAGCTTCTTGGTCTTCCTTGGAGATCTACAAGTGGTGGCATCTAAGTTTTCCCCATTTCTGCTTGCTTGCTTCTGTGCCTAATCTGGGCCTTTTTGTATCTCAAACGTGATTGATTTAAAATATACCCTTCAGTGATATGGCCTCATCAACATAACATAACCCTATATTCAAATAGGATGTCATCCACAGGTTAGGGTTTGGATTTACAACACATAGTTTTGGGGGCACAGTTCAATCCATAACATATACCCACACAACTAAATAAGAGCAACAGTTAAGATGATGGTAGTGAGGAGTGCTTAGCTAACAAGGAGGCCATTGCAAACATTGAATAAAAGATGGTCAATCAGATGCAGAAATATCGTAAAGCATGCAAGAACTGCTTAAGACTATTTAACCAGCACAGGGAGAAAGTAGGAGGTGAGCTGTCACACTGTGGGGAATGTAACCAGTGTCACAAAGCAAAATGTGTATGAATCGTTTAATGTAAAATGAATTTGCTTTGTAAAATTTTACCCAAATCACAACAAATAGTTAAAAAACAAACAAACAAAAGAGACTATTTAGCCACTTATTAGTTGAATAATTCAGGGCAAATTAACTAATCAAACTAACTCAGCTATAAAGTGGGTATAACCATCACACTTCACTCAAAAGTTTATAGTGTGGATGAATAAGGACGTATAAAGTTCTTGGGACACTGATGGCGTATAAAAAGACCAAACCTATTTCTATTGAGTCAATTCTGATTCATAGACCCATTATGACAGAGTAGAAATGCCCCATTAGGCTGCAGTCTTTATGGTCATAGACTGTCACGTCTTTCTCCCGTGGAGAACCTGGTGAGTTTGAATCACCAACCTTCTGGTTAGCAGCCAAATACTTCACTACTGTGCTACCAGGGCTTCTTGTGCTGGCATATATAGTAGGTGCTTAATAAATCTTAGGTATTATCTTTGTTATTATAGTAAAATCTCAGCTGTCTCAGACAGCTTCTGGAACACCGGTGACCCCAGAAAACCTTTGTATATGTAAATAGCAAGAAAAAAAGAAAGAAAGAAAAGGACGAGGTGGCAACAGAAGGAAACAAAGACTCAAGAATTGTAACTGACTCCTAGTGGCATGCCCAACAAAGAGAGGTGCTTACAGAGGGCAGCCTCTTTCTGTTGTTGTTGTTGTTGTTATGTACCGTCGAGTCGGACCCAACTCATAGTGACCCCTCCTTGGGTTTCCGAGGTGTTATCACTACAGAAGTAGATTGCCCCATCTTCCTTCCGAGGAGTGGCTGGTGGGTTTGAACCGCCAGCCTTCTGGTTAGCAG
>NW_006921633.1:8232399-8234045 GCF_000298275.1 Orycteropus afer afer
GAGGATGAATGCCACGCCATTCCTTTTCAAACTGTCATTCCTGGCATAGTAGATCCTATGGTTGTCTGATTCAAAATGGCCAAAACCAGTTCATTTCAGCTCACTAATGCCGAGGATATCAATCTTTATGAGTTCCATTTCCTTTTTGACAACAGAGAAGCATTAGTATTTGGAATATATGACCTTGGTGACGTAAACGATGCCAACGATTGCATAGCCAACAACTTCTTCATTGCAAATATCTTTTTTTTTTTTCCCCAAAATCAAACAAACCAAACCAACTTTTTATTGTGACTTGGGTGAAAGTTTACAGAGCAAATTAGTTTTCCATTCAACTATTCATATACATTTTGTGTCCTAACATTGATGGCAATCCCCACAACGTGACATCACTCTTTTTACTTCCTCCCTGTGTTACTCATTTCCACTCATTCTTCTTTCCTGTCTCTCCCTGCATTCTGAGCTTTGTCCCTGGGCAAATGCTGTCCTATTGGTTTCATACAATTGATTGTTCTAAGGAGTAATTACCTGCCTAGTGCTATTGTTCACCTTATAGGGTTTGTCTTGTTTGTTTGTTGATCTGTGGGGTAAGTTCAGTTCCAGGCTTGAAATGTGACAAAGGGCCATAGTCTTAGGGATTCCACCAGTCTCTACCTGACCAGTAAAGCTGGTTGTTTTTAGGACTTTGAGTTTTGATCCACAGTTTTCTCCCACTCTGCCCAGGACCTTCTATTGTGATCCTGATCAGAGGGGTCAGTAGTGGTAGCCAGGCACCTTCTAATTCTTGTAGTCTCACAGTAGGGAAGACTGAGTTTCACATGGTGCATTAGTCCTGTGGACTAATTGTTTTATTGAGTCTTTTACTTTCATTCTTCTTTGCTCTGGGCAGGGAGATACCAATAGTTGTACCTTAGATAGCCAGTCCCAAGATTTTAAGACCCCAGTCACTACTCACTAAAATAGGATGTAGAAAATTGTCTTTTTGGACTGCATTATGCCAATTGACCTTGATATCCCCCATGATCATGGTCCTGAGCCTCTGGACCCTGCAACATAATCCTTCAAGGTGTTTGGTTATGCCTAAGAGGTTTTTATAACTTTGCCCTCTGTATGCTCTACTGTATGCAAATACCATTTTTCAACAACAGTAATGGTGACTCTACACATGGAGCTTGCCAGATGGAATACACAGGAATCAAAACAACTGTATCTTTGGGAAGAGACAATGGAGAAGCTCAATGTCACCAGTCAGAAAAAGGCCAGAGGTTGACTACAGAGCAGATCATAAATTGCTCATATGCATGTTCAAGTTTAAGCTGAAGAAAACTAAAATAAGTCCACAAGCAACAAAATATGACCTTGCTACTCCATGGAAGGAAGATGGAGCAATATACTTCTGTAAAGAGTTACTGCCCAGAAACCCAATGGGGGGCACTATGAGTCAGAATGAACTCAATGTTGATTTTTTTTTTTTTTTTTTTTGGTTTTAAGTATATCACTCCTGAATTTAAAGAGCATCTGGAAAACAGAATTGATGCATTGAACACTAATGACCATAGACTAGATGAGTCATAGAAGACATCAGGGACATCATGCATGAAGAATTCAAAAGGTCATTAAAAAGACAGGAAAGAAAGAAAGAAAGA
>NW_006921633.1:8234145-8238912 GCF_000298275.1 Orycteropus afer afer
GGGTTTGAACCGCCAGCCTTCTGGTTAGCAGTCAGGTGCCTTAGGCACTACGCTACCAGAGCCTCTTTCTACAATTGGCAAATATGATGGAGGTAAAATTAGATAGCAGAAAGGAAGAAGGAGGAGGAAGAAGAATGGTAATGATTATCAGTAATGGTGGTGGTGATTAGACTTGTGAGAATTATGATAGCAAAAAGTTAAGACAGATATACAAGTGACAAATATTAGAATTATATTATTATATATTATATATTATTATACTATATTATCAAGGTTAATAGAATCTACCCTACAGGGAATCCTAGAAGAAAGAGTAGGGCATGCCTAGCATATATGATTATGGAAGGCCTCTGAACAACTCTTTGCACCTTTCTCATATGTCCTTTGAAAGCATAAAATGTCATTATATGTTAAGTGATAATTTGTGTAAAAGCCTATCGTACCTAGATCTACCCCATAAGTGATTATATATTATGGATTCTGATTTTCTGCTAGTAAAAGGCAAAAGATAAAAGGATTATAAAAATCTGTGCCAAGTCTAAAAGATAAAACGAGCATCTCACATGACTAAAAAGAATTAGCCCAGGATCATTTTGATGAGACATGGCAGTCTTGGTTCATATTTCGTACTTTGAGGATATATGTCACTTTGCTGCACTTGCTGCATTCCATATTTAAGACACCCTCACCCAAGGTCAAAAGGCAAGAGGACATTGGGGCTACTTCAAGAAAGTAACTGTCAAGGCCACTGCTGGGATCAGTAGTCATTCAAACCACCTTCCTGTTATTTATACATATAATACAACACTATCTGTAGTGCTTCCAATAACTGATATCCCTGAGAAACACAGGTATGGCTCATGGTACATGAAAAGTAAGTACTCAGTATAATTATTTATCCAGCAAAAACTTCCTGCTGGGAAAATTTCCTTTATAGAGGAGGTGAAGAAACTGAGTCTGACTAGGTTTAAATAAACCATCCAGGATCACACAGCGAGTAAATCAGGATTGGACTGAAGATGTATCTGACTATGAATGCTCTTTCTTTCACATATTAGTGCCCAGAAACTTTGATGCCTGAATTTAGTAAAATTCATTTAGCAACACCAGAGTTCTATGTGCTTTTATCTAACTTTTTAAAACTGTGGTTTAGCTATATGTGCTTTCTCAGAACATAACATGTTACTGCCTTTATAAACATCTAAATATAGATAGATATATACAGAGGGATTTTAGAAATACACATGTACACACAAATATATTTTTGTCCAAACTAAATTCTGAGTCCCCAGAAGTATTTCACTGTACTTAAAACACCAAGAAACAGAAATATAGACAGAAAACTCTTCCTCCATCCGTCCTCACTACTACTCCATGTATCTCTCACCCTTGAGAACAGAACTTAAACCAGTGGTCTTTCCATCCTTTAACTACTTCCTCAACTATGATGTGTGCCTCAACGTACTCCAGTTTATTACTTGTTGTTGTTGTTGTTATGTGCCGTCGAGTCAGCCCTGACTCATAGAGACCCCTCCTTGGGTTTCCAAGGCAGTATCACTATGGAAGTAGGATTGCCCAACCTTCCTTCCGAGGAGTGGCTGGTGGGTACTCTAATGAAAATGTTCTTGTCATGGCTGAAAATTCTCTTCATTTTTAAAAAATAAATCTAAAGGCCACTTTTAAGTCAAATATTCACTGACAAAGTTTAACTATAACTTTGAGGATTTACTATGTTAAAAATATGTTCTATGAAGTTTTTATGTATTGATTCATTTAATACTTTCAAAAATCCTAAACATCTTTTATTCTCGTTTCATAGATTAGGAGCCAAAAACATGGGGATAAACTAGCCCAAGGCCACACATCTATGAATTATCAAGTGTAACAGTCACATTAGACAAACTGGGGAAGGAACTTAGCTCCACCAAATGATATATGGGAAACGGACATAAAGCCACAATTCACAAAAAGGAAACAGTATAAAATACATGGAACAATATTCATTCTCCTTAGTAAAAGAGAAATGACTTACAATAAAAACATGTTTCCTTTTCTAAAATTAGAGAAAAAAAAGTGAGAAAGAAAATAAGGAAGGAAGGAAATGAGGGAGGGAGGAGTGAGAGAAAGAAAGAAAAGGAAAAAAAGTGAGTTGAATGATGTCATCCAGGTTGTGGTAAGAGGCTCACTTCCTGCTGGCAGCAATATGCTGAGGACTGCATTTAGAAAATGACAGATTAAGGGCTACAGAGAATCCTTCCAGAGATCATAGTATAAAGAAACAATTAAAAGAAAGAAGAAAGCTATAGGTACCAATATGATAATTTCATTATTTATGCAATAGAGAAATTGAAAAGAATCTAAAGGTCCAGTGATAGAACAAGGTATAACTCATGAAATCTATAAATTATCCAAGTATTGAAATGGCTATTTTGAAGACACAATGGAAGTGTGGAAGTTGTGATATAATGTTAATTGAATAGATCTGGATATAAAGTTTATCTTCAAATGTTATAGCCATAAGTTATACTTACGATATAGAACTGAAAGAACAAAGAAACACTAAACAGTGGATGTTAGTTTTGATATTGTGATTTTCTTTATTAAATAACATTCTCTTTTGTTATAATCTTGTGTGTATAATAAGGAATTCAGAGGTAAACAAATCAGCTAGTTGAGGTACAAAAAAGCTTTGTAGATACTCCACAGCATCAGTTTGGAATAGGTAAAGAAGCATCCCTAGGTACTGGGAGGAGCCTGAGGCTCCCAGTACAAACAAACTTGTTTTGAATCCTGGCTCTGCTGTGAGGTTTCAGATCAGTCAGAGCCAATTTGACCCTTACTTGAGCTCTCATGGTGTAGTGCCTAAGGCATTTAGCAACTAAATGCTAACCAGAAGGCTGACAATTCAAACCACCAGCCACTTCTCAGAAGGAAGATCGCACCATCTACTTCCGTAGTGATTGTTGTTGTTGTTATGTGCTGTCAAGTCGGACCGACTCATAGCGACCCCTCCTTGAGTTTCTGAGGCAGTATCACTATGGAAGTAGATTGCCCCATCTTCCTTCAGAGGAGTGGCTGGTGGGTTTGAACCGCCAGGCTTTTGGTTAGCAGTCAAGTTCTTTAGGCACTATGCTACCAGAGCTTCTTCCGTAGTGATACTGCCTTGGAAACCCAAGGATGGGTCACTATGAGTCAGATCTGACTCCAAGGCAGTGAGTTTGGTTTGGTTTTGGTCCCATTGAAGGAATGGAAGGAAAGAGTTTCTTCATAATTGTTACTATCTTTATTATAATGTTATTTTCAGGGATACAGACTTATTGCCAATAAGATGCATTGGTGACAAACTAGGAACAATGTACAAAACAGGAAGAAGGTGTTCTCTCACTCTCTTTCATATGTGTGTGTATTCATGTGAGTGTGTATATACATATATGTATATCACATATATACTTTTATGCTTTGCCAAAATATTTAAAATAGACTTGTGTATGTCCAGCAGAATGGCAACCACATCCATGTCTGTGTCCATCAGCATGAGCTATCCAAAAGATGGGAGCATAGGATGAGGAACATGGCCATTCTTTGTGAGGGCCACTCTTGTCTTCAGATTCAAATTGGGAGTCATCCAATAAGCTAGAGATTCAGGGGAAAAGGCTAAGGTGTTCTTTGAGAACAGTGGAAGGTCTTTCTCTGTGTTATACTCACAGCTGCCTCTGCATTTAAAAAATATAAGCATACTACTGGTGGTCCTACTCATGATGTTAGGTAGTGTATAGGTTTTAAAAATGTTTAGTAATTATATGTTTATTTTAATATGTATTAGAAAATCTGTCAGTTTGCTGTACTGTGGTGGACTGTGTGTTACTGTAATGCTGGAAGCTATGCCACTGGTATTTCAAGTAAAGGATTCAGTGGAGTTCTAGATTAAGACAGACTAGGAAGAAGGACATGGCAGTCTACTTCTGAAAGAACTGACCACTGAAAACCTTATGAATATCCATGAAACATTGTCTGATATAGTGCCAGAAGATGAACCTCTCAGGTTGGAAGGCACTCACAATATGAATGGGGGAGAGCAGCTTCCTCAAAGTAGAGTCAACCTTAATGATATGGATGGAGTAAAGGTTTCAGGACCTTCATTTACTGATGTGGCACAACTCAAAAGGAGAAGAAGCAACTGTAAACATCCATAAATAATTGGGCCATGGAATTTATGAAGTATGGATCTAGGAAGATTGGAAGTTGTCAAAAATGAAATAGAATGCATAAAGATCAATATCCTAGGTATTAGTGAGCTAAAATGAACTGGTATTGGCCATTTTGAATCAGACAATCATATGGTTTCCTCTACTAAGAATAACAAATTAAAAAGGAATGACGTTGCATTCTTGGTCAAAAAGAACATTTCAAGATCTATCCTGAAGTACAATGCTATCAGTGATAGGATGCTTTCCATACACCTACAAGGAAGACCAGTTAATACAGATATTATTCAAATTTACACACTGTTTGCTAAAGCGAAAGAAGAAATTGAAAAATTACTACCTTCTCCAGTCTGAAATTTATCAAATATGCAGTCAAGTTACATGGATAATTACTGGAGATTGGAATGCAAAAGTTAGAAACAGAGAAGCATTGTTGTTGTTGTTGTTGTTTGGTGCCGTCAAGGCATTTCCGACTCATAGTGACCCCATGCACAGCAGAACGAAACACTGCCTGATTCCGCGCCAGCCCCACAATCCCTGCTATACTTGAGCCCATCATCGC
>NW_006921633.1:8243592-8249459 GCF_000298275.1 Orycteropus afer afer
AAAAAGAGCCGAGCAGAAGATTTTACAGGGAAGCTCAAGAGGACAAAGTAAAGTACTATATGAAATGTGCAAACACCTGGAGTTAGAAAACCAAAAGGGAAGAACATGCTTGACATTTCTGAAGCTGAAAGAACTGAAGGAAAAATTCAAGCCTTAAGTTTCAATACTGAAGGATTCTATAGGCAAAATAGGAAGCTCTGGTGGCATAGTGCCTAAGGCATTTGACTGCCAACCAGAAGTCTGGTGGTTCAAACCCACCAGCCACTCCTCAGAAAGAAGGTTGGCCCATCTACTGCCATAGTGATGCTGCCTCAGAAACCCAAGGAGTGGTCACTATGAGTTGGATCCGACTCGACAGCAGTGAATTTGTGGGCAAAATATTGAATGGTGCAGAATGCATCAAAAGAAGATGGAAGGATAGATAGAGTTACTGTACCAAGAAGAGTTGGTCAATATTCAACCATTTCAAGAGGTAGCATATGATCAAGACTTGATAGTATTGAAGGAAGAAGTCTAAGCTGCACTGAATCAATTGGTGAAAAACAAGGCTCCAGGAATTGAAATACCAATACAGGATGCTCACTTGTCTGTGCAAAGAAACTTGGAAAACAACTACCTGGTGAACCAACTGGAAGAGATCCATATTTGTGCCTATTTCAAAGATAGGTGATCGAGCAGAATGCAGAAATTATTGAACAAAATCATTACTATCACACAAAGTAAAATTTTTCTGATAATAATTCTGTAACTATTGTGGCAGTACATACACAGGGAACTGCCAGAAATTCAAGCCAGATTCATTAGAGGATGTGGAACAAGGGATATTATTACTGTTGTCAGATGGATCTTGGCTGAAAGCAGAGAATACTAGAAAAATGTTTACTTGTGTTTCATTGACTATTCAAAGACATTTGACCATATGGATCATAACAAATTATGGACAATTTGGTAAGAGTGGGGATTCTAGAGCACTTAATTGTGCTCACGAGGAACCTATATGTAGACCAAGTGGATGTTGATCAAACAGAACAAGGAAATACTACATGGTTTTAAATCAAGAAGGGTGTGCATCAGGTTGTATCCTTTCACCATACTTATTCAATCTTCATGCTGAGCAAATAATCTGGGAAGATGGACTATATGAAGAAGAAAATGGCATCAGGATTGAAGGAAGACTCATTAACAACCTGTGATATGCAGATGTCACAACCTTGCTTGCTGAAAGTGAAGAAGACTTGCAACACCTACTGATGAAGATCAAAGACTACAGCCTTCAATATGGATTACACCTCAACATAAACAAAACAAAAATCCTTACAACTAGAGAAATTAGCAACATCATGATAACTGGGAAAAAAAATTGAAGATTGTTAATGATTTCATTTTACTTGGATTCAGTCAACACCCATGGAAGCAGCAGTCAAGAAATCAAATGGAGTATTGCATTGGGCAAACCTGCTACAAAAGACCTCTGTACAGTGTTAAAAAGCCAAGATGTCACTTTGAAGATGACCCAAGCCATTGTGTTTTCAATACCTCATGTTGTGTTGTGTTATTTGCCATCGAGCCGGACCTGACTCATAGCGACCCCTCCTTGGGTTTCCAAGAAATATCACTACGGAAGTAGATTGCCCAACCATCCTTCCAAGGAGTGGCTGGTGGGTTTGAACCACCAACCTTCTGGTTAGCAGTCAAGTACCTTAGGCACTACGCATATTCATGTGAAAGCTAGACAATGAATAAGGAAGACTGAAGAAGAATTGGTGCATTTGAATTGTGTTGGTGAGGAATACTGAAAATACCATATAGACTTTCAGAAGAAGGAACAAATCTGCCATGTAGGAAGTACAGCCAGAATGCTTTTTAGACACAAGGATGGTGACACTTCAACTCTCCTACTTTGGTCACATGAGCAGGAGGGACCATTCTCTGGAGAAAGATATCATGCTTGGTAAAATAGAGGGTCAGTTAGAAAGGGGAAGACTCTCAATAAAATGGATTGATGCCATGGCTTCAACAGTGGGCTCAAGCATAGCAATGACTGTGACAACAGCACAAAGCAAATCAAACACATTGCCGTTGAGTCAGATCTGACTCATAGCAACCCCTCCTTGGGTTTCCGAGGCAGTATCACTACTGAAGTAGATTGCCCAAACTTCCTTCCGAGGAGTGGCTGATGGGTTTGAACTGCCAGCCTTCTGGTTAGCAGTCAAGTGCCTTATGGTGTCATTATGAGTGGGAACCAACTTGGTGACAATTAATAACAACATGTACTAGCCACTGACTAAGCTCATAGACTTTTGGGAAAGCTGGTCATCTTGGAACAGCAGAGCTTATAATTACAATTAGAGGATGGATAGAGAGAACACCAAGGACATTTGATGGAGCAGAGTCAAAAGATTGGTGCCAAGTCATAAGGGAGTCAGGGATCAGCATGTAGCATCTATCTAGGAGTTTCAAATCTTATCTTGTCTTTCATGTCTTATAGAGGAAGTATTACATAGATTTGGAGTGGAGGGATGCATAGATGTTCTATGGCATAGGAAAAAGGTCTAAATGAGATAAATTCATTCAGTGATTTTGCAAACACCCATTTTTGTAGTTTTCCTCCCTCCAAAAAGAAATGTGGAAGTGCTCTAAGAAAATGAAACTGAAGATCCTTTCCATGGCAAATTGCAAATAGACTCTAAGTAGTGTATTTTTGACACAATAAACATAGTAAAGTGCCTTTCTTAGGTGACAACTTATAAGTTTATATCTGCTTTGATTTTCTTCTTTGTTTTTGGTTTAAGGAAAATCAGAAAATGCTGTATATCTTCCTTAAATTGTGTGAAGACTAAAGTACTGTAAAATAATTTCTTCAGACTTTGATCAAGTTATCTATTTCTTAATGTAAATATTCATTAAAGAAAAAAAGTAACCACTGCAATTTGAGAATCATCTTTTCTAAACCACTTGCATTATGTGAAATGGAGGGGAAATAGGTTGGGGGTTGTTTTTGCCAAATAACTAGCTATTATTAGCATGGAAACTATATGTCAACAAATGGACTGGAAGAACACCCACAGTACTTAGGCCAAAGTAAGAAATTGTTGATTGCTGGTTTTTATGCTCCAAAATATTTTCAAAAACAAGTGAGAAAAACCAGCCCATCTGCATGATGATGATTTTGGATCCAATTTCATTTATAGTTATCAAAATTGTAAGGAAATTTTTGACCCTGCTTTCACACCTGCCTCCACTGATGCCCCTTGCATCACTGCACAATTGATGTTTATTTAGACATGACATGACTTTTCCTATACTTAACACTAATGTATGTGAGTGCAAGATAAGACAAAGGAGGACGAAGGTGATGTCTAGGGACCTCAAGGTGCACTTTTGCCTTGTTGAGCATTTCTGTGGCAAAGAAATAAGTCCTAAAGATTTCTAGCTATTGGTATGACTCATTATTAATGACCTACAATAAGTAATCCTGGTCTTTACGATTTTTAATTTTGTTCTACATTTTTCCCTCACTCTGCCCAGCACCTTCTATTGTTATCTTGATCAGAGCAGTCAGTAGTGATAGCTGGGCTCTATCTCATTCTTCTGATCTCAGCCTAGTGAAAGCTGTGGGTTGTGTGGTCCATTAGTCCTTTGGACTAATTGTTTCCTTGAGTCTTTGATTTTCTTCATTCTTCTTTGTCCTGGACAGGGAGAGACCAATAATTTCATCTAAGATGATTATTCACAAGCTTTTGATACTCCAGGCACCACTTACCAAAGTAGGATGTAGAACATTGTCTTTGTTATGTTATGCCAATTGACCTAGATGTCCCCTGAGACTATGGTCCTAAACCCTTAAGCCCAGTGATGCAGTCCTTCAAAGTGTTTGGTTATGTTTAAAAACCAAAAAAGAAAAAAACAAACAAACTCAGTGCCATCATCAAGTTGGATCCGATTCGTAGCAACGCCTCCTTGGGTTTCCGAGGCAGCATCACTACGGAAGTAGATTGGCCAACCTTCCTTCCAAGGAGTGGCTGCTGGGTTTGAACCACCAGTCATCTGGTTAG
Organism: Orycteropus afer afer; assembly: GCF_000298275.1. Taxonomy (NCBI): domain Eukaryota; kingdom Metazoa; phylum Chordata; class Mammalia; order Tubulidentata; family Orycteropodidae; genus Orycteropus; species Orycteropus afer. The sequence continues at coordinate 8,247,648 of NW_006921633.1, forward strand.
CAGTCAAATGCCTTAGGCACTATGCCACCACATGGATATATTTGCAGCATGTTCAAATACATATATGTAAAAATATCCTCTGCCAAACCTCTATATATTCATGGATGTATTCCCATATGCCATCCTACACCTGTTCAGCTTGCTTATGAATGCTTTTTAGATATAAGGATGGTGACACTTCGACTCTTCTACTTTGCTCATGTGATCAGGAGGGACCATTCTCTGGAGAAAGATAAAGGTAAAATAGAGGGCAGTTAGAAACAGGAAGACCCTCAATGAAATGGATTGACACAATGAATTTATGAATTCATTCATAAATTATTGTTTGTTATTTCTGTTTTTAGACACTCTGGTAGCACAGTGGTTAAAGCATTTGGTTGCCAACCAAAGGTCAGCAGTTTGAATCCACCAGTTACTCAGCAAGAGAGGGATGAGGCAGTATGCTTCCATAAAGATTTACAGCCTTGGAAATCCTATGGGGCAGTTCTACTCTGTCCTGTTGGGTCATTGTGAGTTGCAATAGACTAGATAGCAATGGGTTTAGTTTTGTTTTGCATATATTTTGGTTTTTGCAGGATGGTGTAAGTAATAGTATTTACCATATTGTCTTTTACTCTCGTTTCCCTTCCAGTGTTTTCCTTTGCTTTGGTCATATTGTGCTAACTGCCCCCTTATTATGTGTTGCCTTTCCCTTCTTTCACCCAAGTTAATACATTTGTATATATAAATTTTAGAGATTAGTCCCTTGTCGGATATGTTGCTTCCAAATTTTGTTTCCCAGTCCGCGAGTTCCCATTTTCATCTTTTGGGGAAGGATTTTGATAACCGTTAAGTGTTTAATTTTTAGGAGACCCCATTTGTTTAGTTCATTGTCTGCTGTGTGTAAATATTTTTATTATGTTTAGTATTCTACTTAGGGCATATATTAGGGCTTCTACCATTGTTCCCGTTTTTCTTTTGTGATCTTTTTAGTTTTAGGTTTTGTGTTTAGATTTTTGATCCATTTTGACTTAGTTTTTATGTATGCTGTGAGGTATGGCTCCTGTGTTTCTTTTCTCTACAGATAGATATTCAGTTTTATCAACACCATTTGTTAAAGAGATTGTTTCTTCCCCTTTTAATGGACTTTGGCCTTTTGTGGAAGATCAGCTGTCCGTAGGTGGGGGGATTTACATCTGGATTCTCAGTCTTCTTCCATTGTTCTATGTTTCTGTCATTGTACAAGTACCAGGCTGTTTTGACTACTGTGGCTGTATAGTAGGTTCTGAGATCAGATAGTCTGAGGCCTCCTACAACCAATGTATTTGATTTTTTTTCCCCATTGTTATCAGAGAAAATGCTTTATAGTATTTCAATGTTTTGAATTTTATTGAGGCTTGCTCTGTAGCCTAGAATGTGGTCTATTTTGGGGAATGATCCATGTTCATAGAAAACAATATATGCTTTGCTTATGTTGGATGGAATGTTCTGTATATATCTATGAGGTTGAGTTGTCTGATTGTGTCATCTACATCTTCTCTATCTTTGTTGAGTTTCTTTCCATGTGTTTTGTCCTTTACCAAAAGTGATGTGTTAAAGTCTCCTACTATTATTGTGAAACTTCTATTTCTTTTTTCAATGCTATTGGAATTTGTTTTATGTATTTTGGAACCCTGTCATTGAGTGCATATAAATTTATTATGATTATATCCTCTTGGTAGGTTGACCCTTTAATCATTATATAATGTCCTTCCTTATCTTTTATGGTAAATTTTGCCTTAAAATCTATTTTATCAGAGATTTATGTGGCTACTCCTGTTTTTTTTTTTTTTT
>NW_006921633.1:8249974-8322588 GCF_000298275.1 Orycteropus afer afer
GTCACTATGAGTCGAGTCTGACTCAATGGCACATAACAACAACAACAACAACAACAACAAGTTTAAAGCAGCCTTTTATTTCTTGATATCATTTTGACTTCCTCACCATCTGAAAGTTCTACAATTACACTATTTATTCCCAATTTATTTTGATGCTGCCATGCTTCCCAGTCTTTTAGCTTTATTTTAGTTTTGAGCATTTTCTATCTGGGTTGGTGTCTGGCTGATGCTGTCCTGTGTTCTAATCACAGTTTGTTTTCTGATTTGGTTGGTTTTCTGTCCAAAGAACTCCCTTTAATATATAAGTTTTGTCTGGTTTTGACAAATCCCCTTAATTTCTGTTGTCTGGAAATGTCCTAATTTCTCCATCATATTTGAGAGGCAATTTTGCTGAATGTACAATTCTTTGTTGGCAATACTTTTTTTTCAAGTTTTTATATATGCCATTCAATTGCCTTCTTGCCTGCCTGGTTTCTGATGAGTAATCATAGCTTAGGCTGTTTGGTTCCCCTCTGGAGGTGACTTTTTATTTTTTGTGAGCTGGTCTCAAGTTTCTTTGTCTTTTTTTTCAGAGATTTTCTTTTGGGGGTCTATCCAGTATGGGGTTCCTTACACTTCTTGGATAGAGATCTCATCATCTTTCATGTTATTAGGGAAATTTTCTCCCAACAAATCTTTGTGTGTATGTGTTTGCCTGCTCCTGTTCTGGAATTCAGATTACATATAAATATTTCCCCTTCATAGTTTTCTTCATAATTCTTAGGCTCTCTTCATTTTCCTTAATTCTTTTTTTCTGATTTTTCTTCAAACAAACTGGTGTCAAGGGATTTTTCTTCTATTTTGCCAATTTGGTCTTCCATTGATTCAATACTGCTCCTTTGTCCCTTTATTGAGTTGTCTGTTTCTGAAATTTTATTGTTAATCTTTTGGATTTTAGTTGCTGTTTTTGTATGGTTTCTAGTTGTCTATTTCTTTTGTCATTTTGTTCTTGTATTGTTTTCCTGAAATTTTCTATTGCTTTGTCTGTTTTCCTTATTATTATTATTTATTTTTTCTTTTCTGTATTTCCCCTGATCTCTGTCTGGATCTCTTAGAGAACTCCTTATATTAGTATTTTGAATTCCATATTAGGTTGGTTCATTACTATTTCTTTCTCCAATAGGTTTTCTGATTCTTTATTTTGGTCACTGGCTGGAGCCACCTCCTCCTGATTCTTTATGTGATTTGATATTGTCTATTGTCTCTGAGATATTAGGCTGCTATTATATTTATTTATGGTAATTTTTGTTTGCGGAATCCTAATTTTTGTTTCATTTTGTTTTGATATATCCAAGAAGGTGGGGCATGCGTGCTACTCTGGTCACTATTAGGCTGCCCTGGAGCTCTCATCACCTGTCTCTGAGTGGGTAGGACAGAGGATGGGTATGTGAGCACAGGTCTGTTTGCTGGTCTTGCAGGGCACATGAGGATGTAACTGACATTGCTGATGAGATGATATTTCTGCCCCGCTAGATACCTAGGGGTGGGCGTGGGGAGCATTCTCACTGATTGCTGGGTTGGGTGTTTCATATGTGCACCACTGGTTGCCAGATAGTCAGCATGAGGGTGCTCAGGTCATCGTTCACCAGGTGGATGGTTCAGAAACTCTCACCAAGTGTCCTGGGTAAGTAGGGCTATGTGGGCATAGTCAGAGAGGGCACAAGCCTCTGCTTTCAGCAGGGAAGGTTTAGAGTGTAATGCAGGGGAGGGCATGCCATAATCATCACATCCCCAGTGCAGGTGGCTGGAAGAATTAAGTGGCACCATTGATCTATCTGTGGGCCCCTGGCATGAATGCTTGGCATAGGAGTGAGTGCTTTCAGTTCATGGGCTCTTGGCTGTAGTGACTGAGTGGAACAGTGGGTGCCAAGAGTGCATGGGCCCATGGTGCAGGCAGCTGTATGTAGGGGTGAAGGCCTCAAGGCATCAGGCCCCTGGCACAGTTGGCTGGGTAGAAGAAGGAATGCCACCACTCCCAGGGATGGTGCCAGTGGCTAAGGAGAGAAGCAAATACCTTCAAACTATATTCCCCAGTTCATGTGGCAAGGTTTAGAAACTGGCACCCCTGGTCCACAGTTCCATAGTCTGGGTGGGTGGGCAGAGAAGTGGTTGCCACTGTTCTGCAGGACCCTGGCATAATGCCCAGACAGAGAAGCTGGTGCCCGGGTCCACGGGTCCCCAGAGTGAATGGCTGAGAAAGGAGAGGGTATATCTCATTATTACTTCAGTGTTTTTTTTTTTTTTTTTTTTTCTTTTATTAGAGATTCTTTTTGTGTGTTTGTGTGTGTGTGCTTTAGGTGCAAGTTTACAGAGCAGAGTTTGTTTTACATTCAACGTTATGCGTACATTTAGTTTCACTCCCCATTTACCATCCCCAACCCTAACCCAGTTTCCTTCCCTCTCTGCACAGTAACCCTCCCCCTGTGTCCCTCATAGTTATGCACTCTTATGTGTCCTGCGCTTCCTCCTTGTGAATGTTGCCCCTCTGGTGCCCCATTGTCGATTGCTCCAAGGGATGCAATTCCAGAGAGTGTATGGGTGCATCACCCTGGGTTGAGTGGTCTGTGTGTACATCTTGTTTACTATTGGGCTTAAAGCTAGCCCCTGGGAGTGAATTTTATTCCAGGCCTAGAATGTATCCCAGGGCCATAGTATTGGGGGTCTCGCCAGATTTCATCTGACCGGTAATTCTGGTCATTATTGAGTTTTTGGATTTTGTTCCACGTTTTTCCTCTCACTCTATCCAGGATCTCCACATTTGATCCTTTCATAAGTGGTTGGCATTGGTAGCCAGGCACCATCTAGTTCTGGTCTCAAGGGCCATTGTGTCCTAAGGCTGATTGCTCCCAAATGCCCTTTTTTCCACTCTTCACTTCCGACGATAGGAGACCTGCATCTTAGATAGCCACTTGAAAGCTTTTAAGACCCCAGTTGCTACTCACCAATGTAGGATGAGGAACAAGGCTTTTATGTATTTTGTTGTGCCAATTGAGTCTGGTATCCCCCAGTACTATGGTCCTGAGTCGGTAGATCCATTGGATCTCCCCCCTGCTGTTTTAAAGGGTGCTGATGATGTGTAGTTTTCTGTGTCCACAGTTTTTTACAGTGTCTCCTACTTGGTACTAGGTCTGATTTTTTTAGCTTTGCCATTGATTCTCAGTGTTCCTAAGTTGTGATCTATATCTGAAACACTTTTCTTTTTCGGGTCTCTTCATAAGAAGAACATTATGAGGCATCTGATTATGCTGCCATCTTGGCCTACCCTCCTAGTAATAGGCTACTGAAGATTAATATTTTTATATGGAGGGATCTTGAAGTGACTGCCTTCATATACTCTCACTTAAGTGTGTGGTGATATTTAGTGTTTGATTGATGGACTCGAAACCATGTGTTTGGTTCATGCCAACCGCCTTTAGCTTTTCCCTGTTGATCAGTAGTGTCATCTAATCCAGCTCATCCTTCTCATCTTCCTTCATTATTTCTATGGAGAGAAGCCTAAGGAAACACACAAATACAAAAAGGTAGAGGCCCTGTTTAGGCTTGTGATTTTTTAGAAAGTTTTCCCCATATCTCACTTCAATTCAGCAAGTGAAATCAGAGAAATAAACTGAAATTAAGAGAAGAGTTGATGGGATAAGGATTTTAGGAATATTATTGTATCTCTAATAGCTTCATGTGGGTTGAAGGCCATCTGGATAGCATTATGGGAAAAGGGCAGCCTGCTGGAATATTTGGAAGAGAATCAGGTTTATTCGATAACTTGTGTAAAGCAATTCAGATTTTGGAACACCTGAAAGAAACAGAGAAGACAGGAGCTACATGAAGGAATACTCATTTATAATATGGGTATTTCAGAAATTGATATGATATTGCAGATAAGAACAGTTGTTATTCTGGTGAGCAGGATGTACATTATTAATATGACCCAAAACACCAATGTGAAGTTATTCAAAACAGAGAAGATGGGATTAGCATGGTGATAGTTGATTTACAAGAAAGTATCCTGATCTTTAGAACTGATAGAAAAATGTGAAGTTTCTCCCTCTTCTCACCAGAAAGACATTTTCTTTTTGTTATTCATTTTCTTTCTAAATTTCTGTTTATTTTCAATATTTAGCTCATGTCAAAGATACATCCAGATTCTTAGAGGTCTTTTTTTAAAAAATCTTGTCCAGTTTTTAAGGAGATGGTACATTTTCTTTGATTATTTAAATAAAAATTCTTTAGAAAAAAACTTATTTAGGAAAAACTGTTAAATGCTATTTTTATCATAGCTATGGGAAGAAAATAGTATTTATTTAATATGGACACTGTTCTGGTTACCTAGTGCCACTCTGACAAGAATATACCTACCACAAATGGGATGTCTTTAACAAACAGGAGTTTATTCTCTTACAGTTTGGAGGCTTTAAGTCCGAGTTCAAAGTGCTGAGCTCTAGGGCTGGGTGAAAGCCCCTCAACCTTTAGCTCTTCCTCCTGCTCTCAGCCCGCTAGAGCTAGAGACTTTTCTTCACTCAGACAGCTGCTGGCTGTGGAGGCTGACAAGCCCAAGGTTGACAAGTAAAAAAAAAACACAGTCCCAATGTTACCAAACTACAAGGCAGGCCATGAATTCAAGTCCATTGAAAGTCTCAAGGTTAGCAGAGCATGGCAGCCTGCTGAACAATGACCCTGCAACATGTAGGGTTCAAGCATGCCATAAGCTAGAGATCATTCCCAATGCTGTTTCTTATATACAGGAAGCAGACCACATACCCAAAGCAGCTACTCAGCTACCCCAATAGATTCTACCATGGAGTTAACTACCAGTCTCACCATGGGGAATAACTACATTCAGCTGCCCAGCCACTCAACCAGGCCCAGCCAAATTGACACACGAACTTAACCAACCACCACAGATACAAATAGCAAAATTAAATTATTTTTGGTTACTAAACTTCCCCCTTTTTAACCAAGTTAAAAAAAATGATTCAGTTTGATGCTGTATTTTTTTGTGCTATCATTCAAAGTATTATTGTTTTTTTCAAAATATTATTAAAGTAAGAATTTCTTTGCTGTTCTCCAGTTAAACAAAAGTATTTCATTTTATAGAGCCATTTAAAATATGAATATTTGGAACTGCCAAATGAAGAGTGTATATTGCTATTTGGGGTGATGTGGAATATAGTGGAAATGCTATGGGGTATCAAACCTATAACATCAGATTTGAAGGGAAATTAACTTCTCTGCAATTCCATTCAACATTTCACCCCTCACCAAGGTCTGCTTTACCCATTTGGACTATATCATACATCAGCTTTTGGGGGGCTTGGTTTTCTGTTGACTCACTCAAATGGCAATCATTGATGTCAGCCCTTTTGTTTCCACATTACCTTTCACAGAACTCAGCTTCATGTGTTCTTTCTATCAGAAGCTTTCTTTTTGTCCTGAAGACAGAATTTCATGCTTAGTCAAAAGAAGTAATGAAAAATAAAAAATCCATTTACCTTTCAGGTATTTTTCTGTGTTTGTACTCAAAATTGAATATATTAGTCATTGTCTTTATTAGAGTAAAATGATTTCTGACAATCACACTTCATCTTCTCCTGCCTATTTGCATCATGCATACTCCAGAGTCTGTAAAAGAAATCAACAGAGTAAGAGAGTGACCAAGGTGAGGACAAGGGAGATAGTGATGCCAAAACTGTCTTCACAAACAGATTACCTCAATACTGAGCAGGTCACACATGGAGGAGAGTAAATACAGTTCTTAAGAAGGTAATGCATTGAATGTTTAATTCCACAAAGGCCAAGTGATATGATAAATTTGAAAATATAATATTTTTTTTTTGCTTGTCTAGAGGGAGATTCAAAGAGGAAAAAAGCTTAGTTTTTATCATTATTGTTATTAGTATTAATTAGAAAATGCTTGAGATAATAATTTCAAGACTAGAAACATTTAATATTGAGGGGTTTTATTTATTTGTATATGGTTTCCACAGTTGAAGTTTTCAAGATATAAAGTAACAACAATAGCTACATTTTTATCGAGCACTTAGCTTACTGAGGCCTGGTGCTATGCAAAAACTCTACATAAATCATCTCATTTCATCAAATTATACAGGTAATATTACTGTCTTCACTTTACAGATGAAGACACTAAAGTTCAGATATGTACTTTTAAGGCATTGCTATCATATGATACCAGAGCTGGGGAGCATCCATTCTGTCTGATACCAGGGTCCATACTGAACCCCTTAACTGCTACTCAGTGGAGCACACTTGACTGCTAACCGGAAGACTGGTGGTTCAAACCCACCAGCCACTCCTCAGAAGGAAGGTTGGGCAATCTACTTCCATAGTGATACTGCCTTGGAAACCCAAGGAGGGGTCACTATGAGTTGGGTCCGACTCGATGGCACATACAACGACAATAGAAAATTGGTGTCAGCCACAAAAATTCAATAACAATACCAAACATAAAAACTGGATATATATTTAAAACCCTTGAATTAGACATATTAGAGTCTGAATATATGATGGAAAAGAAGAAAAAAACCTGTTGCTGTTGAGTCAATTCTGACTTATGATGATCCCATGTGTGTCACAGTCAGACTGTGCTCCATAGCGTATCTGGTGGCTGATTTTTCGGAAGCAAATTGCTACATCTTTCTTCAGAGGAGCCTCTGATGAGATTTGAACCTCCAACATTTAGTTAGTAGTATGTCCCAGAAGGGAGCTCTGGTAGCATAGTGGCTAAGACATTTGCCTGCTAACCAGATGGCTGGCAGTCCAAACCCACCAGCCACTCCTCGGAAGGAAGGTTGGGCAATCCTACTTCCATAGTGATACTGCCTCGGAAACCCAAGGAGGGGTCGCTATGAGTCGGGGCCGACTTGATGGCACATAACAACAACAACAACAATGACCCAGAAACTCTGGATATTTGATGCACAATGATTATCCTAAAGTTTGAAGAAATGCTAGTGATCTCTGCTTCTATATTTTATCTCTCTTCATTCTGACTAGAATGTCTACTTCCCTTTCGAGGGTACAATGTTAAAATGTTACCCACCTTTTCAAACCACCTCAAATTAACTCCCTTGATTGAGTTAATCCTAATCAAAGGTGCTTTCTTCCTCCCCAGACCTGTGTCCATCCAATTACACAGAGGGCATTCTTCTTTATACAGAATTATGATGTGCGATCACCCGTTAGAGGACCTATTTACACAGGTACAGTTCTGTCTGATTCATTTTGATGTTCCCTATTGCAAGTGGCATGCTTCTAATTGTATCTTAATACAAATTTGTTGAGTAAATGAAAGTAATGACAATCTTTCTAAAGATTGCTAACATAGAGGTTCTATAAATTATGGTGATGATTAGTTAACATTTATTCTGTGTTTACTTTGAGAGAAGAATGTGAAAACTGCTGAATAATCACATGGTACCCTTCTAACAAATCCTGTAAGAAGGACTTGTTATTATCCCTGAAGCTGTGGTGGTGCAGTAGTTAAGCTTGGCTGGCAACCGAAAGGTCAGTGGTTGGAACCCACCAACCATTCCATGAGAAAAAGATGAGGCAGTCTGCTTCTGTGAAGATTTACAGCCTGAGAAACCCTGTGGAGCATTTCTACTCTGTCTTTAGGGTCAGTATCAGTCAGCAGTGACTTGCTGGTAATGGGTTATTATTATACCTATTCTGCAGATGAAGAAATAGCTTCAAAGAATTAGTTTAGTACAACTAAGTTCACAGATCTTGTAAATTGTAGAGATAGGACTTCATGCCAAACTCCAAAGATTCCCCAGCCAAAGTCTCCCTGCAATAAAAATGGACTGTTTTTGCACCTCTGTGTTGGCTTCCAAAGTTAAGGTTGTACCAAACTCTCCTCGGATAAACCGATCACTTTTCAAGAGATGATCTTGCAAAAGAGGGAGAACCCAGGGCCACTTTAGAGATGTGTGCATGCATTTCCTCAGAAGGCACCATTCACAAAGTCCTCTTGTAAATGGTGCCCCTTGAATCTGTGAGGTGCATGATCTATACAGACATTCCTAAAGATTGTGCCTTATTTCAAATGAGCCATTCTCTCATCCCTGATATAAATATTGCCTGGTTTAGTGGGGTGTATGCATCTCTTCTGTCCACCCCTGGAATTATTTTAGGCAAAAAATGCATTCCAAAACAGCTCTATGTCTCTATCTTAGTTTTAAGTCCTTAAATGAGCACAAAAGTGAAAACTTGCTGTATGCACTGGGAACCTCATATACTGGAAAAAAAAAATAATAATTAAAAAAAAATTCACTAAAGGTTCTTTGAAAAAATATCAAGTAGTAATTATGAAACTGTAATTTTAAATAAATATTAAAAGCATCTTTATTGTCCAAATAATTAAAAAATATTGGTGGCCAGTATCTGTGACTTTTCTCAATGTTATTCTCTAAGAATTCTCCTAAAGGTGATTTTGATTTTCATCATAGGGTAGACACTGGAAAATAAATACCTTGGTATTCAATGGCACATGACAGATATGAAAGCATATTCACTTAATCTCTGCCTCCCTGTTTCACTAATCTATCTTTTCAAAAGTCTCCTCAAAAACTTAGCTCGTGTTAACAGTCTAAACTCTTGATATTCATTCTGTCTTTTAGATTAGACATTATCCATATCTTAAAAAGAGTCTGTTTGCCATTCACCCTGGGAAAGTATAGCTTTATCCTGGGTGAGTTTTCAAAAATCCCAGCTACTTTGATTTTATTATTCTTTCCTCTATTGTAGTGGGGCAAGAGCAATGGCAATACACTACCATTGTAGGGGCAAGTGTAGCTCTTATTTGCAAGGCTGTGTGACATATCTGTTGCTCACTGAGTAAGAAATCTAAGTCATGATCAAAATTAACATAGGAACCTATCTTCAATTATTTTATTGTTATTGTTATTTACTAACCCCATTGATGTTCATTTGGTAAAGCACAGTTCATCTTGACCAAGTATTACCAATTTCCAGCCCCATGTGCAGGCAATTGTTTTTCCCTGCCTCTCTGATTCTATCACCTTATCCCTTCAGCTTCTTCAGATCTCCCAGTTTTTAATTTCCATTTTCATTTCACCTTGATTTTCCAGTCCTTGTTACAGTACGGCACCTTGGTTTCTCAGGTCTTTGCCTACCTGTTTTCTGATACTAGTACTGACCTGTTGGCTGCTCACCTGCACAGTTGCTGATGGTCACTGTCATCACATCCCCTTTTCTCTTAATATCTATCTGGATTCCCCATGACCTACCCAGCCTACTTAGTTGATGCCTTACATCTGTCCTGGAAATGTTTCCTCATTTAGCTAGTGAGTTGCTACTGATAAGGAAGAAGAACCTCTTGGTAGTTGTGAAATATTGATGACATGTGTAGAAGATGCTAGAGAGATCTTTATGTTAATGCTGACCATGTCTATCTTGCAACCCTGCTCTCTCCCTTAGTTTCAATATAAAATAAGCAGGTAATTTCCATCAAGAATTTCTTGTCAGGCACTCCACACCATGCATATATAATATTGAGCTAGTTATCACCCATAAACCTGTTCCATCTTCTGTATTCACTCTCTCCAGTGGTATCATCCTGACAAGGAAGCTGAGAGCAATTCTTGACTTCTCCACCTTACTCATTTTCTCACCACATCCAGAAGCTCATGAAATCTTGTGAAACACCAGTCGAACTCTCTTCTCTATCCTGCCTTCCATTGTGCTGGCTTAGGCCTCATCATCCATTTCTCAGTTCAGAGAAGTGGGAACGCCTAGCCTCCTCCACTGGCATCCACAGTCTAAGAAGAGCAGATCAAAAGCTTCAGGACCAGGCTTGAAAGATTTATGTTTCTGTCTTTCTTTTTTTTTTTAATTGTGTGTAGGTGCAAATTTATAGAGCAGAATTTGTTTTACATTCAACGTTTCGTGTACATTTGGTTTCACTTCCCAACTACCATCCCCAACCCTAACCTACTCTCCTCCTCTCCCTGCCCAGTAACACTCCCCCCCTCCCTGTGCCCTTCTTAGTTATGTTGCCCTGTGTATCCTGCTTGTCCTCCATGTAAATATTGCCACTCTGGTGCCCCATGGGATTGCTCCAAGGGATGTGTCTCTGTAGAGTAGGTGGGTGCATCGCCCTAGGCGTTTTTGATTGCTTTTAGGTGGCAGAAATGTTTAACTTGTACTATAATGCTACTATGGCTTTCAGATTTTATTCACATTTTTATCTTTTGCTACATTTTAATATCAGACAGAGGCAAGTGTGTAGTCTTATGATTCTCCTTAGCCAGAAACCCTTCCCTGTGACTTTGTGTGTGTTATTCCCACTACCTGACAGTACCTGACATGACTTTTGCTGCCCCTCTCTTTTCCTGACCATAAATTACCCTTTAAGACTCAGCTTTGGTGCCACCTTTATTAAGAAGCTTGCCTTGCAAACCGCAGTCACTGCACTTACAACCAGGAAATGATCCTTTTAAGTATGTTCCTCACTAGGTTCTAGGCTCCTCTAGGACCAAGATGATGTCATACATTTTGGTGACTCTAGCATTAGTTAAGTGACTAGCACAAAATCGTCTTTAATAAATGCTTTTTGATTTATTATTGAAGAAAATGCAATTATACATCTGTGCTGATTGATAATATATAGATTAATATCTTCAGTTGTCCCTTGTCATTGTAACTGAATTGTTACTATTATTCCTTCTTCTTCATTCCCACTAGTACTGCCTTAATTTAAAGCTACTTCATATCAGAAAAGCAGCACAATAAGATGAAAAAACTTGGACTTTGGAGTCAATAGTGTGATTAGTTTTCTTAATATCTCTGACTATCTATGTTTTTATCTGTAAAATGGAGGTAACAATATAAACCTGTATGCTTTGATGAGTTTTAATGGCTAAGTCACATGATAGGCATTGGGCTAGTGCTTCTTACTCCCCCATCCCTGCCCCCATCCCCTTGCAATGATTGGCAATGATCTCCTAGCAGAACGGAAGTGTGCATGAATTTGGAAATTCCCCACGATCGCCATCTTTTCCCATAAGCATAATCAGAAGTAGCTACTTGGAGGCTATCTCAAAATGTAAATTCAGTCTTCCCGAGGGTTTTCATACCAAAAGCTACCACCTACTTCTAATAGTGATAGCATTATGGAAGGCATCCTCCTAACACAATTCCAAAAGAGTGTAGGCCTTAGAATCTCAGAGTTTGAAGCATGAGAATATGACATTTAAACACTATTTCAAACATGGAAATAACAGACTCTGCTGGCCAGAGAGCACCACTCCAATGGGCAAGATACCCTATAACTGCACATGAAGTACCACTTTGCATGTGCTTGGGAAAGGGCTGACATGAACTTTTTCAAATCCAAGAGTTAGATAGCTTTTTCCTAATTTCATCCTAAATGAAAAGAAATGTCAAGGATGGTTTTATTTAATTCTCTAATTTTCTTTGTGTTGTTGTTTGCTCACTCCAAATAGAAATAGGGAATAAAATTCACTTGCTTAATTCTCATTAATGTGTTAGAAGAGTGGAATGGGATGAGGTTTGTTCATCCTCATTGCTTCCTTTTTCTGGGCTGGAGGCCATAAGGCACTTGGCTTCTAGATCTCAAGCTGTTCTGTTCTTCAAATATCCCCTGACAATCAATTTATTGAGTGATCCTGATGTTGCTCCAGGGATGAGATGACAATTACAGACCCACCAGGAAGCAAAAAAGGTGGCGAGAACAGCAGTTACTATACAATGGTGAGGATTCAGAGATTTGTCAGAATATGGGTGTGAGGCAAGAGTGAGAGAAAGAATGGTGTGTATGTGTGTGTGTGTGCGCATGTGTGCGTGCATATGTGTGTGAGTGAGCCACTGTGTGCGTGTGTTTCTTTAGCAGTGAGGATAGGCTAACTTTGTTGTTTAGATGTACTTAAAATATGATTTTACTCAACAATAAATGTGGTCTTAGCAATAGGAGAAAGGGAGAGAAAGGAGAAATTTTATAAAGTAAGAAAGAAAACTGGAATAATGGCTTTTGAATGAAGGCCCCTTCTACTGCTGTTAGAGAAGGCAAGAGCCGCTCTTCAGCAGACACCACACGTGAGAGTGAACATCAGAGTGGGGGACGCTGGAACACATTTCACTTTGAGTGTTGAGTTGAAGCCAAACTTCCGTCAAGATTGGCTGAAGATTGTTCAGTTTTTAGAACTGCTTCCTTTCCTCCAATATGTGACTCTTTTGGATTTTGTAAGTGATAAAGATTGGGAGAAGGTCAGGAAAGGGGGAAGTCCACTGTTTTTAACATGCTTTGATTATTATTTTCCATGATGGATTGGGTAGAAAATGTATTAAGTAGCACCTTTCAGGTCACTGATATTTTGCTACTAGTTCTTTGCAACATTTAAGAAAAATGAAGGAAAGATAATCTGGTCCTATTTCTCTCCCCAATAAATATATTTAGCAAATTCTTTTCCATATGTCCATCAAAAAAGTAAATTTTTAAAATAAAATAAATAAATAAAATACATAAACTGGCATAGCAGATGGATGTAGGATGTGACCCATTTAAGCTTGAGCAGTTTATATTTGTTTATTTCTCCTTTGTGAGCCAGTCATTTCATACGTGATTCAAGAAATGATGAGGTGCCCTGACACCTTGATTGTGTAGCTCAGCAAGAAACAATTCCCTTGATTCTTTGAATTAAAGGTAAAAGTAAATTAAATGTACTAGATTCTACTCTTTGAATGAAATTCCAATGAGTGGCCTATGCTTTGTGCTATATTTCATTCCCTCCTATTCTGAGTAGGTTGAGAAAATTAAGTAGGGGTTGTTTTGCTGTTTATTTCTTTTAAAGAGAGGGAATACATAATATTGAACCATCAAGGTGAGCTAGAAAAAAGAGACATTAGACCATTGTATTTGTGTGTGTTTGTATGTGTTTGTATGTGTGTGTAGGAGCTCTGGTAGCATAGTGGCTAAGGCACTTGCCTGCTAACCAGACGGCTGGCGGTTCAAACCCACCAGCCACTCCTTGGAAGGAAGGTTGGGCAATCCTACTTCCGTAGTGATACTGCCTCGGAAACCCAAGGAGGGGTCGCTATGAGTCAGGTTTGACTCGACGGCACATAACAACAACAACAACAACGTATGTGTGTGTGTTTACGGATTATAACTTTGGAAACTAGAATTTAAAATATCTTCACTCTTTCCCCTTTTGATTTCATTTTAATAAAGAATATTTTCTGAGAGCTAAAAAAGTCTCATTTTCTAGAACCTTTTGAATGAAATCAGATCCAAATCCCAGCCATACCAATAGCAACTGCCACACATCCTTTTACATAGCTCCTGAGAATATTAAGGTGTTCCATACCAAATTCTTATGTTAAAGGCTTGTCAATAGGATTAAATTCAACCCAGAGCAATGTGGCAAGAATATGTCATCCAATAGTTATAAAGCAGCATGAGTGCAAATGGACTCCGTCCAGTTCTGATGTAAATTATAAACAATTAAAAGTACATGAGTTACAATGCCCAGAGCTGAGAGCTGAGGATGTTACTGCACACTTGAGATAACTTTGGGAACTGAAGAAGCAATTGTTTCACAGTATGACATGAAAATAACAGACAATATTTGCATCTGCAGAGTCAAGCACAATCTTGTGTGGCTTTATCATGTGCATGATTTTTTTCAGCAAGCTGGCAGGAGTATGAGTGATGCATAATGGCAGTGGTGAATCGTTTTTGGAATAGATTAGTAGGTGACGTCACGGATAAAGGACTATTTATCACTATAATTTAACACAAGATGCAACACAATGGCTTGATGGATGCATTTTATGGTTTTCAGCCAATCATAATAATGGACCTATTGACTAAAGTTTTATGTGTCCTTTACACATCCTTCATGTTTTTGAAAAAAACAGAGACCATGCCCGGGGAAAATGAATGATCATTCCAAAAGGACCCACCCTTTGTGGAATGTTTTTCACTACCTCCAGCCCCTCAGCCCCAGTCTCTGAGGCTCTGTGCTCAAGCTATAGAAGGCCAAAGACAGCCATAGCTGAATCAAAGGAAGCATCTGAGGTGAGAGTCTTGCTATCGCCCACCTATGATGTCAGTCATCAGGGAAGAAAGTCATTTGAGGAGCTGAATTACTGTCATTTCCACTGCATTTTTCTCTAAACAAGGGAAGGGGTGCTGATCAGGGAGGGTTATGCCTCTCAGATCCTTCAAAGAATTTCTTAGCAGCGAGGGTCTGGAAGAATGACAAAGGAGGCCAGAAAATACCCCTTTAGAGAAAACTGTGAATTACTCATGTCAAAATCAGAATTTGCTTAAAATGGACAGAGAATGTTTTGTCCTCTTCCCTCCCCCCACTCCCCCACTCTCCTATAAATACTGTTAGTGATGTAGTTCTCTTTGCTGATTTTTCATAGCTGTTTTTCTACTGTAAAGCTTGGGCTAATTTCTTTTTACTGTTATTATTTTATAAATTAATCTCCTGAAGGTAGCTGCAGAAACTCAGACTCACAGCATTCTCTCCTGGAAGAAGAGGGGCAAAGAAAGAAAACGGACTGGATAATACGTGACAGAGTGGTCAATGTTTAATCATTTCTCTTTCAGCAAACCAGGAACTATTTTCTCCACTAAAATATAGCAAGCAAACAAAAAGAGTTGATACGATGATGACAGATTGCCTGACAATCAATAGTTTCCTCAGTCTCAGAACCTACGTGCCTTCCCTTGCTGACTGCTCTCTCTGTTGTCTGCAAAATGAGGGTGACGATGTCATTACCCACATAGGAAATTTGCGAGAGTTCAATAGGGTGATGTTAACAAAAGTAATTAATAACCGATTGATGACTTACTATGTGGAGGTCATTGCCCAAGTTTTACCCCATTCCCCATAACTTCTGTGCTGTATCATCAGAGTGCAGAGCAAAGCCTCTGGAGTAAGTATTATTGTTGTTTGTCACTGATTCTGCTCTGACCCATGATGACCTTATATATAGCAGAACAAAATGTTGTCTGGTCCTGTGCCATCTTCATGGTCACTTGTATGTTTGAGTCCAGGAGTAAGTATTCTGGCTACCAATCCTGGGTCATGGTCATGATCATCGAACAATCAAGGTTAGCCTCTGGCAGCCTCACTTTTGTAAAATGCAGTGGTATCAGTACTCACCTCTTCCTATTACCCTGAGAATTGAATAAATAAATGAATATAAAGACCTGGGCTGTAATAAGTATTAAACAAATAGGAGTCACTGTTATGACTAATCCTGTTTTTAAAATCTAGTTTTTAAAGGTAGCTTGTCCTAATGAAGGGGCCAGTTCTGCTCTCTCATGAATATGGTTAACAGTGTGGGCACATGTATTTGCACATGTATGCTTTTGTGTGTAGGGCATTTCTCCAATGTGCCTTTCACTTGCTACAACCTGAGCTGCGAGAGGAATAAAGTCTATTTAAATGGGCCTCTGTGAAGAGAGAAACTTTTCTCTATGAACAGTGGACAGAGGGATACATCCCCTTCATCTATCTGACTATCTATGCATCTATATAAACTTTTTTTGCACTCATTACCCTTATATAGGGAACCAGATGGATTGGGAAATTTGTAATCCTCATACTTTGCACTGGCAAAATGATTTTAAATTAAAAATGTAAAAGTATCATACCAATATTAGTTCTTGACTTATTAGAATTAGCCTAAGATCCTAGGTTCAGCTCAGCCCCATGATGCTAATTTGCAGAAGCTTTTCTCACACTTGCCTGGTGAGTGACTTATATAAAATTGTTACACTTTATTTTCAAATTGTCTACTGGATTTGCATCACAGCCACTCTGCATTTTAACTTTGTTTTCACCAGAAAATATAAAACATGATACTGAAGAAAGAAAGAAAAAAAAACTCACTGCCGCTGAGTTGGATTCGACTCATAACGACTGTTCCTTAGGTTTCCGAGGTGATATCACTACAGAAATAAATTGACCAATCTTCCTTCTGAGGAGTTGCTGGTGGGTTTGAACTGCCAGGCTTCTAGTTGACAACTTCAATCTTTTCTCTGTTTATCATGAAGCTGTTTATTGGACCAGTTGTGAGGATTTTTGTTTTGTTTATATTGAGGTGTAATCCAATGTGGTAGTTATGTTTGTGTGTCAACTTGGCTGGGCCTGGTTGAGTAGCTGGGCAGCTGGTGGTAGTTATTCCCCATGATGAGACTGGCAATCAACTCCATGGTGGGATCTACCACAAGCAGCTAAGTACCTGCCTTTGGGATGTGGTATGCTTCCTGTATTTAAGGAGAAGCTTTGAGAATGGTCTCTAGCCTATGGCACGCTTGGACCCTGCATGTAGCCGCATCTTTGCTCAGCAGCCTGCTATGCTCTGCCGGCCTTGGGACTTACGATGGACTGAAGTTAATGGCCTGCCGTGTGGTTTGGTAGTTTCGGGACTGTGCCTTTTTACTTGTCAACCTTGGGGTTTCCAGCCTCAGCAGCCAGCAGCTGTCTTAGTGAAGAAATGCCTCTAGCTCCAGTGGGCCGGGAGCAGGAGGCAGAGCTGGACCCCAAGGTTGAGGGGTTTTTACCCAGTCCCTAGAGCTTGGCACTTTGAACTTGGACTTAAAGCCTCCAAATTGTAAGAATAAACTCCTGTTTGTTAAGACCATCCCATTTGTGTTGTATTCCTGTCAGAGCAGCACTAGGTAACCGGAACATCATACTGCAGACTGTATGTAGTCTGTAATCTTCATCAGTAAGTGCTTCATATTATCCTCACTTTCAGCAAGCAAAGTTCAGTCATCTGTGTTTCAGACAAACCATTTGTGCCACCCAGGAACCTTTTCTTTTCTCTTTTTTTTTTTTTGGTATTATCCCATGCAAAAAATGTAAAATATGCATGAAATAATACCAAAAGAGAAAAAAAAAAATGTTCCTAAGTGGCACAAATGGTTTATGCTCTACGCTAACCTAAATATTAGCACTTTAAAATAAATATTGTGCTTTAGGTGCAAATTTACAGAGTTTGTTTTACATTCAAAATTTTGTGTACATTTGCTTTCAATCCCCAACAGCCCCTGGGAGTGAGTTTTATTCTAGGCCTGAAGTGTATTCCAGGGCCATAGATTTGGGGATCCCACCAGACTCCATCTGACCAGTAATTCTGGTCATTATTATGTTTTGGGATTTTGTTCCACGTTTTTCCTCCCACACTATACAGTATCTCAAGTTTTGGTCCTTTCCTGAATGGTTGGCACTGGTAGCCAGGCACCATCTAATTCTTCTGGTCTCAAGGTCCATCATGCCTTTGGTTTTTGGCTCTCTTCTTCACTTCCGATGATAGAAGACCATTAGCTGCATCTTAGATGGCCGCTTGAAAGCTTTTAAGACCCCTCTTGCTACTCACCATTGTAGGTTGTGGAACAAGATTTTTATATATTTTCTAGTGCCAATTGAGTCTGGTGTCCTCCAGTACTATGGTCCAGAGTTGGTAGATCTATTGGTTCTCTCTCTCACAGTGTCTGGCTGTCTGTGAGGAATTGCTCTATGTCTCTCTTCTGTTGTTTCTGTAAGGATCACAGGTATTTTGTATCACTGGTATCTGTGCAAGATTAGCCTCAGCTGAATCTAGAGTATAATCTTGTTCATCGACCCCCCTCTGATTTTCTCAGATGTTTATGTGTTTAACTGTAGCCTGGTGTTTGGTGTTAATGGTAACACAGTATTGTCGATATACTGGTTGGTATTAGCATCTGTTGTCTATATCTTATGTACACAACTTGGTGTCCTTCCTTCTCCGATGTTACCATGGTGATCACAGACTCTTTTCATATCATGCCTCCGCATATCCACCACAGCATGTGGCTCCCAACTAGCCTCAAATTATTTCCTCTTCACCCCAGTAACCTACAAAGTGAGTTCTCTTCTTTAAGCAAACCTTCCTTGTCTTTTTAGATTCATGGGCTCATACAATATTTGTCCTTCTGCGATTGACTTATTTCACTCAGTATAATGTCCTCCAGGCTCATCCACAGTGTGAGATGATTTGCGTATCCTTCATTGTTCTTTAATGTAGAATAGTATTCCATTGTGTGAATGTACCATAATTCCATTATCCATTCATCTGCTGATGGGCATTTAGGTTGTTTCCATATCTTTTCTATAGTGAATTGTGCTGCAATGAGCATAGTGTGCATATTTCTATTCGTGTCTCTCACCTCTTTAGGATGTATTTCCAATAATGGAATTTTTAGGTCAAATGGTATTTCTATTTTCAGTTTTTTAAGGAAATGAATATTGGTGCTGTGAACCCAGCCACCAGTGCCATGGAAGAAAAGACCTGGCAATCTGCTTCCATGAAGATTATAGCCATGAAAGCTCTATGAGAAATTCTATCTGTAATACACCAGGTCACCATGAGTTAGAGTCAACTCGATGGCAACCAGCAACAACAGCACTTATAACTTTTTAACTCCTCAAGACAATGAATACTGCTTCATGGGACAACATGTATCTTTAGGGAGCTCACTATTCTTGTGCTTCTTTCAATGATTTTATTTTGTCCTATATTTTTAACAACAACTTTGATGATGACCTAGATGGCTTACTTGTATGATTGGTAGATGATAGGTAAAAGACAAGATAACTAATTTATTTGCTTCATTGTGCAAAATGATCTGGAAAGGCTGCAACCTTAGGTCAGATATATGAAGTCACATTTAAAATAGATAAATATAACACAATACAATTACAGCCCCCAAATCCCTCAGCTTTACTATGTGATAGAAAAAATGAAGATGAACCATAGTAGCACATTTTATAAAGACTCAATGCTTAATTGTTTCTGAAAACCCAGTATGAGTCAACACTGGGATGTAACTACTGGAATAGCTGTGTGATTCATAGACATTTATACAGTGTCAGAACCAATGAGATGACAAATTAACTCTCCCCAGAGCTGGTCAGGCCAGACCTGGGTCATTTTCATTCATTTTGCAATCCATATTTTTTAAAAAACAGAAGCCTTGGCAAACAGATGCATACTGAGAATTATTGTGTGTGAATGATAAATGCAGAATTTGGGACAATGTTTGTAAAATATGCGGGAGGAGGTAAGCCTTTGGTAGGGTGTTGGAGTTTTGTAGAATTATCAGGAAGGCACTCTTAAAAGCTAGAAAATACCATGCTAAATGAGTGGTGAATTGTTGCACATTTCATTAGAAATACTATAAAGGACTTATGACATAATGTGTAGAATTAGCAGCCTCTGATGTTCTTGTAATTCCAAAAAAATCCTAGAAATATAACAAAATACAACTCTGAATGAGTCATGGGGATGAAATTTGATATTAAAGAAATTAAGTAAATGGAAAACCAGTTGACATGCCAAAAAACCTTGAGCCAAATTTTCTGGTGCTCTGCCAAGTAGTTTACAGTATGTTCTACACACCCTGTTTCAAAGCAGTACGAAAAGAAAATGGCCCTCAGATGGTAATTAGCCTCTGAACTTTTGTTTAATTTGGGGTTTAAATTAGTTTTTGTCTTGTCGATAGGGGCTTTTAGACTGACATCTGGAGATATATTGTGTGTTCCAAATCATCATGGTGGGCTTCAGAGATGACCCCAAATCCCCAGTTTATCTGACTTACTGAGCCCTTGCTGTTTGCTAAGCCTTGTTTTAGGTGCTAGGAATAAAAACATTACCATAAAGACAATCTAGTAGCTCACAGTTGCATATATTCTCTGAATGATGCTTTCAGCCATGAATGAACAATTTCTAGAATCAAAGACCAAGAATATTTTGAGTCAAGGTTTTCTTTACTAATGATATCCATTTTTTTTTTTCTGAATATAAACAGTGTTGTGTATTTTTCCTCTAAAAGAAATAATACTTCAGTAGGTTGTTTCTAAAGGAGCTCTGGTAGCACAGTGACTAAGGCATCTGACTGCTACCCAGAAGATTGGTGGTTCAAACCCCCCAGCCACTCTGCAGAAGCAAGACTGTGCAATCAACTTCCATAAAGATTTACCACCTCAAAAACTCAGTGGGGGTTGTAATGAGTCAGGATTGACTTGATGTCAGTGAAAAGGTATTTCTATGGCTTCCTTTAGTTTTATTTTGATTTTTCACAATAAAGAAAAAGTGTTTCAAAGACCAGTGCCATATATAACATCTTAGTTAACCTTGAATCCTCAAAGCTTGTCATAATTCTGGCACAGTATAGGTGCTCAACAAATATTTGTTGGACTTAAAAACTTACCTATTATCAGATTTAAGGAAACATGACAAGTACATATCACAATTGTTCCTGGTTTGGATACCAGACCAGTAAAACAACTTTCGAGGGGACAATTGTGAAATTTGAATAATGTCTGTTGATTAGGTAATGATATTGAATTAATGTTAATTTCCTGATTTTGATAACTGGACTGTGGTTATTAATATTAATTCATATTAGAAATATAATAACATTTGGGAGATCTGAATGATGAGAAACAAGGATTCCTTCCACTATTTTTGCAAATGTTTTTTGACACTAAAAAATAATAAGAAAAAAAATGAGAAAAACATATTTCTATTTTTATGACATCTTTCAGAGGTTTCTAATGAAATAAAATAGAGCAATATAAATTAGTATTTTTTTAAGGCCTGAGTATTTATCGGAGAAGAGGAAGTGGTCCTGCCACTTGCATAATTCATAAGTGTGTTCTAAGGTACTATTGGTAGGAGTCCTCTGGGATTAGCAATATTAGATCACAGGAAAGTGATAGTTGGGGAGAAGGCTATTTGTCCACCTGAACTTTAAAACTCTGTCAACCAAAGTGATGTGGCATTGAGTTCCCTATTTAATTCTATAGAAGGTAGCCTAAAAGATGACTTCAAGCTGACTAGGATTTAATTTTCAATGCTAACCTTCAATTAATTTGTAACTTTTTTGGCACTTGGTTTGCTGGAAAATGGCTGTAATTATGTTGTTTTCTGAACGGTGAATTCATTCAGGGCATACTCTCCGCTCTGTTTATACAGCTGGAAGATAGCAATGGTAATAGATGAGGGGAAAGAAGTTAATATGGAACTTACTTTAAAATTTCAGTTATCTGTATGTGTGTATTTTTAAGTGTTTCATGAGCTATTATGGGGTAGCTGAAACTAAATTTTTCATGGTTGCCATTTTAAATGAGCTAGTAATAAAATTGCTAGATGTGTTAATATTTTAAATGCTGTCTTGAATTTGAATGCGTACTTCACATTGCAAAGGAGGCAGCTTAATGTCTTTTTAGTCCTCAGTTCCCCATTTGCTACAGAAAGCCATGCTGATTTTCCATTAAGGAAACCAAACCTGTCATCTGCAAATTTCTCCTTAACCAGAGTTGCTCTTAGTGTTTTGTGGAATTCTTTCTCTGATCAATTCAAACTCTGGCAGAATGTACTGCTACCATATTGGTTTCAGCTGGTGAGTCATAAAAATTGCCTATCAGATGAAGGAAGAATTTTGCAGAGGATCTTTTAAGATTTATAATACACACTCACGCTTTCTATTTATACAGAAGAATACTTTTTACCTGTAAAGATTTCTTTTTTCACTCTAAATACTCTCATTGTATTTTGAAACTTGCCTTTAATAAATTACTAATTTCAAGAGCCATCACTTAGAATGTGGTTGACTCAAGCACTGAATATAAAACACAACTGCTGGCCTCTGGCTTCTGATGTCCTGGTTTAGAATTTATCTTTCTAACTAGATTCCAGGTGATGTTGCTGCTGCTGGTCCAGGGACCATACTTTGTGAACTTTGTGTAAGGTAGAATTCAACAATTACTGTCCATGGTCCAAATAGGTCTATCTATTTTTGTAAATAAAGTTTTATTGGAACAAAGCCATGATCACTCATTTATGTGTTGTGTATGACTGTTTCATTCTAAAATGGCAGAGTTGGGTAGCTGCAACAGAGATCTTATGGCCTATAAAGACCAAAAGATTTATTACCTGGCCCTTTATAGGAAAAAAAAAATGGCCAACATCTGCCCTGAAATATTACCAGTAATTCTGTTATCACGTGTAACCAAGGTGTGGATACAGTCAGCTCTGAGCAATCGAACAGGCCTCTGATAAAACTTTCATTTCCTAAGGTGGACAACTGTATTCTGGGATTTCTAATATCCAACATCTCTCTATATTTCCTGTCCCTATAGTCTACCCATCCAAATTATTTGGGTGGCACAGATATCATTTTATTTCTTAGCTGCGACTTTGTTCAAGGGAGCTTGCCCTTATACTCACATGGTTAATTACTCTGCATTTTCCATTCATATGTCACCTCCACCAGGAGGCTTACTGTGCTTCCCTCACGAATGTGCTTATTGACCTTTCCTTGTGGTCCCAAGATTCCCTGGCACCACAGCATCATTAAACTTTCCCCATTGTGCTATAATTGCCCATCTGTTTCTATAAGCTCCTTCATAGCAAATGTATTAGTTATGTCTGAATGCCTTGACCCTAGCACAATACTAAAATGTGGGTGATATTCAAAGTTGGTTTTTAAATGAATAAATAAATCAGAGATATACTCTCAGGTGGGCTAATCCTCTCTCACACCTTCCATGCACCCAGAGTAGTAATTTGATAATAGTTATGTTGATGTGATTCCCTCAAAATAAAATCAACAATCTATTTTTCCTTCTCTTCTCTCTGGGAAAAATTCTGTATTTTTATCTCTACTTAGTAATGTCACAACTTTACTGATGATAGGTTTCCCCACCTAACCTGCTCTTGAAACCTCCCAAGCTGAGTTATGATTCCAATGAGAATGATGATGATGAGGCACTGACAAATGTGTGGTATTATTTTATGAAGATTTCTGAGTATTGTGCTACCATTTAACATTCTCTTGTCCTAAGTTTCATCTTGACCTTAGAAGCTCACTCTTCAGTCTGAAGTTAAATAAACAAAGGCAAAGATTCATGGACATCTTTTTTTTTTTTTTAGAAGAGAATTGTTCATGTTTGTATTCTGTACTTTTTAGAGTTGTTAGCAAGTGTGTCTGGAGGGTATATTTCGAGATTCTTTATTTTAAACATCTGTTTTTAAGCAGGGGCTATCCCCTTAGAAGCATTCATTGTTTTGGCATTAGAAGGACAATAACTATGCAGTGTTAAAAAATGCATCTCCATTTTGCTTAGACCCTCTAGGGATAGACAATTCATACATGTTTTAAAGCCTGGACCATTTTGCATCACCCAGGTAGAAGGGTGACTTTTAGGGCCAATAAGCACGGAATTTTATTGTTTAATTCAAGTTATGGAAAACATTTGCACTAAATTATACTTTTAAAATTGCAGCATTTGGTTCTGCCCTTGGACACTTGATTATATGTCCCTGAATGAGCAGTCTCTGCCTTAGCAAAACTGGGTTGTACTTGCCCCTTGCCTAACTTTGGTGTCACTTGTATCTTAGATTCATTTGAAAATCCTGGTTCCCTATCTCCACTGTGGCCCCTCATCATTTATGCATTCATTCTTTCATGCAGTACACATTAATTAAATTGCAGGGTCTGTACTAAGTTCTGGGTATAAAGTTCATGTATCTGTCATGGATGAGGTGTACAGTCTAAAAGAGAACACACTGTGTCAGCAAACAAAGGATATAGGATAGAACTGAGGTTAAGTGTAATACAACAAAATAGAAGATCCTTTATAATTTGTCTGGAACCTGTAAGGAAGGCTTGCTTCCTGCAGGAGATGATATTTGAACTTTGATTTGAAGCACAATTGCATTAAATGGATAAGAATAAAAAAATAGGATGATTTAAGGTACAGGGTAGAGTGAGCAGTCAAAAGGCAAATGAGGCAGTGTGTCTATTCAGAAAATGATGAATTGTTCAGAGAGGATGGAAGTTTTGGAAACAGAGTGGGAAGAGTAAGGAGCAAGAAAACTAAGCAGAAATAGAGTTAAAGAGGAATTCGAATGCTAATGAATTTGGCTGTTGTTGTTCTTTAGACAGTGGGAAACTATTGAGAAATATTAAGAAAAAGAATTATTTCCCCACAAGAAATTAGGTATTCAGTGTGGAACTAGAGCATGCGAATATTGTGAGATCCTTCTGAGCAGCGCCTAGCCCTGGTAACACCAGGAATTGGTCTCCTAGTCTCACTTCTTATAGCTAAGTTCCTTTAGATAACTTTTAGATTACATTAGAGGTGACTTTTTTTTTCAAATGACATTACACTGCATTTTCCGTCCTGCCCTGCTCAAGCCTACTATTGTTAAGATGAGTTTTGCCTTCTCACCCTTTAGTTCCTGAATACCTTGAGGCTGTTGCTTCTGGTTGCTACCAAACTCATTCACTTTATGTACCTTTTGATATGAAACAAAGTCAGAGGGCTACTTTCTGGGGTAGAGATTACTAGTGTTTACCAGGTTCACTTATTTCTTCCTCTGAACAC
Source organism: Orycteropus afer afer (assembly GCF_000298275.1). Lineage (NCBI taxonomy): Eukaryota > Metazoa > Chordata > Mammalia > Tubulidentata > Orycteropodidae > Orycteropus > Orycteropus afer. The sequence goes on from NW_006921633.1 coordinate 8,274,448, forward strand.
ATAGGCAGTCTCCCCAGCTTCCTTTGTCCTTAATTTGATTTATATAGCTAGTTTGTGCCAGTGGGTATGAAGAGAACTGATATATCATTTCTGATGCAGATACTTTAGTCTGAATATGGGTTCTGGTGGCACAGTACCTAAGGCATTTGACTGCTAACCAGAAGGCTGGTAGTTCAAACCCACCAGCCACTCCTTAGAAGGAAGGTTGGGCAATCTACTTGCATAGTGATACCGCCTTGGAAACTCAAGGAGGGATTGCTATGAGTCAAATCCAACTCCACGGCAGTGAGTTTTTTTGAATTATTCCATCTCCAAGGCAATGCTGGTGGGTCATGTTGAGATGACATTGTCCAAAAATGGTGAAACCTTCATCAGCTGGATTCCTGCAAGATTATGTAGAACAGAGCTACGTGCTGGTCTGTGAGGAACAGGAAGCAAGAGACTACAATAAAATTCCTGTAGTGTTATACGTGGAGATTTTAGTGTAAATTTTTCCTCATAATCAGGGGGAAATCCAGGATCTGTGGGACCTGAAACTTACAGAATTTTCAGGTGCTTTTGTAGAAGCAGAACACAAAGATAATTTGCTTCTTCAAATTCTACTAAAACATATGATCATATAAACTCATCATGAAGGCCTTCCTAGAGCCTTAATAGGGATCTGGGTAAATGAGCTTAAGCCTCATTAGCTTCACAGTAAATCTGCCTCTCCCTGCATCACCTGAAACACTTTCCTAGGAATATTTCCATCTCAGGCCTTATGCTTCATCATGGAAGAAAACAAATTAATAAATTGCATCCTCTATATGGATTTGCATGTATCCCTGAAAAGTTAGAGGCTGTTTTGAAGTGGGTGTGGTAAAAATAGCTACTCATCCAAAACCATCATTTAGGGTGGCATAGACATCTATGGTCAAGTGCAGTTATCACCAGCCTCTCCCTCTTTTAAGAGAGATGCGTAGGGACTTTTGTAGTTGGAGTAGATGTCTGCCAAACGCCCTGTGGTAGTTAATTCAGGTTATGTGTCAACTTGGCTGGGCCTAGAGCAGCTGAGTAGCTGCCTTAGGGTCTGCCTGTGGTCTACATCCAGTATATAAGAAATTTTGAGAAATATCTTTGCAGCTTTTTGGCACGCTTGGACCCTGCATGTAGTTGAGTCTTCATTCAGCAGCCTATTATGCCCTGCTGATCTTGGACCTTCTTCTGGACTTGAACTAGTGGCCTGCTGTGTTGTTTGATACTCTTGGGATTGTGCCTTTCTACTTGTCAATCTTGGGTTTGCCAGCTTCAGTGACCAGCAGCTGCTTGAGTTAAGGCTTCAGCTTCTGTGGGCCAGGAGCAAGAGGCAGAGTTGAAGCCCAAGGTCGAGGGTCTTTCACCCTAGAGCTGGCACTTTGACCTTGGACTTCTAGCCTCCTAAACTGTAACAAAAGAAATCCCTGTTTGTTAAAGTCACCTATTTGTGGTATTTTCTGTACAGCAGCATGAGGTAACAAAAACACATTTTAGTTGTGACCTCCACCAGCTTTGACAGTTTGCAGATTTTCTGTCTGAAATTCTCTTTCTGTGATTGATTGATTGATTGAGTCAACATTTATTTCTTGTGTATGGTTCTATTTGCTGGAGACACTCTGATGAAAAATACATATTTGGGCCTGCACTGCTGGGATTTGAAAACATAGCCAACTTCTTGATTCGTTACTAACAGGATATATGGAGCTTTAGTTAATTCTTTCTAGTTAATTCTCTCTGATCTGTGGGGTATAATTGTCCTTCTGTTCTAAATGGGTTGAATGCCCTTTGCCCCTTCCCTACCTCCCATTTGAGGCACACAGAGAAAACGAATTATGTCATTCACAAAAATTTGTTTTAGCCTCAGGAAGGAATGTACTATTTAAATCTAAATCATTAGCACCAATAAATCTAATAATACATATATAAATTCATAATGCATTTGAATAACTCTAAAATAAATATGTGTGGTGATTAAAGGATGCCATAATTGGAACTCTGTAGGTGGGAGTGGGATAAGGGGGAGAGAGTATCACTTTTCTTCTAGTCCTTATTAACCACCCAAATTTGGGAAGTGTTACTTGGAATGGAATTTTGAGAGCATCTGATTATGAAGGGCAAGCTAATGTGATTAGTTTCCATGAGACATTTTTGCAATGCATACGTGCATATCCTTTGAGTGTATTTCTCATTGTTATTATTAAAATTTTTGTTAAATTGTCAAAATCTCGTAGCATTCAAGTAGCTTTATGTGGGAATAATGGTAAATGAGGGGCTTGGGTGCACTCAGGTATTCATTGAAATATGAATGATGGCCATAGATTAGCAGCCACTTTTTCTCAAATTTGTAGGCTACAGTGCTTAATTCTTATTGTGTGATACATAACGGCTCCGTACTTACAGGTTTTCTATTTTTTGTACCAGCCACTGGTTCTGCCTCTAATCAGAGCTATCTTATGGCACCTACATATTTTAAGTGAAAGAAAACATAAATACATGCAAAACTGTCATTGGCTTTAAAGGTATTATATAAGTGATTAAATTTTATCATGAGGAGACAACCAGCTAATGGTTTTAGTGGAACACATAAAACCTCATAAAATAGAAAAGTTAAATTTTGTCATATAATGGGAATCAGTTAGAGAAACCAACAGAGTTTCCTTTTCCCCCTGAATACATTCTAAACAGTCCTTAGAAAATGAATTACCAGACTGCAAATCAGGATGAAATATTTTACAGCCATAAAACTGAAGCTACTCTCAGACCACTTAGTTGGAGGAGGAAAAAAAGAAAAAGAGAGAGAGCAAGTTGTCAACCCTGTTGTTGCAGTGTCACTGCCAATGGCATCGGATGCTTAGCTCTGCCTCCATTTTAACAGCTTGACCTTGTTTAGAACAACCTGAGTCCAATCGACAGGCCTTCCTCACAACCCCCCACCCATAACAGAAAGCACAGCCCCTGCAAGGGTGCATTCAGCTGGAGCTTTGCCAATAGAAGTAATTACGTGATGAAACTATTTAACTTTGACTAAAATACTCTCACCAGGTTCTTGCAAACGGTGTGTCTTATATCTTGTCGAAGCAATTTTATATCATGCCTTTAAAGTACAGTAATGGCCCCTTGCATTGACAGAAACCTCGTAAAAGGAGAAGACCAAGACCTGGCTCATGAAGTGATATTGATTTTCTGAGTTCCTGCTCGAGTTGCCAAAGATACGATACTGTTGTTAGGGAGAGGAGATGCTTAGGCCTTCAATATCACAGGAGGGTTCCTCGGTAAGCACAGGCATCAGGAGGCCCAGGTGATAAATAATGTATCTGGGTGATAACTGCCTGTATTACTTTGTTAGTTTTAAAGTGACTCAGCGCTTGCTCATCCCCAAAGCTTCTTGATGTCACCAATGGCTGAGGCAGACTGTTCTAAATATAAATAGTGCCCAGACTCCAAGGCACTACCTCTCAAGGGTTAATTTACATGAGTGATTTATTGTAGGCACATATTTCTAATTTTAATCGCTAAGGACAATGAACAGACTCAACTTTTATCTAGAGTGATGGCTTCAATTTGTTGCTTAAAGAGAGTTTAAACGTGTCTGCAGATCCGTAACTATATCTAATAACAGGTTAAGTTACTTTGTAGTCCCTTCTAGTAAGTCCACATGAAAAAGATTTATAACCTTGAGCACAGGTCTGTGTATGTCATTACTGACAGCTAGCAAAGGAAACCACACATCATTATCAGATGCCTCCAAAAGATGCATTTCCATCAACTTACATGTATGCATACAACTTTATCTTCATTTCTTTTTCTATTTTACATTGATAAACTGCACAATATTTAATACTGAATAAAAAGAAGAAGATGGAGTTTTGATGAGTTCCAAGGAAAATTGTAAGTTATGTTTCTAATCTGTTGAAGATGTGAGTATCTACAGTCAAACTTTTTTTTTTTTCCTTCCAGATTTTGAGAGGAATGGGAGGTGTTGGTGCTGTCGTGGTGCAAATACTAGGAATGTGGCTATACTAACCAAGCTCTAGATTGGAAATGTTTGCATGAAGGTGGCTGATGGTGGAGGTGGGAGGTTTAGAACAGGCTGAGACAGAGTTCAGTCTACTTGGCAAGAAACATGCAGTGAGGAGCCCTGACTCCAACCCTCCAACCCCCACAGCCCTTCATGAGTACTCCGTGAGACAGAAGAAGCAAGCACATATACCACTTGTCATATAGAGGCAAAAGGAGGCCAATCTTTGTTAGCAGAGAAACAGGGCAACAAACTGAAACCTCTCCCAGTTACTTTAGAGGACATTAGCCATTTTTTCCCCCTATCTTTTGGGTTTCAGCAAACAAGAAGAGCTAACAAATTGACCATGAACAAGTGTGCATGTTGTGCACTGCTTAATTTCTGGAATGCCATTAAAGTGACAGGGCTCTTGTTGGAACACCTTAGTTTTTTGGAGAGGTACTGTCTGCCTTGTAGTCAGTCTATGTGAATTGTGCAGTGCTCAGCTGGGTTGGCGGTTTGTGATGGTGCCTGAGAAGGTATAATGAGGGGATATTTCTACCTCAACCCTTTTTCCACTCTAAGCTGTTAGAGCTTATGGATGGGTCAGGCCTGAGCTAGGAAGAGAAGAACTTTGAATCAAGTTTGAGCCTGAAGTTTTAAAATAAATGGGAGAGGGTCTTCAATGAGATAGTTCTAACTACTGAAAAAGACTGGAGACTTAGTAAATCACGCCATGTTAAAATAACCTTTTATCAGGAGAGAAGGGGGAGTTTGATATGATATGGTTAGGGGTCAGCTAGAGGAAAAAAATAGTTTTATGTTTATACCTCAATGAGTTGTAACTCCTCAATAAACTAGATTCATATCCAATAAGAGGGATACTGCTGCCTTTCCAACAGACTAAGAATATTTTCTTCAAGACATAATACATATGTATTATGTACACTATGTAATGATTTTCTCAGCATTCTAAGTAAAGTTACATGCCTAAAAGTTAGCTTTGCTAGACGTTGTGCTGCACTTCTAGTAACAAGTTTCTCTCCTTGTTCTGTGCCTGCCATGTGTCCCATTTCCAGGGATGGGCTCTCACCTTTTCCTGTGTCTGAACCCAGCCTTGTTATATATTCCTATACCCTAGTGCCTTTAAAACTAAGATCCCACTTTGCTCTCAACAGTTATCTGAAACCCCACCCCTCACCTGAATCTTATTTAATCTGATGCCAACAATTTAAGGGTCTGTAGAGATCGTCATGGAAAATTCCTCAGACTAATTGCCTTAGAATATGCTAGTGCAAGGCCACTGATGGTCAGCAGCCTCCCTGGGCACTGATTACTACACTTCTGGTGAGGGAGGCATCTTGCCAACCACAACACTACACGGCATCTACTTTTTGGTTGCCAAAGAATGCTGTGATTCGTGGGTACAATCATATTCTAAATGTTCTGTCATCTTAAACAGACAGTATAAGGAGAGTTAAGGGTCCATTAGTCAGGGGCAAATGATGAGGTTGTGCCCTCTGAAACTTGATGGAGGTCAGTTAAGGACAAATGAAAGATAACACTAATTCACACTGTGGGTAATAAAATGAGGAGCCTCATTATCTTAAAAGGTGATACTGGCAGGAAATATAAATGGATTTTAAAAGGGTTTGGACAAATTTATGAATGACAGATTCATAAATGGTTCTAGAGATAAGTGGGATGAAGTCAAACTTTAAGGTAGATGTCGCAGAGGACAATCATGCCTGTTTGGGCCTTCCTCTTAGAGCTTCTCTGCTTCTCTTGGCAGTAGGACCCAGAGTAGAGGGAACACAGTCATGAGCGGTCAGTCTGCTCCCAGCTCAGAGATACATAGGTAGCACAGTGATGGAGTAGGAGAGAATAGGCTTTGGAGTCACAGTGCCACTTTCAGGCCTAGGGCTGGGGCAAAGTCAAGTGTTGAAAAGGGAGGAGGTAATGTGTAGTGAAATATCAATCACTAGAAAAGAACATCATGTTTGGTAGAGGGTCAACAAAATGTGGGAAACCCTCATGAGACAGATTGACACTGTGGCTACAATGATAGAATCAAAGATACCAAAGAATGTGAAGATGGTGCTGGACTGGGAAAAGTTTCATTCTATTATACATAAGGTCGCCATGAGTTGGAGCCAAATTGATGACAACTAACAACAACAACAACATTTAATTTCTATCTTGTACAGTTTTGAGGATCAGAAAGACTGTATTTTAAATGTATTCCCAACCTCATACATGGTAAGCACTCAAAATTAAAATTATTATAAGTAAATCAATGAGGTTAAATTACATTCTTCGCAACTTTCTCAGTACAGTCACTTGTGCTAGACACAAGTAATGGTTTCATTACTTCACTGAATACTCCATCTATAGAACTACATACATTTTAGAAGACCATTACTCATGGAGCCTTGATGAGCTGATATTGCTTTGAAGAGATTGATTTTATGAGCAGTCTTAGGTAGTGGCAGGAGGTATATGTCCACACATCAGCTTCATACATATTTCCTCTCTTGTCTTCTTGCCCAATATCTTTTATAGAGGAAAAGTTTTCCTATCAGCTATGAAAGCTTGAGGAAAGAAAACGTGCATTTTGTGAGAATCTCTCCTTACATCACTGACATTACCACCTTTCCTAAGAATCTGAACAAATGGATTTGTTTGAACAAATAAATAAATATACATGCAAAAATGATGAGATCTAAGGATAGATACTTCTCTTTAGGAAAGTGCTTGGAGGAGACCTATTTCTCAAGAAAGACACGTTCCTCTGGAGCTAGTATTGAAAAGGAGAATTAACAGAAAATAATTGTATTGTTCTGCATGATAAAAGGTAAAAAAACTGAGTTTTATACTGGCTGTCAATAACAGAGAGCAGTAGGAGCATTTTTCTTGGAGGTTTAAGAAAAAGAAAAAATGGCTGGTGAGATATTTTCCGGGGCATGAATGGCCAAGGAACTATAAGATAAATGATATTTGCTTTTTAATTTGAGATTTTTTTTTTTTTTATGTGCTGTGTAATATTCACTTACATTTTACCCAGACTTTGAATTATATTTAGTCAGATGCTATGGCCTTGTATTGGTGTTGCTTTGGGGAAGCAAAGAGGACAGAAGTGATGATGAACATGGGCAAAAGGAGAAGCCTGAGGAGGCAGGCTCATCAGTGACAAGGAAGAATTGGGAGTGACAATGAAAGGTGAAGGACCCTTTCCTCCTGAAAAGTCTCAAATAGTTGAGGATTGCACTACATTCCCATATGTTGTATGGGGTTTGACTCATTTCATCAGGAAAATTAAAAGGAAAGATGGCCTGAGAAGATGGGAGAACAATGAGATTAGATGGATTTTATCAACTGGACTTCCTCTAAACGATCATGAGTTTGAGATCCAAAGGTAGTGGACTATGCTACTTTCACCACTGTTGTTTACAGAGACACAGAGCAAAACAAATAACACTAGTCAAATTAATATTCCAGTCCATGTGCATAGTGCTCAAAAATTTGTAATACCTTTTACACCTATTATTCATTTGCCTTTCCCAATCACCCTGTGAAGTAAATCACGAGATATGGAATTATTCTCAACTTAATTTTTGTACCCAGAAATCCCATCTTTTGAGAGCTTATGCTTTACCACATGCTGGTAGTTGCTGGCTTATTTGTTAAGGGTTAAATACTTGGCTTATGGAGTTGGTGAGAAAACCCACATGGAGTGGAATGTTGGTTTTGTTACAATTTATGAGGCTTGGTATTCAACATTAATATAGGAAATGTAGAGGGACATTTACTGAGCCGAATGCACAGGTCTCTGGTATCTTGGACACACAGAACAATATGTAAAGTAATAGCAAAAATAAACAGCTTAAGAAGAGCAGAGCAAGGTATCTCTGTAATTCCTGAAAAGGATTTACAACCTATATAAACATGAATCATAAACCCATTGGCAAATAGACCCAAGCTCTTTCAGGAAGATGCTTCGCTTATATATGGGGACTAAAAACTCAGCATAAGAGACAGGGTCAACAACAAAAAATGACTCATGATTCTCAGAACGTATAATACCATAGTAAATGATTTTAGTAAATGACATTTTAGTTATAGACATTTGATTTTAATTTCCTTAGCACCTGTGCTCACTTTATGGAAACAAAGCATGCCAGTAATCCTCTTGTGTTCTTTGGGTTATATGTCCTTATGGGACACTTTCTCTATAAACTAGTGGCCAAGTTCTTTTGTTAAGTTTCTACTCCATGCCCACTGTTGTTGTTATGTTGTTATGTGCCGTCGAGTCAGCCCCGACTCATAGTGACCCCTCCTTGGGTTTCCGAGGCAGTATCAGTACGGAAGTAGGATTGCCCAACCTTCCTTCCAAGGAGTGGCTGGTGGGTTTGAACTGCCAGCCTTCTGGTTAGCAGTCAAGTGCTTTAGCCACTATGCTACCAGAGAGCTCCATGCCCACTAGAAAGAGTCAAATTATATCCAACAAGTGAAAAGTGAAATGGGAAGTAAAGTGGCTAATACCACTTTTGCTACATACTAGCTGAATATCCCACTACTCTTCTGTGAGTTTGTTGAACTGTGGTGGCTGGCATATTGCTATCATTCTGGAAGTTATGCCAATCATATTTCAAATACCAGCAGGGTCACCCATGGTGGACACATTTCAGGGAAGCTTCCAGATTAAGACAATATGAAGAAGGATATGGCATGTACTCCTAAAAAAGTGGCCAGTGAAAACTTTATGAATAATAGTGGAACATTGTTTGATATAATGCCAGAAGACGAGCCTCTCAGGTTGCAAGACATTCAAAATACTACTAGGGAAGAGCCGCTTCCTCAAAGAATATTTGAACTTAATTATGTGGATGGAATAAAGTTTTTGAGAACTTCATTTGCTGACGTGGCACAACTCAAAATGAAAAGCAGCAGCTGCAAATGTCCATTAATTATTAGAATGTGGAATGTACAAAGTAAGAATCTAGGAAAATTGAAAGCTGTAAAAAATGAAATGCAATGCTTGAAGATAGATATCCTAGACATTGTTGTTGTTGTTATGTGCCATCGAGTCAGACCCGGATCATAGTGACCCCTCCTTGTGTTGCTGAGGCAGTATCACTATGGAAGTGGAGTGCCCCATCTTGTTGAGCTGAAATGGATGGTATTGGCCATTTTGAATCAGATACATATGTAGTCTGCTAGACCAGGAATGACAAATTGAAGAAAGTGGTATCACCTTTATTGCCAAGAACATTTCAAGATCTGTCCTGAAGTATAATACTGTCAGTAATAGGATAATATCCATATGCCTACAAGGAAGACCATTTAATAACAAATATCATTCAAAATTATGGACAAACCCTTAATGTCAAAGATGAAGAAACTGCAGATTTTTACCAACTTCTGCAATCTGAAATTGATCAAACATGAAATCAAGATGCACTGATAATAACTGGTGATTGGAATGTGAAAGTTGGAAACAAAGAAGAAAGATGAGTAGTTGGAAAAATATGGCCTTGGGATAGAAATGACACTGGAGATTGCATGATAGAATTTTGTAAGACCAATGACTTGTTCATTACAAGTGCCTTTTCTTTTTATAACAACATAAATGGCAGGTATACATATAGACCTCTGTAGGTAGAAGACATAGAAATCAGATCGACTACATTTGTGGAGAAAGGTGATGGAGAAGCTAAAAATCATCACTTAAAACAAGGCCAGGAGCTTGTTTGAACAGAATAAGGAAAGGGCATGCATCAGGGTTGTATCCTTTCACCATACTCATTCAATCTGTATAATGAGCAAATAATCTGAGAAGCTGGACTGTGTGAAGAAGAATGCAACATCAGGCTTGGAGGAAGACTCGTTAACAACCTGCCATATGGAGATGACACAACCTTGCTTGCTGAAAGTAAAGATGGATTGAAGCACTACAGTCTCCAGTCCCTGGAGAAGGACATCATGGTTGGTAAAGTAGGAGGTCAGTGAAAAAGAGGAAAATCCTTAAGGAGATGGCTTAACACAGTAGCTGTAACATGGGCTCAAACATGTGATGGTTGTGATGATGGTGCAGGACTGGGCAGTGATTCATTCTGTTGTATGTATGGTCACTATGAGTAGGAACTCACTTGATGAAACTTAACAGCAAGATGAGTAGCAAGAGGTAGGTAGTACAAACAATTTGGGGTCCACTGGTGACCTAATGGTTCAGATCTACCCAGTGGCTCCACAGAAGAAAGGTCTTGTGAACTCCTTCCATAAGGATTTCAGCCAAGAAAACCCTATGGAGCCATTATATTTTGTAACATATAAAGTCAGTATGTGTTGGGAACAAACTCAATGGTGGCTAACAACAACAGTTGTGTAACCTTGAGCAAGTTTCTTATGTTCTTTCATTCATTTATTAAATCCATCAATAATATTTATTGTTTTCCTGTTACATTTAAATTAACATACTTGCCACAATGTTCAATATGGCTATAAGAATATGTAATCCTTACCTTCAAGAAAAGGAACCTTGCTGGTACAGTAGTTAAGCAGTTGGTTGCTATCCAAAAGGTCAACAGTTCAAACCCACTGGTAGCTCCTTGGGAGAAAGATGTGGCAGTCTGCTTCCTTAAAGGTTTACAGTCTTGGAAACCCTATAGGGCAGTTCTCTTCTGCCCTATATGTTTGCCATGACTCAAAGGCAACAGGTTTGTTTTTGATTTGGTGACCTCAAGAAACTTACCACTTAACACACATGGATTCAAACTCAAACACTGAAAGAGAACTTATAACTCTCTTCTAACACTTACAACCAGTGTTTGGCAAGTTGGTGATCACACTTTTGGCCTGTTTCTTTATATGCATTGTCGTTGTTCCTCTCTAGGGCTCCATGGCATTCAACAGCTGATCCATACTTATACAGACCTTCTAGTTATTAAAATATTGAAGTTCTTCTCCATAAGATCTTTTCTGCCTCATGTCCTGTGTGTACCATCTTTCATCACCCTGGTAGCCCTAACTATTCTCTTGGAAAGATTCCTCACAGGACCCCTCCCACATCCCTTATCCAGACTTCCACAATATCTGACAACTAAAGTATTGACAAGGTAGAAGTCTCCACAATCTTCCTGTGGCTCTAGGGCTGGTGGGGGTCCATGCACAAATAGATCACCCAGCTGGTGCATATCCGTAGCATGTCATTGAATCTACATGAAGCATGATCCAGATTTCTCCTCCATCCTTTGAACAAGCAGTTGCTTGCTTGTCCATCTGAACTTGTACTTTCTTCATCCAGAGAGCAGACATCAATCTTGATAGGTTGTTAACACATTAAACCAGAACTGCAAAACTGGGTCATTGGGGAATAAGAGGTTTACTGGGCATATAATGGGGGGGGGGGAATTATCATAGAGAGGACAGATATATGCAAACATTTTTGTTTCAGTGTTTGCATTTAAAAGTGCAGTGACAAATCAGATGAGGACGCCAGCCATTTGTGAATTTAAATCTGATTTGTTTTTATATAGTTTTTTTAAAACCAAAGAAAGTACTGAGGGAGGCTCTGTGCCACTGCTGTTACTGGTGTTATTTAACCGATCTATTCTTTTTAATAAAAAAGCTGAAGAAATAAAAAACTATTGATCTTTATTTATTGACTTCCTTGTGAGTATAGTTAAAGTTGACACAGATCAATCACAATAAAGTTAAATGAATGATATAGTGTAGCATGACCTGGGATTGCAAGTAGAGTTTTAATTATGAGAACATTAATATTTTCCCTTATGCAAATTGCATAGGGACGGATTTCCCAATTACTCAGAGACACTTGTAATGGAAATGACAGAATTCTTACCATCTTCACATATCTTTCAACAAAGTTTCCAGACCCTGTTAGAGAACAGGAAAAGGAGGAAAGAAGTTGCATAGCTATTTCTCAAATTTCTCATTAAACTTGGATTTCATCTTACTCCTCTTTGGAGATCCAGGATAAGGTGAATATCTGATATTGCTAAGAGGGAGGAAAGTGAGATACACTAGGGCTGATGAATCAGCCCAAATGGAATATCCACCCTGAGCTAGAAAGGAAAGCCCTGAGGCTTCTGTGGCATGTTTCTGTACCATCTACTATATCAGTAGAAACATTGTCCCTCTGCCTTCTACTCCTACCACTTTTCTATGCTTCTAGAGATTCAAGAAGGGGGGAAAATCATTGGAAAAAAAAAATTACTACCAGTGGAAGTGTTCCCATCCCTTCTTTTGGAGTTAGTTGACTCAGGTCCATTCTTCTCAGAAAACAAAGTTATCAGGCTTTGCTTTGTCTCTTTCTCCTATGTAAATGATGGTGCTATTAGTGACTCCCTATTATCAGGGAATATGCTGTCTTGTCCTCCTAACAGTCAGAATATTTCTGTCTCGAATCATCCACAAACTTTCACTGAGTCTCTATTGTAGCCAATATTGAACCTTGGCTGAAATTAAGCAGTAGGTGGGGAGCAATAGCAAAGGCATTTCTGTAAGGCATGAAGCCTCAGACTCACTGGGATTGTGTTCTGAAGGGAAGTCACAAAGTTTATTGATCCTCTCATAGATGACTATTCCAATGATTATAGTCCTTATGACTACTAATATTAGTTTTTGTCAAGGTAGGTTAGAAGTGAAGTATTTATAGCTTCACAGGAGAAAATTACACACCTTTTGTTGATGTTGCATAATATACTGCCATATATATTTTCTTATATTTGATTTTAATCTTAAAGTTCTTAGATTATAAAGTTGGTAACATTAACAGAACTTGAGAATAGTGTATGCCCTGCTTTATATTTGTATCAGATTTAAAACATTAAAAAATTTGCAAATTCTTAAGGAATATGTTTTCTGCCCTGAATATGGGCTTTTCTCCTCTCCATCCCCTCCACTAAAACCAGAGCTGACAGAAACCGTCTGTGCTCTTATGTAAAGGTGAAAGAAATAGGGCTGCTTCTCAGGGAATAAATGTTTCTTTGATTTCCTTTTCTTTTTCAATTGGTCGCCATTAATTTTAAACTTTGCTGGCATTTTCTAGGCAGTAAGAAGAAAGAAGGGAGAGGCCTCTAGAGGGGGATTCTGGCCCTTTCTGCAAAGTGTTCACAACTGGTTGTCCATTTTGAAACACAGCATGCCGGCATACAAAGAGAGCACCACCATCTTTCACATTCAAAGACAATTGACAGTTCGTCCAAATGCAGGAAATAAGGGTCACAGTAATTTCCATAAGGGACAGAGGTAATGAGATTCTGGCCACTTCTAAGCTGCACGAAAAATACCAAGTTTTGTACAAAAAAATCAGCTTAAACTACACATCTATATCACTGTTGAGAAAAGATCACCTGATCGCTCTTGGGAAATCTAGAAACCTGGGATGGCTAACTCATTGCTAATGGGTGGTGGCTTCAAGTTTTACATTGTCATTTACTTAAAAGGTTTATTGTGATGCTGTAGCATTTCCGCTGATAAGGACTGAAAAAGGGGAGAATTTTGGGAGGAGCAAATTATTTCTTAGGAAATATTATTTTGTAAATAAATTATTTGAGAAAGGGCATTTATTTTTTTATGAAAAACAGCTATAGTTCTGATGCTTGGAGATATTTGGGAATTCCTGTTTCATATAAAAATAGCAAGACTCATGGAATTCTTTTGCTTGTTGGTTTGTTATTTCTCTTTGGATTCCTTTTTTGATTGGGTATACATGAGCTAGTATTTGCTGTGCATGCATCAAATGTTGATGAATAGTGTATTAATTAGGATTAGGTTCAGCTGCTACTAACAGAAAGAAAAATAGCAGTGGCTTAGGGAAAAAAAATGCATACTTATTTCTTTTTCACAATGAAATATAGAAGGATTGATGTCCAAGAATAGTATGGCATCCCTTCCAGCTCACCACTCCACCACCCCGAGCTTATGAACCTCGACATCATGCTCTGCTGTGGCATCTGCAATGCAGACCACAGGATAGAAGAAAGGTGAAGAAAGACAGAGCAAAGAACACATCATAGCAGTCTCTCTCTCAAGATAGGATCCTGCAAGATGTCAGAGGAACGCATCCCCTACATCCAGTGTCCAGAAATTAATCACTTGCCCACCCCTAATTTATAGCTTTTAAAGTGTAATCTTAATTATGTGGATTCCTAGCTGAAGATTCTATTGCACTGGAGAAATCAGAGAACATTATGTTAGCCATTCTCTTCCACAATCCTTGATTGAGACATGTAAATACTGTCCAGGAGCTGCAGGACAGTCCTATCTCCTGTTTCTTAGAAGGATCTTCCTTCCATGGAGCAGCTATTGGGTTTGAACCACCAACCTTCTGGGTAACAGATAATTGCCTTATCTACTATGACACCAGAGCTCCTTGGGAAAACAGGTATAACTGCTAAAAGTATGTGAAATTAGTTACATAAAATGCAAAATAAGTAAACATTCTATTTGTTATGTGATAATATGAAATTGCTAAATGTCCTCATGAAGAAATTACCAAGCCAAAGAAAACGGTAAGCTCTTTGACATAATTTAACCATTGATTTTTTTCCCCTCTGCCAGATGGATGCTGTCTACTCCTCCCCTAAATTCATTTGTTTACATTAAGAGTTGCCATTATTATATTATTTTTCAGTAGTTCCAAATGTAGACAATGCCAAATTTTAGTTTCATTTATGGTAAAACCAAAACCAAACTCATTGTTACCATGAGTTGATCCCGACTCACATTGACCCTGTTGGGTAGAATAGAACTGCCCCCACAGGCTTCTCAAGGCTGTAATCTTTACAGAAGCAGACTCCCACATTATTCTCCCTTAGAACAGCTTGTGGGTTCAAACTGCCGACCTTTGGGTTAGAACCTGAGGATTAACCATGGTACAAACAGGGCTTCTCTTCATTTATGGTACCTGTGGTTATTTGAAAATTATATCAACATGATTTTGTTTTTCTTTTGTAATCTTTCATTTTTTATATTTATCCCTCAGTCTTTGTCCACACTGAATAATCCTGTCTCTTCCACATTAATTCAGAATCTTTGCTCCATTTTGGTTGTTGTTGTTGTTGTTATGTGCCATCGAGTCAAACCCGACTCATAGCGACCCCTCCTTGGGTTTCCGAGGCAGTATCACTATGGAAGTAGGATTGCCCAACCTTCCTTCCGAGGAGTGGCTGGTGGGTTTGAACCGCCAGCCGTCTGGTTAGCAGGCAAGTGTCTTAGCCACTATGCTACCAGAGCTCTGTTTTGGATAAACCAGAAAAAGGTCATCTGTGGGATCCCATTGTCAGGAAAAAGGAGCCATACACTACCATACCAGTAGGCTATAATAATTCAGCACCACAGACAGCAGCATGCATTCATTCGTCTTGCCCTGACAACTCCTATCAAGAGCACTTTCTATTCTGATGACTGTTGTGCTGGCCTTGAGGCAGTGGAGATTGAAGTGAGAGAATCGAGAAGGGGAGAACAAAGGGGCCATGGTTGCCCCACATAACTCCCTCTCACACACTCCACCAAACACAGCGGTTCTCTCTTGAACCTTAATCATCTCATCCCTTAATTAATTTCCAACATCTCTCTATTACAAGATCATGGAAAGTATGATAAACTCAAGATGGTTTTTATAATGTGTCCAAACTAAATTTATTCAACATTTGGGTATCTGGAGCATCTTGGCTTTGTTTTCAAATCAAGTGAATGAATGAAGCATCATTCAAATTATTTGACATATTGCCAGGATTGCTTAAGAGGAATGCCTAGACTCCTAAGCCACCAGTGCTGATTTTTATAGCTCACCTCATATGCAACTTTTTCTGATTTAGCTTTATTCCTTTCTCTTCACACTCATTTGTGACCTTAGAGTCCAAATATCTAATTTTATAGAGATTAAAGTTTACACAAATCATGTAATAATCTCAAGGCCACATCGATTAGTGACATATTGGGCATGAATTTTTTTGTTTTGTGACCCTAGATGCACTACCACTCTCTGACCTACTCTCTGAGACATCATTTCTTCTTTGGGGCTTGAACACTAATCAAATAGAAAGTGGTTATGTTACACATAGTTTATGGTTACCTTGAAAAACTCTTGATAGACATCTCAAACAAATCATATGAGCCTTTGCTTTTCTATTTTGCCCATATTCCTTTAAAAGTAGAACTCTTGAGTATCACATGCTATCTACTCTAAAGGAGCAACCTATTCCATCTGCCTGACTTAGAAGCCATATATTGGTGACTCATGAACCAAATGCATCCATGGGCTTAGAAGCTCTCGTTCAAATGTCATCAGCCAGATGCAAATTTGTAAGAACCTCATCCCTGAGATCTATTGTTAGGTGCTTGCTTTGGCTGCATAATCTTTAGTGGTGTGTGACTGTTTGTTTTCAAGATCTGTACTCTAAAACTGACCTAATAGAGACTTCCTGTGAACTTTCCAATTTAGAAAATTTCCAGTTGAAGAACTGGCAAGACTTTGGGGTGGGCATGTTTTCAGAAATAAATTCAAGAGCATTTAAAACATAGAACCGTCACTTCACTCTATTTTTATTTTTATTCAATGCAGTGTCTTGGATGTGTGGTATGTTTTCTTATTTGATCCTCTTTTTTATTGTTTTTCTCCTTCTTACTGAGAGCCATAGCTAACCACATCCACCCAGACTTCATAAGAATGCTGAGTTTTCATGTAGGAGTTTTACCTCACACTGGGGAGATATTAGTTGATAAGATCCACCTTGTTCAGATTTATTGCTTTAGCATATTTCATGCTAAAAATATTTTTTCTACCATCTGCTAAGATTAGCACTCTAGTGGTATAATAAATTTACTCTCCCTGTTTCTGTGATGTAGTTTGGAACTAACTTTATACTTTATTTGGCCTAATTGAAAATAGGATAAGATAAATGATGCACTTTGAATTTCTCTCTCAGACATACCATTGTTCATTGCTTCAACAGAGGATGAGCACATCTGATTGTAATTTTAGTGGTTCAGTAAAACAAAAGTTCCCATGGTGAAAATACAGCATTAGCCATTGTCATCATGCAGTAGAGTCTTGCAAAGAATGTTTGATGTTGTTTTGCCCTCAAATGAAATATTGTTTTTCATTTAAATACAAAACTGGTGTCTCTCTTTCTAAGACATGTTATGAAAAGGAATATATTTCAGCAGAAACATGGGACTTTATATTCATTTACATCTGAGGCTCAAAATAAAGGCCAAATTTAGAATTTATTTATTTTTTTGTATAACTAGGACTCTTAGAATTCCTTTTCTTATTTGGTTTTCTACTTGGGCTTGAATTGGTTTCGATCATGTTGAAAGAAGAGGAAGAATATTTAAGTTGTTTATTATGTGGTTATTATGTGGTAGATTGTTATAGTGATACCACCCAATGAATCATACTCTTGATATCCATAAACTTCTGTAGTTTCCTTCCACGTTGATGCTGAGCATGACTGTGAAACTTGCTTTGGCCAAGTATATGTGATGCAAGCAGAGGCTTTAAAATGGTTTCCATATGGAAACATGGAATGAAGTCACCATATCAAGAAGCCCAGGCTAGCCTGTTTGAGGCAGCAGGATGAGATGATAGCCAACACCAACCACAAGATATGTGAATGAGGCCATTCTTGATCAATGAACCCTTATGGAGCCATGAGATAACTATAGCTGTATGAGTGTCCACAGGTAAGGCTAGTGAAAGAATTATCTAGCTGAGATCAAGCTAAATTTCTGACTGACAATATCATGTGAAATATATATGTTTTTTAATCCACAAAATTCTGGAGTGGTTTGGTATGCAGTAATAAATAACTGATACAATACATAATACCCTGACTCTCCTGAGCCAACACCAACACTACTTTAGTACAACAAGCACCAAACGTTGTGATTAGGCCCAAGAATGATGGCTACATAAGTTGCAGTTACAGCTGGAAGGAGTTTGCTAAGGAAATCATGAGGAATAGATAAGAATATAAAGATCAGGAACAAATGGAAACTGAATTTATTGATCACTAATGATTATGAGCATTATATGCCTCAGTTTCCTCATCTGTAAAATGGGTATGATAACATTACCTACCTGATGAGGAATAAATAAGTTAATCTACATAAAATGTTCAGATGAAGGCTTGGCACAGAGTAATCTTTCAATAAATGTAAGTTGTTATCATCAGTATGGTTAGAATATTAACATGTGATAGGCCAAGTTGAAGAAAAGCCTCTCTGAAGCATTGATTTATGAAATCAAGATATAATTAATAGGGGATAGTCAACTGTGTGAGTCTAGATTAATTAAAAAATGATGGACATGTCATGGCCTGGCTGCAGAGAACTATCTGCAGATAGACCACTGGGCCTTCTCCAAGCCCCTCTATTGGAAAGTAACTTTTAAACAAAGTTAACAGTGATGCTCACATAAGGTTTTCAAAAGAAACTGTTTCTCCCAAATAACCAATTTGACCTATTTCTGTATGCTCAAACATTGAACAAGAAAAAAAAAAAAAAATGCATGATCTAACAAAAGAAATACCCAGTCCTATTTGCCATGTCCAATCATCTTCCCAGTGTAGAAAGGGTAAATTATCACATGATTAATATAATGTTGTTTAAAACTTTTGAAATTTCTTAAAAATATATAAAATCTAGACATTTAAAAAGTATGTCCTTAACACGGGCAGTCTGGTGATCAGGAGATGGCAGGAGTCTGTATTTGAGTATTCCTCTCTGAGCATAAATATTGCCAATGTGAAAGAAAGGTTTCCTCCACATTTCATCAGGACTGATTAATTCATTTGCTAGAAAGTATAATTTGTGCATTGTGGTCTGAGTCTGAATCGTGGATGTGCAGCCAATGTTTAAGAGAGGGAAAGTGCTGCCATGATCCTCTGGCCAGAATTTTGAGGCCCTATGGAAAGGAGCTTGGTGGCATGATGCCTAAGGCACTTGACTGCTGACCAGAAGGCTGGCAGTTCAACTCACCAGCCTCTCCTTGGAAGAAAGACTGGGCAATCTACTTCCATAATGATACTGCCTCGGAAACCCAAGGAGGAGTCACTGTGAGTCAGATCCAACTCAATGGCAGTGAGTTTGGGATTTTTTTTTGGCTTACTGAAATGTCCTAGTCTTTCTTCATCCCTTCCTACTTTCTTTTCTTCCATCCTTTTCCATACATGCTTGACTGAGAGACAATGCTATGTATTGGAGTGTTATCATCAGCTTTTCTGTCTTCTACTTTCTTAGTCATTGGAAAGTGGAAACAACATCTTTAGCCTTTCCGTGCATCCTCTTACATTATCTTTTCAATTTCCAAAATTTTGGTTGAGGTGAGATAGAAGGCCAAGAGTTCTTGTTTGTTTTTAAAAGCATTATGTCAGGGTTAAGGAGTTCTGGTGGCACAGTCCCTAAGGTATTTGACTGCTAACCAGAAAGTTTGCAGTTTCAACCCACCAGCTGCTCCATGAGAGGAAGATGGGACTATCTATTTCCATAAAGATTCACTGCCTTGGAAACCTAATGGGGGTTGCTATGAGTCAGAATCAACTCAGTGGCAGTAGATTTGGTTTTTGGTATGTCATGGTCATCTAGATATTGGCCTCAGTGTCTGAAAAGTTGAGTTCATATCCACACACCATGCTTTCTATATGCATACCATTGATCAGGCTGATTGATCTCTTATAGACCAGGACCTCCACCTATTAATAAAGATTAATTCCCAAGTACTTCTTACATCAAAGAGTGGTTGATATGATTAAATGAGCTCATATTTGTAGCATGCAGGGTACATAAATAGTGCTTAATAAACAATGAGGAAGATGTTTATCATTTCATTTAATAGAACATGCTTAGCTGTGGTCATGAATTTTTTATGTTATCTCTTGCTCTACACTATAATACAACAACAGATGACCAGAGATAGGGTTAAAGTCCCTGTTAACATGTCAATGCAGACCTTATCAACTTCTAAGCTCAAACCTGTGGCCACAGACACTATTGCTCTAGTGCCTTGTTCAAATATACCAACAGGCCCTATCTACATGGTCAACCTGTGTCATTGTGTGCTGTTGAATCCAACACATAGTACCCTATATGACAGAATAGAACTGCTCCACAAGGTTTCCTAGGTTATAATCTTTACAGGAGCAGAATGCCAGGTCTTTTCTCCCAAGAAGCCACTGGTGGGGTCAGGTCTCCAACGTTTCTATTAGCAACTGAGAACTTAACCATTTTACCACCAGGGCTCCTTTTTCAATCTGTAGCTGATTGAAAGTGAAAAGCCACTGATGCAACATACAATCACCATGACATGTTATATAGAGAGATGATTACTCTAACCTACTCATTTTTTTAATTATGCTGTTCAGTATGGTAGCCACCACCAGCCACTCCTCAGAAGGAAGATGGGGCAATCTACTTCCATAGTGATACTGCCTCGGAAATCCAAGGAGGCATCGCTGAGTCGGATCCGACTTGGCAGCATATTAACAACAAACAACAGCTATGTTGAATACATACAATGTGGCTATTTGGAAATGAAATATGCTATAAGTATAAAATACACAATTTCAAAGGCTCAGGATGAAAAATAAATGTAAAATATCACATTAATAATTTTATATTTGTTACATATTAACAAGATAATATTTTCGATAAATTGGATTAAATAAAGTATATGACTGAAATTTATTTCACCTTTTAAAAACCTTTTTTAATGTGGTTACTAGAAAATTTATAAGTACGTATCCACTGCCATTGAGTTGGCCCCTGTAGGACAGAGTAGAACTGCCCCATGTGATTTCTAAGGCTGTAAATCTCTATAGGAGCAGCTGGTGGGTTCAAACTGCCAAACTTTTGGTTAGCAGCCCAATGTTTTAGCCACAGTACCACCAGAGCTCCCTCTTAAAAGTATATTTGTGGCTCACATTATATTTGTATTGGGCAGCAGTTTCAAATGTAGAAAATTAAGCACAGAGATGTGAAATGACATGCCCAAGAGATCTCAGTTTTCATTAGCAGAATTCAGATGTGATTCAGAACCCCTAGCTTAAAAGCTTGAAGTTCTCTCTCAACATGCTACTTTCTCCTGTTAAGGACTTTTCTGAGACTGTGGAATTCAGGCCCAGATGGTGTCTGTGCCCCTGAAACCTAAGCCCCCCCCAAAAAAAAAAAACCTACCAGCACCCCCTCTGTGACTGGCCATGATGTGTATGTGTGTGTTTTATTGCAGTGCCTTGGAGTCTGTGCTGCTGTTATCCATTTCTTGAGTTGGTTACAGAAATTGGTATTGTATCTAAAACAATTGCTGTTATTAACAGGTTAAGCTGCTGGGATGTTAAAATAAAGGCTGCCCAGCTTTAGTGCATTTTGTTGTAATCATCTCCCAGATGCCTTGTCGGAAATCAATTCAAGTTCAAAACTGGCTGGAATTGGGAGGTCAAGGCTTTGGCAGACTAAATATTTTATCTTCTGCTCATGTCTGGAGCTTTTAAAGATGTGGACTGGGGGCTCTTTTTCGTACCCCATCTGGACAAAGATGATTGGCTTTGCCATTTTGCCCAGGTTAGGACAAGGTTAAAATCAATTATAATCAATTATTAAGAGTCTTTTGTGGCTGCATTGCTTAAAAGGGGATTTTAAAAGTTTCTCAGCTCTGAAGCATGCATATCTTAGTTGCTGCTGGAGATGTTGTTATTCTAGAATGTCAAATATAGATGTTATCAGCATCAGAAGTAAATACACAGGAATTCTACTTCCTAGTTCCTTGATACCTATGTTTCAAGACAATGAGAAAAACATAAAAGGCTGAGATAATCATCATTGCTGCACCAAGTTGAAAAATCTTGTTAGCTCCTTATATATGTTAGATAACTAGAGCTATTTATAATTTGGTCACATTGTCAAATTATTTCCTAGGAATTTATTGAGAAGGTCTCTGCAGTTCTTATGTGAAAGTTTAAAGTGTAAATGCACATAGAACTGCCAGATCTAAGGTAGATTGGAAGAATCATAGATTTCTAATTCCATAGTAATTTTGAGCTCATAGAGACAAACTAGATCTAGCCCTGCTTTCACAATAAGGAAACTGAAGTTTGGAGAATTTAAATGATTGTCCCAAATTCTCACAGCTAACCATGGGGAGAATTGTACCTCCTAACTCCTAAAAGCATGTATGCTCCCTAAACATCCAAATGAATCATTTCTTTTTATACAATATTTTCATACAATGATCATTTTCTTCACAATAATTTGAGAAGAAACCCATTTATACAAACTGAATATCATTCTGAACTTTGTACCAAGATAGGAACTCAAAAACAAAAAACTCAGTGCCGTTGAGTCGATCCAACTCATAGCAGCCCCTCCTTGGGTTTCTGAGGTGGTATCACTATGAACTCAATAAACAGAATATAATTTTAAAGTGTTCTCAAAAGGTCACTTAGCTTTATCCTTCATCTCATTTTCCATGAATGACAATCCTTTGTATTTTCAGGTTTCATCCAAACTCAGTAGCAGAAGGTTCAACATGCTGCTAGAAAAATATTCCATTCTCTGCATTGTCAGTTTAGAAACAGAGCTCTAGAAAATATACCAGAATTCCTCCAGAGACATGTCCAGTATCAGCTATTGAATGGTGTGCACAGACTACACTCCATACATTAGTATAGGAGGAGCCATCATTAGTAAACACTGCAATACATTTTCAGACTGTGTTCCTAGTCCATGGAATATTGAAAAAGCAAAAGCAAAACACTCAACATTCCTAATATTGGGAAAGGAAACCTACAGATTACTTTTTAATTAAATACTTGCTCATCTCTCCATCAGCAAAATGAAGACAATATACTCAATACTTACTCCCCCATGGTTCATGTTGGCAATAGAACCAAAATATAATATATGTAAAGCACTTTACAGAATTAAAATAATGAGAATACCAGGTTTTTTTTTTTTTTTTTTTTAAATAAAAGTGTAGAAATCAATGCAATACAATGTTGTGTTAGGTAAGAGCCCAGTTTGGGCCCAGACAGACCTTGTCTTGTGACTGGTTCTACATTGCTAGCTGGCCAAGGACTCCTTAAGTACCTTCCTTAGCTTCAAGTCCTTCATGTGGAAAATGGGAATAATAATTATGCTTCCCTTCAAACAAGGGGTTGTTTGAAGATTAAATGAGAAAATATCTGTAGAGTGCTTATCACAAAAGCTTTGTGTATGGAAAGTTCTTAGTAAATTTTAACTGTAATAATAATGACAAAAAATAATTATATTCATAGTGATAGCAGTAAGAGAGGCAGCCACAGTAGTAATATGTGCATTCATTATTTCTAATATTATGTTATTTTATTTGGGATCTATATATACACAAATAGAGCAGAATTACTTCAAAGTCTATTTAGATCAAAATTCTAGAAAACTTTTTGGCATATATAATTTCACAACAGCTCAGTTCATATGGATGAACCCTTCAAATCTTTTTCCTTGGTGAAAGACCACTTCATTCATTTGGATCACTGGTTCAATTCCAAGATTACTTTATTCTCTGTATATGCAGGGACAATCTGATTCTGAAATCCCAGTGGTGCAAATGGTTAAGTGCTTGGCTACTAATGGAAAGTTTGTAGGTTCAAATCCATCCGAGGCAACTCAGAAGAAAGGCCTGATGATCTACTTCCAAAAAATCACAGCCAATGAAAATCCTATGGAGCACAATTCTACTCTGAAATACAAGAGGTTGCATTAGGAAGAGACTCAATGGCAACTGGTTTGGTTCTTTTGTTTTAATTCCAAATCAGAAGAAATTTTTATCATCTCTTTCTGCATCCAGTCTAAGTTTGTAGCCCATCATATCAAAGGTGCTTTTAAAACTTTCTGAAACTCGACAAGCGACATAATGCAGTGGTTGAAAATTCTCTAGGTATTATATATTAAGATAGGTTAGGCTAATCTGCCATTTATTGCCCGAGTCTTAGGCAACTCAGTTCAATTATCTGAGCCTCTGGTTTCTCATCTGTAGAATGGAAAGAATAATACCTACTTTCTTTGTATTTTCCTCCGCCGTGTAAAAGCTCCCATTACAAGATAGGAAACTCAGCTTCTGACACCTCCTGAGTTTTGCATGTTAAAATGAGACCAGAGGCAACAATGAGTCAGTTTCAGTTCAAGAAATCCTGACGAATGTCCCTGATTGGTGGAGTATGGCCAGAAGATACCTGTGGACCAATCAGTGGACAACAGAGAGGCAGAATCATGTAGGAAAATGGCTACTCCTTGAAAACCACATGTTGATGGGAAAAGGAACTGTTTTCAGAAGCAGAGTGGGCTGCTTCAAGATATGAGTGGCACTGATGAGGCAAGCAGAACAAATGGTGGCCAACACAGCTCTACAACTACTGTGTTCCTTAATAATGTTTAGTAGAAGCTTTGGTTTGTCTAACTGTAGATATCAACTCAGATGTTCAGGCTTTAGAACTTGTGGAAGTACACCCACTTTGATTTAAAGTTAGTCATGGCCAGATAGTAGATAAAACAAAAACAAAAAAAAACTAAAGTCACAGCCATCAAGTCGGATCTGACTCATAGTGACCCCTCCTTGGGTTTCTGAGGAGGTATCAGTACAGAAGTAGATTGCCCAATCTTCCTTCCAAGGAGTGGCTGATGGGTTTGAACCACCAGCCTTCTGGTTAGCAGTCAAATGCCTTAGGTGCTACACTACCAGAGCTCCAGATAGCAGATAGATAGCAAGAAAAACTCTTAGCACAATGCCTGATACATGGTCAGTGGTACATAAGTGACAACTATTATTTTTACTTTGTGTACTCATACAACTTATGAACTATGGTATTTGTTTCAGGACAATGAATAAACATGTAAATTATACTCACTCATATCATTAGTGTCAGACACTACCAGACCTGGGGATAATATGGTGAGCAAGAGAAACATCCTCAGAGAATGAATGGTGGGGCATGGGAATGGGGTGGGGGAGCAAAGTAAACCGGCAGTTTCAGTGATTATGCTATAGCTTCACTACTTATTTGTTCCTGTTGGGCTATGTAGATGCTTTGCTTTGTCTAACTGTATCTAACAACTCAGTAGCTCAAGCTTTAGAACGTGTGGAAGTACACCACTTTGATTTGAAGTTGGTCATGACTTTTGCCCCTTTCCTCCACCCAAACATCGCAAGCACTTAAACTTGGCTTGGGAACTAAGTGTGTAGCTTCCTAGCTGAGAAAAGAAAAGTGCAAATGTGCTCTACCTGCTAGAGTGTTAACATAGAGACAGTCCTCCATGAAAGCTAGCTCTCTTTTCAATGGTACCCTGCGATAGCCTGTCCTCTGTTTTCCCTTGCCTGAGTATAGTTTCTTCTTAGTTGGATTTGCATCTTATAAGATAAACAATGAGCATTTTCATTATGTTTGCTGTCTGTTGTCATTTATAAGCTACTGATCAGGAGCTAGCCTGCCATCCCTGCATTCAGCACCAGCCTTTCTCCATCATTGGAATCTCCTGGCTTAGTACCAGCCAGGGGAACATATGAAGGAGTCATGGAGAATGAATAACACTTTTCAGTTTTCTTGGAGCAGTAAGTATTTTGGAGGAAAGAGAACCCCAGAGGGCCCCTATTTCCTTTACCTTTGTGAAAAGAACACCCTATGCTTTAAATCATGATTCATGCAGTATGCACCATATCCAAAGAGTAAATGCAGAGATGAAAGCTTCTATTTATTCTGTACAGTGAAAATAGAAATCTGGAAACAGCATCTGCTTCTCATTTAAATGTATTTTTTCAAATTATTTAGATGTATAGAGGCATTAAGCCAGGTTTCAATCAACAACAAAGGTCTTGTGCTATCTAAACAAAACCTCATTCCTAAAGCCAGTGGTCATAACGCTCTAAATGGCTTAATGACCTTAGCATGGCTTTTAAGGTAAAGTCATTGCAAAGCTTGGGCCATGAGCAAAGATGTTATTATATATATATATATATATATATATATATATATATATAAATTCATGTTTGAAAATATGGAGGAATATAGTACAAATATATTTCCTGATACCTAAAAATATCAGATAATTTGACCTTTGTTGTCAGTCCTCTTCTTTTGAAGATTAAACCCTAGAAGCATGACTTCTGTCTTTTGTTTTTAATGGAGAAAGATGAAGAGCCCTGGTGCCTCTGGTTGCTTCCATTTTATATATTAGTTATCAGAAGTGCATGGCTCAAATATTAACTGATATAATTATGGTTCCCTCCATTCCATGCCTCACAAAATGGAAGAATATAAAATAAAGAAACTTCAGCTTTTCAGAAATGCTGAGGGAGTTTCTTTAACTCAATTATATACAGATGAATAGATGTATGGTAACTTAGATAAAAGAAAAGAACTAGAAAATTTGAGTAAAAGGCCCTTAGAACCAACACATCCTGTCCACAGCAGAAAATTGGGAGCCCAGCCCATCAGGCAGATCTGAAGCTTTTGATGGGTTGTTCTGCCTAGATAAACCCATAGCCAAAATCCATAGCAGGAAAGGGAGCCTTGAATGAAGAGAGGGCTGGCCCTGATTGCTTTGCAAATGGTGTCCAAAGGCATTGTTGAAAAATGAAGATAACCCTATTCTGTTAACCCCTTTCCTCCATAAGGACAAGCCTTTGATTATTCTATTTATTCTGTTCTTAGGTATTACCCTGCATAGTTCTGACTTCAGATTGACTTAAGAAGAGTTGGAGTCCTGCCCTTCAATAATCTCTGAACCAGCTCTGACTGATTGGAACTAGAGACTGCAAAAATGTTGACTTTAGGGAAATTGTATTTTTCTTTTTTATTGTGGCTTGGCCACCATATCTATTTCAATCTTGTTTTACTGGCTTTCCATCCTACTTTACTGGTGACCCCCTTTCATATATGATAGTGGAATACAGAACAATTTTTCATTTTTATTATTTTATTTATTTTTTAGTTAAAAATGTTATTTGTGGTGAAAATATACACACAGCAAGACATATACCCATTCAACAATTTCTACATATAAAATTCAGTGACATTTGTTACATTTATCACATTGTGTCATCATTCTAGCTGTCTCTACCCAAATTGTTTTGCCCTATTAAGTTAGACTCTCTGCTTCCTAAACTTCTTATCCATGTTGGATCTGACTCATAACGACCCCTCCTTGGGTTTCCTGGGCTGTATCACTATGGAAGTAGATTGCCCAACTTCCCTTCCAAGGAGTAGCTAGAGGGTTTGAACCTTCAGCCTTCTGGTTAGCAGTCAAATGCCTTAGGCACTACACCACCAGCTTTTAACACCCCAGGTACTACTCATCAAACTAGGTGGTAAAGCAAAATCTCTAAAACCAACATCAAGCCAGTTGACTAAGATGTCCTGTGAAATGACCCTAAGCCATCGAACTAAGGTGTTTAGTTGTACCTAAGTAGTATCAACAGCTCTACCTTGTTTGTTTGTTGTTGGTTTTTATTTTTAATTTATGAATTATAACCTATCTAGGAGCTCTGGTGGCATAGTGGTTAAGGCATTTGGCTGCTAACCAAAAAGTTGGCGGTTCGAACCCACCAGCCACTCCGTGGAAGAACAATGGGTCAATCTGTTTCCAGAAAAGATTTGCAGCCTGGGAAACACAATGGGGGATTGCTATGTGTCAGAATCACCTTGATGGCAGTGAATTTGTTTTTGGTTATAACCTATCTAATTCTAAAAAGGATTTGAGGCAGCATAAGTAAATGGCACTGGGAGTTACAGTGAAATTTTAATCTGCATTTAGCCCCATTCTTCTAGGCTGCATACATTTCTATAACTCTAAGCAAGCATCATATTTGGGTGACCTTTTGTCTGGGTGGAATTCACAAAATTGCAGAAGATAGGAAATGAATTTCTCAGTATTCTTAAAATCACCAGAGGCACATCTGAATGAATTAAATATTATGGCCGGTCTTGGTAATGGTTTTCCTAATCACATTGTTTTGTACTTAAGCATATTTCATGTTCTCTAGGATTGCTTAGATTTAAAGTATGGCTTGGATTGCTGTGTGACTTTGGGCAAACTACTGACTACTCTGAGCTCTAGATTCTACATCTGTTAAATGGGGATGATGAACCCACAGCATCTTTATTAGGAGGTCATTGTGAGGATCAAATGAGAAAATGTACAAGCAAGAGCTTGGTAAACAATAAGTCACTATCTATTATGCATTCAGTGTGGGTGAATGTTTTATTTACTTCAATCTCAGCTTCATATGGTGAGAGAGACCAGGCCTTAGCTCTCTGGGATACTCTGTGAAAAGTGCCTCATTGTGTTTGGGCTTTATTTATTGAATGCATTTGAATGAGCAATCATTCTAAGAGCAGAGAGTCATTGAATTTGATTTCACAATGGGGTGATGGGTGAGGCTGGAAACTACATTCTCAAATGCATTATCCAGAACACAGGAAACAAAACCACTTTTTAAAAGTGACTCATCTTTAATATCTGATAGCAGTTTTGAAATACTTCATTCATTCATTTTTATAGCAAACTCTTAATTGAGAATGTCATAAACTGCTTTGCAGTGAGAGGCAATCATGACCTGGGAAATTAAGTGGAGTAATTTACAAATAGGCTTTTGTCTGGCTGGAGGTTTTAGCTTATTCTGGATTTGCCTGTAGGTTATCTAAACAGCACATGCTCCCTTTTGTCCAGCCCACTGGGAGTGTTTATTTGGGGTACCAAATATATGCTAAAAATGAAAAACAATTCCCCATATGTTGCTTTTTCCTGGTCTTCATTGCAAAGTCCTTCTGATCCTTTTATTCTATCAGTGAAACTATAGGGGAACTCTAACAGGGAAACTATCAGTGATCCTTTTCATCATTCTTCAAGCCCCTTCATCTTCTCATCTAATTGTGTCTTTTCCTACTTCTTTCCTACATGATCATACAAATATGCTTTGAATGAATGGACTTTTTATACCAACTGCTACCATCTATATCAGGATCAGTCTCTCCTCAGGACCTTATTCACATTGCTTTTCTTCCCTGGCATGTCTTCCTCCAAATCTGGTAATTTCTTACTTCTCAGTCAGTTGTGGCCTACCTCCAGCCCTTCTCCATGAAACTAACCTTGCCCCAGATTCAGAGTGTGTTCTCTCTTCTCTGAATTACTATTTATTGAAGTTCTTAAGGAGCTCTGGTGGCATAGTGGGTACAGCATTTGGCTGCTAACCAGAAGGTCATCAGTTCAAACCCACCAGCTGCTCCACAGGAGGAAAATAAGGCAATCTGCTTCCATAAAGATTTATCGCCTTGGAAACCTAATGGGATTGATATGAGTCGCAATCAACTCAATGGCAGTGGATTTGGTTTTGGTTTATTGAGGTTCTTCTTTTTGTTGGTTGCTGCCCAGTGAATTCTGATACATGGTCATTTCATGTGTGTGCAGTAGAACTGCTCCATAGGAGTTTCAAGGCTGTGAACTTTCTGAACCAGATTCCCAGGCCTGTCTTTGGAAGTGCCTCTGGGTGGGTAAAACCCACCAACCTTTCATCTAGTAGTGGAGATCTTAATTGTTTATGCCGCCCCAAAACCCCTTCTTTACTTAGAGTGTTCACAATTTATCACTTTAAAAAATATATTACCTTTCTCTCTTTCTTATAAAATCATGTTCCTCTTACTCCTGACCCCAAATATATTACAAGCTGGGCAAAGAGTACAGAATTCAAAGTCAGAGAAACTTGAATGAAACCTTAGTTCTATCACTTATTAGTTGTGGCACCTGGAGCACTTGGAGGTAATAATAGTAATTATTTCATGGGATTGTTGAAAAGGTTAAAAAAGGCCACTTATATGAAGCATAAAGCATATAATATGAGTTCATTAAATTCTTGCTCAATAGTTACTTCACTGATTTTTCTTTGAGTCAAAGGAGAGAAAGAACTCTCTCTTTTATAACCAAGGATGTAGTTGCCCATTTGTCCTTCAAACTTATGATCTGATAAACTATTAAAGATCCCGTGAACTCTCACTTAATTTCAGTCTTACAGTTCAGTCAAATATGAACTGTTTTCACTTTATTCCTTTTTAACAAGCTTTAATTGAGCTACTACTATGTGCCAGATACTATGCTTGACTCAGTCAAGGCCATGCCCCATACATTTCATCCTAGGAAGTATTTTTGTACTCAGATTGACTGTACTTTACTTTACATTATTTGAATTCCTTTGCCCCTGTTTTATTAAATATGGATCCACCATTTTAACTGTAATTTTGCTTTTCTACCTGAAATCTCTTTGGTCAAAATCAATATTTAGCTCTGGTGGCATAGTTGATAAGGCATTTGACTGCTAACCAGAAGGTTGGTGGTTCAAAACCATGAGCTGCTCCATGGAAGGAAGGTGGGGTGATCTACTTCCATAAAGCTTTACCCCATCAGAAACCCAATTGACATGATGACAGTGAGTTGAGTTGAATCATCATTGATAATGCATTGACAAAGACTTCTAATTAATTTATCTTTTGAAAAAAGCAGGGTATTTTTAATCATTTTTAACTAGAATAAAGCAGCTTATTTAGACTTGAAATACAAGAAAAAAGACAAAAGAATTTTGCATTGATGATGCCAAGAGTTCAGTAAATGCCCATCCCTTCTTGCTGTAAAAAACAAATAGGTAACAGATCATTACATTGATAGCTTCATAGAATTTCTAGATTAAGAGATATTGTCTAGTTACTTGTTCAAAATGTGGTACCTGGAGCAGCAGCATCTGCATTACCTGCAGATTCTTAGGCCCACCCCAGACCAACAGAATCAAAATCTTACTTTTAACAGTTTCCCATGTGGTTTGCATATCTATATATCCTCTTAAAATTTTAGAAGTGATGTTCTGGTCCACATACA
Organism: Orycteropus afer afer; assembly: GCF_000298275.1. Taxonomy (NCBI): domain Eukaryota; kingdom Metazoa; phylum Chordata; class Mammalia; order Tubulidentata; family Orycteropodidae; genus Orycteropus; species Orycteropus afer. Next base: position 8,305,376 of record NW_006921633.1, read on the forward strand.
CTTCTGCCATCCTTCTGAATGAGAAATGAACATGGATTCACTGCTGTGTTCTGGGATCTCGACTGCCTCAGCAGCTTCCTGACTGTTATGGTGGTAGCAAGTGGCTACTGCCCTGTTGCTCACTGAAGGCCTGGCCTTGTCTTGCCTTACTTTCCAAGTAGATATTTGATGGTCTGGAAAAGTAGACTACAAAACTGGAGAGTGACTTTGTCTTTAACTCCCATTCTTCTTGTGTGGAGAGCTATATTATATTGCAATGAAGCCTCCTTAAAAAAAAAAAAAAAAAAGTGAACCTTTAATGAGGCCAACCCTTTTATTGTTATTAATGTGTTTCAGCATCTATGATAGGAAATTTACCATTCTTTCCACAACTCAGAGCTCATGATTGTGTAGTACATCTCCACTCATACAAGGAGGATTGAAAAGGCTGAGCCAAACCCTGTTAACAAAACAGTCCCCTAAAGGGCTATAATATTGCTCAGTGGTAATATCATCCCTATGCATTTTATCTTGTACATGAAATCTGGGCTAATTATCATTTTCTCATATAGTACATTTTAGCCCATTGTGTTTTTGTGTCCCTGCCTAGTTCATTAAGCAGGGTTTTACAGCTCCTCCAGTAACAGGATTGTTATTGACACTTTCATTAGACCCATAATTCAAATGCTTGTCTGCCTTCCAAATGGAAGCCTCTGAGTCCAGAACCACAATCTGGCCACCGACCGTATGTTGGCTTTTAGAACTGTCATAAACTCATCATCACATTCAAGTTCTTAAAGGGTCAAAATCTGCTTTCTTGGTGAACTGTCTCCATCCAACAAACAGTCATCGTGTTCTCCAAGAATAGTCAGCCAAGCTTTCTCTGTCACTCTCTGAAAACTCTTCCAGACAGTTCTTAGTATAATGCAACTATAGTACAACATAATCATTGTCCACATTTAAGTATTAATTTCCTGCTTCATTAATTCATTAGTTCATTTATTCATTCAGTTATTCCAATTTTTTTTCACCATTCAAAACCATTATACCAAGTGTTATGGAAAGTGCTATAGTTACTTAAAGATAAATAAACATAAATAATCAAGGATCTCTGGTGGTAGAGTGCCTAAGACATTTGACTGCTAACCAGAAGGTCGGTGCTTCAAACCCACCAGCTACTCCACAGAAGGAAGACGGGGCAATCTACTTCTATAAAGATTTACCACCTCAGAAACCCAGTTGGGGTCACTAGGAGTTAGAATCAACTCGAATGCAGTGATTTTTTTTTTTTTTTTTAAATCTTACAGTCTAGTAGTTGTGTATATAAATTGTAACGCAAATGAGTGGAAAGTGAAAAGTTTCACCAGTAGCTTGCCAGGAATGGCGAAGGGCTTGATTGTAGACTCTTATACTGTAATTAATGGCTATCACCAATACTGTTTTCTCACCAGTGGTTCAAATGGAAATACTTTCAACAAATTTAAATAAAACTGCATATATGTCACAGGACATAATCTCAAGAGCAGATAAAACAGAGTCCCCAGCAATAATTTCGATGAGCAATAGAGAGATGGTGGGGATGGGCCAGAGATAACCCTTTCTCTAGTAGTCTTGAAAAATAGTCTTTGCATTAGTAGTAGTTTTCCACTTCTCTCTCTCTCTCTCTCTCTCCCTCTGACAAGGTTCAAGAAGAGGTTCAATGCAAATATTTTATTTAATTTACAATAAATCTTTTCAGAAGTAGCTACTAGGAAAAAAAAAATGTTGTTTTAGCACCAAGTTCCTGAGTGGTGCAAGCACTTGAATGCTGCACTACTAACCAAAGTTTGACAGTTTAAATCCTTATCCAGAGGTGCTTTGGAAGAAAGTCCTGGTCATCTACTTCTGAAAAATCAAACCATTGAAAACCCTGTGAAGCATAAACTCGGACACACATGGGCTTGCCATGAGTCAGAAATGACTGGATGGCAACTGTTGTTGTTTGTTTCATTTTTGCACAAATAGCTATCTTGGACCTTAGTGAGCAAGCAGGAAATCTGAACAGACCTCAGTATGCAATTGAAGCTTTTAACCTTTATAAGCTGCTTTTACTATGTAATTGACCATACAATTGTAGAGCATATTTAAAAATATATAGTTAGTAATTGATTTTAAAAGCTGCTAGTTGGGTGCTTTCCTTTGCTTTCTGGAAAATCAGATCACAAAGAAAAAGTTTGGTTTTGGATAGTTTTCATGATCTTCCTGATAATTTCACCTCTAACAAGTAAGGAAAGAGGGAAAAATGGAAAATACAAAAGTATACATAGTCTTGTACCATTTCTTCAAGTCTTTTCTTGGCTCTCGGCCTTACATGAGCATCCACATTGATTTGCCTACATCACTCGATTTCCTCCAACCAAACCTCGAGCTAGATTCCTGCAACAGAAAGTCCTCTACTAGAATGGACTCAAACCATTTGGCAGAGGAAGGACGTGAGCTGAACTCTACTGTTGATTGGGAAATGTGCTTCATTTTGTAGCAGTACTGCTGTCGTGTTGGAAATGATTTCAGCATTCTCCCCAGTGCATTTCATTCTACTGTGTGTACCTCATAAAGATGTCCCATCATGTGGTGGAGGTCAACGGCACTGTAGGGCTTAGAAATTGTTGCTTAGAAATCACACTCACTTAAATATCTGAATCTGTCCATCAGCTGTGCCATAGCTTATTCCAAGCCTGTGCAGAAGAGTGATTTGCAATCTCTTTGCTTTTCATTTCAAGTAGCATCACTCACTTTAAGCCAGATATTCAGGCCTCTTCAGGAGCCCCTAAGGTGAAGGACAAGTAAGAAGAAGCTTATTGAGTCTTTTACTACGGGGGCTGGCTGCATCTACTCCTGCATCAAACACATTACATCTTTCTCTGGTATTTTATTTTAAAATCACACATCCCTCTTTTCATGTGACAAATAATGAGGATTTTGCCACATAATTTCACGATCCAGATGGCTCTTTTGTGGTCCTATACATTTACTTGATCACTATCCATGTTTAAACCTGGTCCAGAATGTCTGGGTTGGAGGAGAGAATATAATGTTTATTTTTGCATGCCCTTCCCTTTTGAGTTATCTTCTCACATCTCCTATAAACTCAGGTTGCATAACTACGTTCTGCTTTCTGTTTTGCTATTTTTTTTGCTTTCTCTCACAAGGACTTAACAATTTGGTCTTCTTCCAGGAGCTGAAAACCGATTACAAATATGAAACAGATTTCACTACTGGACTTGAACTCCACATTAAAAAAACAACAAACTCCTCAAAATAATTGAAAAAGATCCTCACCAAAGTAGCTTCAATGAGAATGGCAGTGTATCAAGAAGGTAAGAAATAAATTTTGAGTGAAAATGTGTTTGCTTTGTGGCTAGGTATGTAGAAAATGTGTTTCCAGGGTAAAGGTATTGTTTTTCCTCAGAGAATGGCCTTAGAATCTTTTCAAATCAGTGAAAACATACTGGACATCCCAAGCTTTTTTCCCCCTGGGTCTGCCAGTCCCTGGGTGTACAAACAGTTAATGTGTTTGGCTACTAACAGAAAGGTTGACTGTTTAAGTCCATCCAGAGCCTCAGAAGAAAGGTTTGGACATCCACTTCCAAAAAAAATCAGCCTTGGAAAACATAATGGAGAGGAGGTCTACTCTGACACACATGGGGTCACCATGAGTTATAATCAACTTGGCAACAACTCTATTTTTTTTTAAATCTGTCTTGCTATTAATTATAGAAATATTACTATAATGCTGTATTCTTTCTAAAACAACATTTTTGGTTTGGGGTATGAGAAGCATGTAAAGGAAAGGAAACAACTCCATTAAAGCACTCATGGAGAATTTGATAGTTTCTTATATTTTAGAATTTGTGGAACACCATCTTGAGTTTCTGTTCCTAGAATCACAAGAGACCAAATCAGGGTCAAAGGACAATAAAACTCTTCTGAGGAAAAAATGGTGAACTCAGAATATACAAGAGTTATTTGCCATTTTAGTTTATCCTACTGTGAAGAGGAAAAACAAAATTGAAGTATGAAATAGTCTCAGTCATTCCTCTCTTCTGGTCAAAGAAATTATTTTCTGGCTTCATTTATTCTACCCTTTCAGAAAGGGTCTTTGAGTTGCCAAATTAGTTCCTTGGGCTTTTGTGAAGTGGAATTTGGAGATTCCACAAAGAATAGAAGGAACAAAAGCCATGGTGACCAGTTCTCATGAGGAAAGTGGAGAGCTTGGAACATAAGGATGTAAGGCTTTCAATCCCCACAGAAAAAGGGCATTGGGGTGAGGCGTACTGAGGTGTGAAAGTGAAGAAACTGTAGTGAGTGAAGATGTAGGATGAGGATTCGGAGGAAGTGGTGGGTGTGATGTTTGAGACAGTTGCTGGAGATTAAACAGTGCTCTTGTGAGGCCTCAGAGGGAGACATCTGAGAACTTTATGGTATAAGAAAGTGAGAGAAAGTGGGAGATATTAATGGGAATTTCCATGGACTATATTCTTGTATTCTTTCAATGCACAAAACACGAGTAAAAGGTGGAATGTGCCAATTTTAAATAAAATGTCACTTTTGGTCTTACTTGGACATGGCCTTTGATAAGGTTTCATCTACAAAACAAATACCCCACTTGGAACCCTGGAAATGGACTCTTTGAAATAAAAGAAATAGTAGTAAATGCCCAAGCATCAACTCAACCAACGGATTTCCAGTTTTCTGGTATGGTATAGTTGATAAAGATGCAGATCTCAGAAGCAGATGTGCCGACGTTTAGCCCTGGTGGAACCACTAACTAGTTGCTTAATCCTGAGTTATTCATCTAAGGTTATGATGGGCACTAGCTATGAGCATGGGGCTATGGCGTCACACAGATTTTATACACGTTATTTAAACTTCTTTAGGCATTGGTTCCTATGACTGTAGTGTCAGGATATTACAAGAATCTCTATCACAAGCTTTTTAATGATATATTATATGCTAATTTCACAACAAAGTGTTCAATAAATATTAGATACTGTTGTTGTTGTTGTTATTTGCTGTCGAGTCGGCCCGACTCATAGCGACCCCTCCTTGGGTTTCCGAGGCAGTATCACTACGGAAGTAGGATTGCCCAGCCTTCCTTCCGAGGAGTGGCTGGTGGGTTTGAGCCGCCAGCCTTCTGGTGAGCAGTCAACTGCCTTAGGCACTATGCTACCAGAGCTCCTATATTATCATCAATGCTATTATTATTAATCCGTGACCCTCCATTTCTTCATCTTTAAAATGAAATGGTAAGATGAAATTTCTCTGTACTCCCTTCCAGCTCTAAAACTCTCATGCTGGAGTTTAAGGAAGCATCCCACAAGAAGCCGGCACTGGACAAAGAGACAACTCTCTTCTCCCTAGGCCTCTTATAAATAATTGGGTTCTTTTAAAATGCAACCCCTTGGAGATGGCTCAAGACTTCATTTAACGTGTGCTTCATCAACTTTAGTATCTTGCCTGGTATTACTTATATACTTGTATTACTGCATAAGAAAAAGAATTGGATTTCTTCTCTCTCCATCTATAAACTAAACTCTACTTGAACTACTTATGATTTACTTTATATGTATGATAACTCCAGTTGGTAGTTCTGCCTTTTCCTAAGAATATAGATAGCTTAAAAAGCGTATTTTCCTTTTTCCTCCTTTATTTAATGATATTAGAATCCCACTTCTTTCCTGATATGAAACAGACTGTGCCTTTCAAAGACTTTTGAGCTCTTTCTTCTTTTTACTGGATTTACTCAGTAGCATCTTGGGCACAGGAATGTGATACTGATAGAGTTGTTTATTGGTCCTAGAATACATCACAGTCCCTAAATACATGAAATTAAAAAAAGAAAAAAGAAATCAACGTTGTTCTGAAAGAAAGGTAGTTAAAATTCAGAAAGAGAGTTCTTTAATTAACTTAATAAAATTACTAATGGAAGCATTTTAACTGCTAAATTTAATTTACTTGTCAAGATATCAGGCTACAAAGAGGAGGGAAGAGTAGGGACTCTGCTTTCCATTATGATGTACTCTATTATAGAATAAATTTGCTTAAAATGAAATATATCACCAAAAGCCATCAATGACATCTTAATTTGGAACAGCCAGTTGAAAAGTAATTAGACTATGAAGCAATCAGTTCTACTGAATCAGTGTTTCCCTTTACATAAACATGCTTTTTTTTTTCTTTACTATTTATACACAGGAAAGACTTTCAGGTAGTAGGCAGGCAAAGATGCTGATTCTTTTGGCTGTCGGTGTTTCTACTTTACATTACCAAGCTGTCAAAACAAAATGTTTTATGATGGGATTAAAAAATGTATAAGCATCTGATTTGATTTAGTGTTTATATTTATATGTTGAACTGAGGAGAGTTTGCTTATCATAGGGGTTTAAAAGATTTACATTTGCCTGCTTCTTACTTCCAAATGCTTTCCAGATCCACAGGCAGCCCTGACACCTTACTTCAATGAATAAGGCTCAGTCAAAAAATCAAACAAGAGCCCTGCTTCTCCCCTCAGGGTCTCTCCTAACTTATATAAATAAAGGTGGAGACTGTATTTGCTAATGAGACAGAGTTGAGGACTGAGGTGGGAGTGGTTAAAATTATCCTCTTGTTTAAATGTCTGCAAATTTACCACTAGGAATTTCTCAAATTGTAACTGGCTTTCTAAGATGTTGGTCTATTTATTTATATGAAAACTTATGAAGAAGATGAGTGAAACAGAAAATATATTTAATCTGATTGTGAAGAGTTAGCATGCTTTAGTTAAGTATCAAAAATCCAAGTATCAGACTGTTTCTATTAGGAAGGACTTTTGTGTACACCGTTTTGATCATCTTTGAAACACTGTGAAGAAGATGTTTCCATCTTCAATTTACAGACATGCCATTGAGATCCAGAGAGGTTAAATGACTTGTGGCAATTGCAGAAGTAGTTAATGGGAAAGTTGGGGCTAGAACTAGGGCTTCTGGGCCCCTCCTACTTTTTCTGCAATAGCTCCTTCTAATGATGAAATTCCATCTGTTACATAATGAGGGGAAGAGGTGTGAGAAAAATAACTAGAGGAGATATCAATCACTCAGCAAAATATTTATGAAGGACTTCATTCAGATATTAGGGGAGTCACCATTCACACCAGCCCTGAAAAATCAGAGAGGATGATGAATTATGCCACAGAGAACATTAGTTCAAAATGTAGAGACTACCTTGTAATGGCATGCTGTGCTGTGTGTATTATTCTCCAGTGGGAGATAATGAAGTAAGACAGGAAAGTAAAGGAAGATTCTATAGCAAGTGAAAATAAGGTACACCTTGTTATTAAAGGAGAAATGTGGGAAAGACTCTGAAACACATTTCTAGGATCTGCCAGTATGCAAATCACTTAACAGTATGCAAATGACCTAACCCTAATAGAGTAAATAATTTCCATTCCCTCTACTGCCTATTTACAAGTGTGATCATCGATAGCAACATGACCAAGTACTGTGCCTAATTAAAAAACATACTGAAAGAATAGCTAATACATATGATGCAGTGGGAGTAACTATTAATATTCATAACTATAGTAGGTGGGGAGTAGTCTAAGATAGTACAATTAAAGGGCAAATACCTCCCTTGCACTGTTGAAGTGAGAGCCTGGGTTAGAGCATGGGGTTGCCGGGCCCCTCTATCTCTCTAACTCTGGGAAAAAATACTGTCTGTCATTCCCCAATGGTGCTCAAGATCCATGTATAACAGGACAATTGTCCTGGGAGTGGAGAAGGCAGGAACTACATAAAAATAGATAGAACAACTTAAAGTTAGCAAAGAAAAGATAAGAGTGGCCAAAATGGAAAATGAGATATTGCTAGTAAAAGAGGTTAAATGGAGTAAGGAGGTCTTTTATAAATGTATCAAGAAAAAAAGTGATCCTCAAGAGAAAAAAGACCAGTGAACAAATGAGAAGAGGAGGGCGTGAAATTAATGATGGCTGAGATATTGACCTCCTGCTTTAAGTCGGTTTTTAAGAGAAAAATGAAAAGAAAATCTGGACAGCTGGAAGGCAATAATGACTTTTAAAAATAGGTATCGACAGAGAGGATGAGGGGAAATTTAGAAAAAAATTAAACATTGTGGCATATACAGATTGTAAGTTTCAGATAATATGCTTCCTAGGGAATTAGATTCTCTGCCTATTAACTATGCATAGATATAGAAAAAGAACAATAAACCAGAGAGATGTCAGAAATTCCTCAAAACAAATATGTTTCATATAACAATAGAGTAATGGCTAGGGCAGATTGTGGGTGAAAACATGGGACAGGCTCTCAGTGTTGTCTCCATTTTAGATGTATTTAGTTATGTCTGTGTGGCAATTTCAAATTTCAGAAATTTGGAAACAAATTTCCCTATTGTATTCAACGAGAATGGAAATAAACTATATATACCTTACAACAAATGTATACTGTGAACGGTTTACAAGTGCAAGGGACACTGTAATTATCATATAGGTGCTGGGAGAAAATTGGGAAAAATGACCCTACAAGATTATATCAGCGTTAATATACTGATAGATTTGTAGATACAGATATAGATAGGGATATATTTGGAAAATTCAGAATAAAATGAAAAAATCATCTGAAAGGAAGTTTCAGATGCCAAACAGATTTTCAAGTTAAATTCTTAGAATCTAACTAATTAACAAATACCAGATACTTTGGAATAATCATTTAGGGAAATTTTTGTTAACATTATGTGATATATTTATGTATGATCAATACACAATCTGTAAGAACTGGAATTTCATATAGAGAATGACTTACTGAAAGTGAATTCTTAAGGAAAGATTGTGTCTTAGAATATTTGACATTGATCGGTGTCCCCAGCATTCCTACTGATGGGCTGTCTTAGTTGACAGATTGTAATCAGTGGAACTTAGTGACTTCTTCTTAGTCTCTCTCATTTTCTACATCCTCTTTTCTTCTCAAATGTTCCTCTTTAATGACTAGAATATCTGAGATGTGTTACATATGACTCCATTGACATACTTTATCTATACTGCAAGGAACCCTGCAGCCCCTGCCCTCAAGCAGCTTACAATCATAAATCAAATATGTGGGTCATCACAGATGGTATACAATACGCTGGAGAGCTTGAGTTCAGTGAGGGAAGAGTGCAGGAGGCTGAAGTCATATTTGTTGTTGTGTTGTTGTTTTGCTGTTGAGCCAGACCCAACTCATAGCGACCCCTCCTTGGGTTTCCGAGGCGGTATCACTATGGAAGTAGATTGCCCAACCTTCCTTCCAAGGACTGGCTGGTGGGTTTGAACTGCCAGCCTTCTGGGTAGTAGTCATGTGCCTTAGCTGCTATGCTACCAGAGCTCCTCTGAAGTCATATGAAAAGACATAATTGCAGAGGTGAGATTGGCTTTCTTCCTGGAGAATGTGTAGAATTTAGATACATGGGACAAAGAGGGGAGAGAACATTCCAGAGAAGACAGCAGCAGTTAGACCAAAGGTCTAGAGGCAGAGAAGGGTGCCCTGCACAAAGGGTCAATAAGCAGATCTTTTCTGGTGGAGCAGGTTCCTAAAAGGCAGCAGAGTGCAGCTGTGAAGTAATGGTGAGAGGATTGGGGATCTGAAGACCTAAACACAAATCATGGCTCTGACTTTTCAGGAAGCCATTTCATCTTCTTGATACTCATGTTTTCCATTTGTACAATGGGTTTCATTACTCTCCAGCCAGGGCTGTCTGTCTAAGAGCTGGCCAGTAGGAAAGTGGTGAGGCTGTATATGATCGGCTTCCTGCTTTTCACCCCAGCCCTCTCCTTCGCATTCACAAAGGTTCCGGTCCCTGTTTTTTCTCTGCAGCCTTGTAGATGAGCAATTTCCTTTCATTGACTTATTGTTTAATATTGCTTTCAAGATTTGTAAAGTAATTTAATTGTTTTGAATTAATTTTTGATATTTTGCAACAATCACCCCAAGAAGGATTAGAATGGGGGCAGCCGCTTCCTAGTTGGATTATGACTGTTTTGTTAAATTTTTTTTGAGAAAAGGAGAGACTCCATTCCATCCAAGGAATGTTAGAGACTGTAATAACTAGAATAGGCGCAGATTGTGAGTGAGCAGTGGGTAGATACAGCTGGTTCTTTTGCATAATTCAGGCCCCATATCTAATAAAGTATGTCAGCCTGCCTCACTGAAGAGGGGAGTTTGAACACTGTTTAAGGAGATCCTCGGAAGGAAGACTGGGAAATCTACTTCCATAGAGATACTGCCCCAGAAACCCAAGGAGAAGTTGCTATGAGTCACAGTCAACTAGATGGCAATGAGTTTGGTTTGATATTTTTTGGTTGAAGGAGATAAGGAGAAAGAAATGGGAAAGAATGAAAAGAAAGGAGGAGAGGAAGTGAAGAAAAGGAAAGCAGAAAATAACAAAGAGAAGAAAGAAAAAAAAAAACATGTAGGAATTCATATATTCATCATATGGACTTCCTAAGATTTCATTTTGTAGCTATGCCTTTATTATTTAGATATAACTTCCCACAGAAAAAATAACCTTCATTTAATTTTTTTTCCTTTTCCTGCTGCATCACTAATCAAGGGACAAAGTGGGTAAATCTCAACTTCATTGCTGATGGTGTAGTGAGGATCAGCATGTGTCTAGTCCCCACTGAGTGAAAATGGATCCAGTCCTCACCTTCCCACTCCTCCATTCGTGCTGCCAGCTGCCCTCATGGCACTCTCTCTTTCTCAGCTCCAGCCAACAATAACTGAGTTAGAGTTTACAACTTAGATGGACACTTTATGTCAGACTGCTAAGCAGGCAGACATCAGGCCCTGCTGACTCTCACTACCCTGTGGGTTCATTGACTCACTGGAATGGCTCACAGAATTCATAGAGAGTATACCATACCGAAAAGAACTGGTAGATCTTCATCATTTCAGGAGGTGCATATGATCAAGAACAAATGGTACTGAAGGAAGAAGTAGAAGCTGCACTGAAGGAAATGGTGAAGAACAAGGCTAAAGCAATTGACAGAACACCCATTGAGATGTTTCAACTAATGGATGCCCCAGTGAAGGCACTTACTTGGTTATGCCAAGAGATTGGGAAGACAGCTACCTGACCAACTGACTGGATGAGATCCATATTTATACCCATTCCAAAGAAAGGTGATCCTACGAATGTGGAAATTATCAAACAATATCATTAATATCACATGCAAGTAAAATCTTATTGGAGATAATTCAAAAACGGTTGCAGCAATATATCGATAGAGAGCTTCCAGAGGTGCAAGCTGGATTCAGAAGAGGATGTGGAACAAGGGATATCATTACTGATGTCAGATGGATCTTGGCTCAAGGCACAGAATACCAGAAAGATGTTTACTTGTGAATTATTGACTGTAAAGACATTTGATTCTGTGGATGATAACAAATTGTGGATGATATTGAGAAGAATGGGAATTCCACAACGCTTAATTGTAGTCACAAGGAACCTGTACATTGATCAGGAGGCTGTCATTCAAACAGAACAAGGGGACACTGCATTGTTTAAAATCAAGAAGGGAGTGTATCAGGGTTATATCCTTTTACCATACATATTCAATCTGTATGCCAAGCAAATAATCTGAGAAGCTGGACTATATGAAGAATGTGGCATCAAGACTGGAGGAAGAATCATTAACAACCTGCGATATGCTGACGACACAACTTTGTTTGCTGAAAGTGAGGATGATTAATACTTACTGATGAAGACTGAAGAATACACTCTGCAATATGGATTACATCTCAATATAAAGAAAACAAAAATCCTCACAACTAGACCAATGAGCAGCATCATGATAAGTGGAGAAAAGATTGAAATTGTCAAAGACTTCACATTGCTTGGTTCTACTATCGATGCCAAGGGAAGCAGCAGTCAGGACATCAGATGATGTATGTTGTTGTTGTTATTTGCCATCGAGTCGGCCCTGACTCATAGTGACCCCTCCTTGGGTTTCTGAGGCAGTATCACTACAGAAGTAGGATTGCCCAACCTTCCTTCTGAGGAGTGACTGGTGGGTTTGAACCGCCAGCCTTCTGGTTAGCAGTCAAGTGCCTTAGGCACTATGCTACCAGAGCTCCTTTCAGATGATGTATAGTACTGGGCAAATCAGCTGCAAAGGATCTCTTTCAAGTATTGAGGAACAAAGATGTCTCCTTGAGGACTAAGATGTGCCTGACACAAGCCATGATATTTTCAATTACCTCATATGTATGTGGGAGATGGACAATGAATAAGGAAGACTGAAGAAGAATTGATGCTTTTGAGTTGTGGTGCTGCCAAATAATGCTGAAAGTACCATGGACTGCTAAAAAAACAAACAGATCTGTCCTGGAGGAAGTGCAGCTGAAATACTTCTTACAAGAGAGAATGGCCAGACTTCGTGTCACCTATTCTGGTCATGTTATCAGAAGGGACCGTTCCCTGGAGAAGGATGCCATGTTTGGTAAGGTGGTGGGCCGAGGAAAGAGGGGAAGACCCTCAAAGAGATGGATTGACACAATGTCTGTGGTGATGGGCTCAAATATAGCAACAATCATGGAGATAGCGTGGGACTGGGCCATGTTTCATTCTGCTGTGCATAGGGTCACTATGAGTCGGAGACGACTCGACAGCACATGACAACAACATACCATTCTTATAACATCTTCATTACAACCTAAAAGGATACAAATGAAGAGATACATGGAGTGAAGTCTTGGAGGAGTCACAGAACAGAGCTTTAATGTCCCAAATAGGGATGTATTACCCTCTCTCATGTTTGGTCACCAACCAGAAAGTGCCCTAGCCTTCATTTTCCAAGGCCTTCACTGCCCTCATTACAAGGCCATGGTAGATTATACTGAGGTTTAGTCAACATTGGGTCCCAAGTGGTCCCTCTTGGTTTGGGCAGCCCCCAAACATTAGGTCTAGGTGTCAGTCCAGCTCCAAAGAGTGGAGAAAAAGGCCAAATTTCTTTCTGAAAAGTGATTCTACACCTCTCAGATGTTCATCTCTACAATTTGTTGTTCTTGTTAGCTGCTGGCTTATGGTGACTCCACGCACAACAAAACAAAACAATACCCAGTCTTTCACTATCCCATGATTATAGATCAGACCATTGTAATCCACAGGGTTTTTTCCTTTGGCTGTTTTTCAGATATAGATTGTCAGGTGTTTTTTCCTCTCCAAAAAGTCTTGAAGGAGTAGTTGTTAAGCATTTGCGTACTAGCCAGAAGATTGACAGTTTGAACCCACCAGCCACTCTGTAGGAGAAAGATGTGGCAATCTTCTTCTGTAGAGATACATATCCTTGAAAACTCTGTGGGGTAGTTCTACTTATTCCTATAGGGTCACAATGAGTCAGATTCAACTTCATGGCAATGAGTTTTTAGTTTTGGGTATCCCTCTCTATGTTGTTGTTGTTGTTATGTGCCGTCGAGTTGGACCCGACTCATAGTGACCCTTCCTTGGGTTTCCGAGGCAATATCACTATGGAAGTAGATTGCCCCATCTTCCTTCCGAGGAGTTGCTGGTGGGTTTGAACCACCAGCCCTCTGGTTAGCAGTCTAGTGCCTTAGGCACTATGCTACCAGAGCTCCCTCCTCTCTATAGTTACTCTATTCATAACAACCTCTCTCTTCTTTACAGAAAAAAATATGTGAAAATTGTTGATCCTTTGTTTTGTTTGTTTGGGAGTTTCAATAAATTCATTATAGAGAAATTTTCTTGGAACTCTTTAGTTTTCTAGTGTCTGTTGTCTAGAATTTAAGGAGCTGTGGTGGCATTGTACCTAATGCATTTGATTGCTAACCAGAGGTTGGCAGTTCAAACCCACCAGACACTCTATGGAAAGAACTGGGCAATCTACTTCTATAAAGTTTTACTGCCTTGGAAACCCATAGAGGGTTGCTGTGAGTCAGAATCAACTCAATGGCAGTGATTTGGTGTTTCTCTTTTTTTTTTTTTTTTTCAGTTTATTCAGTAGAACTTAATCTGAAACTCATAGGAAGGTAAAGTACAATATTTGTCAATGGTATTATGGGCAGGAATGAAAACTAGCTAACTAAAAATTAAGATGCTAATGAGTAATCGGTCATGGTAAAAAGTACCCTACTCTTATTTTGAACCAGTTATTAAGCACAGTATAAAGTTATTTTTCTCCTTTGGCTATTATACAAGGAGTTCTGGTGGTACGGTGGGTAAGGCATTTGGTTACTAACTAGAAGGGCAGTGGTTCAAACCTACTAGCTGATCCATGGGAACAAGATATGGCAAGATACTTCTGTAAAGATTTACCGCCTTAGAAATCCTATGGGAGTTGCTATGGGTTGGAATTGACTATATGGCAGAGGGTGGATGGGGGCCGTTATACAGTGTTTAAAATAGATTGTTTTCTTCTTTTCAAAGTACTCTACCTAACTTATGTTTCAAAGGGTATACAAAAATGAAGTTGTGTATTATTTAGTAAATAATTATTATACATATATAATAGAGAATATTACATATCAAAATGTGTTGGTGTCAGCCAAAGTTATACTCAGAGGTGAAATAATAGCTTTAAATATTTTGTTTCCTTAGAGGGAGAAAGACAGGATAAGTATAAATGAATTAAAAGTAGAATTATAAAAATTATAAAATAAGCCAACATATAAACAAACAGAACCATAAAGAGCAAATACAAAGATAAAAGCAGGAATAAATGTATCAGAAACCTAAAAATAGTAAAAGTAACTAATAAAACTGTAGATGTAAGGAAAAGGTAATAAAATTTATTACATAAGCAATATTCAAAATGGGAGAGTGGATTTTAGAATAGATTCAGGAGCAATAAAAATGGTAAGAGTTGTAAAAAGTTACAGTCCAATAACTTTGAAAATCTAAATATAATAAAAATACAGTAGAAAAAATATAAATTATCAAAAATGTCTGAAAATACATAGAAAAAAATAACTAAAACTGTAACCAAGAATAAAAGTAGTGAAATGAAAGTAATTGAAGTATTAAAATGATTACTTCTAAAAAACACCAAAATCTGGGACTGTCAAAGTCTAATTAAGTTTAAGCTGTTCTTAAACATAGAAAAATATTGAAAATGACCTAATTTATTTTATGTTGATAGAATTATTCTGATTTCCAAAATAGAGAAAGATAGTAACATTAAAAAAAAAAAAAAAAAAACACAGACCTCTTCCACTTACAAATATTGGTATAAAAATATTAAATAAAATGATTCAACTGTTCCTAAAATAAATAATCTTCCCATCATGACAGATAGGCTTAAGATTCATTTGAGAAGGAGTTGAGAAAGACTCTGCCCTGGGAAAGGGGCCGGCAGGTAGAATAGTTTCATCAACTCTGTGACAGAATACTCCAAGCTCCAAGCTCACCGTTTAAGTTGATTCAACTCATAGCCACCCCCCTTGGGTTTCCAAGGTGGTATCACTCTGGAAGTAGATTGCCCAATCTTCCTTCTGAGGAGTGGCTGGTGAGTTTGACCCACCAGCCTTCTGTTTAGCAGCCAAATACCTTAGGCACTACACCACCAGAGCTCCTGTGACAGTATAGAAGATCCCAGAAATGATTAGACAGAATGTATTCTCAGGAAAGAATTTGATTCTGGATATCTTTGCTTGAATATAGGGACTAGAGTTAAAGTCAGGAAATTGTTGAGCTTTATTTTTTATTGCTTGTGATATTTTAAAAGTTGCTATTTAGTTCATGAACACTTATAAATCAGTATTCTATATTAACCTCTTCTCCCCTCCCCGCCAGACAAGCCTATAGGGTGTCTCTGAGTCTGAATCAACTCCATGGCACATAACAACAGGTGGGCCAAGTTCAGGCACTGCACATGGTTCAAAGAGGTCAAATTGTTACTTTTCATAAACTCACACATTTTAGCACCCCTGTTGTATTTATTAATGTTCTGACCCATGCTCTTCTTTCCACCATACGTCATAACCATTTCAAAAATCAGCCTCTCTCTTTCTCCTGTCTCTCTGTTTTTCTCTCTCCCCACTTCTTTTCTCTTTTTCTTTGATTCTTTTTATTGTTTTGGGGGTTGGTAAACCAGGCCTTTGTCAAGAGAAATCTGAATGACACCCTTCTAAAGAGGAAAAAGCTTCCTTTAAATGCCATTCTTAATTTATGGGTAAGAGCTGCTACTGTACCTGAGTGAGATTCCCATGAGAGTATCACTAAATGTGCCTCTGCCAATACCAATGACCGAAAGAGACCTTCCATTAACTTCTGAATTAGCCAAATGGGACAGAGCTTAATCTAATATGTGTTATTTCATTTTCTAGGTTACTTGTTTTAAAGGAAATAAAGTATACTCATAGGCTGTCTAAAACTGTCCTGGGAGATGTGCATGGAAGGACTCCATCTAAACAGTATTGGCTTCTGAGAAAGCTGGGTGCACGCCTGAGGGCCCAATTTAGCTTGGCGGATACCTTTCTCACAGTAGGCAAAGCAAACCCCTAACTCCAAAGAGCTTTGAGAGAAATTGCACATTAGCAAAAATGATGAATACTTGCACTGAAGTTTTAGGATGCCATGGATGAAGGGGTTTTTTTCCTCTATTGATATTTCTGCCAATGCCTGATTGAACTTTACTTGGAGGTGGTATGCCTCACTGCGACCATCATCTCTTGTCTTTAGCCTCGTATGTCCAATTCTAGGAACAGTCAAGCCCTCATTAGAAGTAGATTGAAAATTGATGGGATAGAGCTAAAGGTTTCTGAGGAGACAACCTGGTGCAGTGGAAGGAGAACCAAACCCACTGCTTTGAGACTGAGTTTCTTCCTTGGCTTATTCATCAGTTAGCAGAATATCCTTGGGCATAACTCCCTCTTTATTCATCAGATGGGGATATCAATACTCGCTCTGTATTCAGTAGGATTATTATATTGATCAAAAGAGATAATGAATATGCAAGTATTTTGCAAACTATAAACCAAAAACCAAACCAAACTCACTGACGTGGAATTGGATCTGACTCATAGCGACCCCTCCTAGGGTTTCTGAGGCAATATCTACAGAAGTAGATCCCCCATCTTCCTTCCAAGGAGTGGCTGGTGGGTTTGAACCGCTAGCTATCCAGTTAACAGTCAAATGCCTTAACTACTACACCACCAGAGCTCCTGCAAACTATAAAAAACTCTATACAGAGAGGCGGGGCAAGATGGCGG